>NW_028185927.1:1961330-2077225 GCF_003343005.1 Rhea americana
TTTTTTTTTTTTTTTTAAGAGGAAGAGATCATCGCATTCAGTCTTGGGGACTGTTTAGTCTTTGAGAAGGTCTACTTCTTCCATACACGTCACGTTAAACATCCCTTCTTGATTAACAACCATCCACAGAATTTCATATCAGCACATGCRAAATCTCAAACAAATCTTTCTTTGTCCTTCTCAAGGCTTTGTTCATTATGTACRTTATTATGTTTGGGTAATAACTGTCTCCTCTTGAAAACATGAGATGAGTAGAAGTAAGCTTCTACTCATTGCACAACCTGAACTAGCCTTTTCCGAAAATATCTTGTACTAACCCACTCAGTGACACACAGAGGTACCTCAGAGACCCTGCCTCCACCCCAATGTTGTCCTGGCCAAGGGGTGCTGTTACCTAGTTTGATTGTATTCCCCAGGTCTGCAGCTGTGTCAAGAAACTGAGCTTACCAGCTTTTATCAACTATTTCTGTACCAACATACAGTCGTATTTTGCCCYTGTTCCTGTTTGGTGGACATAGGCATGCCTTTTAGGTTAGCTGACTGTTCCTGTGTATGCTTCACCTGTTCCTATTTTTAATCTAATAGATGAAGCTACTCTGAGGACATAGTTAGAATTTTTCCTTGAACATAACTAACTCAGCCTATAGCCCTGAGAACAGCTGCTTCCAGTAAATTAATAGACAGAGAGGCCTCATACTTGTTCCTTTGATCCTGTGCTTTACTTTCAATGCCAGTAAAAGAAGAAATGAGTAGTTCTACTTTGCATAAACCTTTCCTCAGAGCCAGCRTACTGTCATCTCTGCAATGCCAGTTGTTTCATACAAAGATGGTATTACCTATATCTCCCTGTTAACAGTCATGCAAGTTCTCCTGCAGTTGCATATCTAGACAACAAAAARGCTCCATGTGCTCCACACCTACTGCAGAGCCGCTTAACGCAAATATTGAAACCACAGTCACTGCTGTTTCTGCTKCTTGTTACTCATTACAGCTGTACTCAATTAAAATGGAACTCAAWTGCAAAGCAAACCGACTGCAGTGTTCTCAGACAGAAGACGTTTTTGAGTCACAGCTAACTGATTTTCACTTGTAGCTGATAAAATGGTGTTAGATTATTAGCAAAACTGCTGGCTGATAAGGAAGATGCTTAATAATTGCTACTTGTGTTTATTTAAAATAGGGCTTAACTGAGATAAGTCTGAGATGCTTGTATTACATCCATATTTTTCTAAAGTTCTGCAGTGTTGAAATCCAAGGGTTTTAGTTGTGGCCTGTCACTTGTTTTTCATGTTTATTTTTCCTTCTTCACTGTTTGTATCATCCTCTTAGAAGCATTACTTTCTTTTTCCAGTTTGGTTATTTCTATTCCAATAAATACTGTTTTCTCCCTGTTTCTTCCTGAGTCTCAGCCAACAAGAATTACTTGTTTATGACTGAGAAACTTTATTTGTCAAAAGCATCTGTGATTACATCAGCAGTGATGTCAGCATAGTTCTGGGAATAGACTTTCTGAGTTAACTGTTCTGGCTGGAGGACTACATCTCCATACGCAAATGAAAAGTACTAGAGAAGTATGCTACTTTAAAAAAGTTAAATATTCTAAATCAAAGGAGAGCATCCAGAAAGCTGTAAGCACATTTTATAAATCTGGAATATATTTCCCCCTGGATTTCACCTAGGTCAAAACTGAGTCTAAACTACTTACATAAAAGAATTATCTTCCCAGGTATGTGGGAGGTGTCTTTGTTTCACTTTACAAATAGTGATAAAATTTCATGTGCTATTAMATGTTTTCCTTAGAAAAAAGCTTCACATTGGGAGCTTCACATAGGTAAGAGCTGCATTTGTTAATTTTCTAAGCAGCAGCTGCACAGTGAGACAGAGATGTTGCTTGGAGAAGGAGGGAGGCAAGAGAGAGTGATAGCTTTTATTTCCCCCAGGAAATATCTAAAAAATAAAGTCATTCTGGTGGATCTCTTGCAGTTCATTAAATTTAAATTAGAAAAAAAGTTCCAACAACTGCAGTGGCTGGCCATCTGTCCAAATAACAGCTAGGAATAAAAATGTACTGACCCTTTCCCATCTGTATTTGTCAATGGTTTGGGAGAAGTACATAATGCTGTCTCACTGATTAACACTGAATGTTCATTCCATTTTCATTTATATAAGCTTTGGGGGAAAACTAATGCTGGTAAATCACTATGTGACTACAGGCTCACTTTATTTTTTATTTTTTTTGTAAAGGACTGAGTTTTTCTATAATATTCATTTTAATAATTGACTGTAAATAACAAAGCAGGGTTGATGAATGTCTGTAGCCACTATATAAATTTATCCAACAAATAAGAAAAAAGTGTGTGTATTTATTGTTCTCAAAAAAGGTGGCTTACTGTAAGGGACAGAGTGGACAGGTCCCATCCTCAGTCACCTAGGCTCCGTCTTCCACCCCTTCAACGATTCTTCCTCAAGGGTTTAGCTGTGACACAGACTGTCCGTTACACGTACAAGGGGTGGTGCAAACTGTGCCTGGTCAGTTCTCAAGAAACTGGCCGTGCATGTCTATGCCCATGAGACACAAGAGCTAGGGTATCACTGCTGTTAAACACACCGTGAACAAGACATGGGGGAGATGGCAAAATGTCTTTCACAATCGTGGTATGAAGAGAGGACATTACTGCGTTTGTTCCAGCACAACTCAAAAGCAGGTTCTTGTGAAGTTCAGGTTAGGCTGACCCTTTGCAAACACAAACTGGATGATAGATATTTCATCAGGCATGAAGAACTACTAAAGACAGTCATATATTAGGGCATCCTGCTCCGCAAGTACTTTGCAATGTTTGAAGAGCGCTAACTCATGGTCGCCTGGAAATAATGATAATTAGCCTCTGAGTGTTGGAACTGAATTACGCTATTGGTAAAGCTGATAAGTGCAGTTGGGCAGGGGGAAAGGAGTGTCTTTGTYCAGGCATTTCTTGTGGAAATAGCGTCAGCATATGAAAGTAGAGTAATTTTTTTGTCAGGATCTTTTTTTATTTCCTCATTCAGCCCAAATCRTATGCAGAATTTGCATTAAAAGAACAGGGTGGGACAGAGACAAGAAATATTTAGAAAATAATCGGAATGATTGTAACCAGACTTAATACCAAAACAGAGCTAGAATATGTGCTTCAATCCTTGACAGCTTCTGCAAAATAAATAGAGCAGTTCCTGAAAAATTTGCTTAGCARTGTATACTGATGGTTGACAGGTAAAATCATTAAGTTACACCACTGAAGATTTGATTTATCATTCTCAAAAGCAGGCTGAAAGAGAAGAATTATAGGGCATCATATGGTAGATGTAAGGGCTGAGACACAAAATGCCAGGTTTTCAGATAATATTGGATGACATTGATTTAAATTTGCACCTGTCAAAAACTTAATGTCTGATAAGAATTCAGATTTTCCACTAGTTAGAGGTATTTGAGGCATTTTTGTTTCACACCTATCTCTATTTAGAATTGGAAAATGTCAATGCTGCAAAAATGTGTATCATAGGTATTTTTTAGCCCAAAAAAAGAAGCTCTAGATAGACATTTCTGTTATTTTGATATTTCAAATTTTACCCATTATTAACAGYTGTAGGTCATATTGATTAAACAGCAGAGTCAAAGGGTTATACTCACTGGAGTTCTCTAGTGAGCCAAAGCAACCATAAGCTTGGCTAGCCCACAAGGCGATGTCGGGCTGGTGGCTGTGGCTCCAGGTAGCTGATAAATGTAATCCRATGTCTTTACTATATAGGTAACGCAAGTGGTTACCGAGACTGGGAAAATAAAATAAAGCATAAACAAAGGGCCTATTCTGAGAAAAACAATGATACATTCATTTTCATGACTTCCTCTGAAAGTTAGAGCCAAATCTCTGGACAGCTTCAGAATTCTTTTCCTGTTGACAAAAAGCTGTGTGTTCCAGCTAGGAAAAAAATATATAAAGGTAACTATCCAAAGAAGTTGGGTCATCACACTAAAGCACAAATCTCCCTGTTAACAGTAATTTGCTTAAGTTGAACCAAGAAGATTTGAGGGTTGTGATGTTTTATTTTCTTTTTATTCTTTTAATAAAAAATGGGTCATATAAATATAATTTTAAACCAGCTTATTTTTTATTCACTAAATGTTGCTTTCTAGTATCTTTAGGTGTATGTAACTCTTGCTGTGAGTTGACCAATCATGTAACTTGCTGAGTTTTATTTCTTCTTAGAGAATAGGCTTCACAGTTATTTCTTAAGGTGTTCAGTTATGCAGATTTTTATCGGAAACCACAGAGAGATACAACTTAGGAAAAAATTCGTTACCTGCTCTTATTTCTATCAAAAGAAATATTCCTGTGTGTGCATGTGTTAAAGCTATATCTAATCATATCTCTCTGTAGAAGGTGTTATTAGTGAAGTAATATCACACTGTCCTGTGTTTTGAAACTCAGGATGTTATTAAGGGGTTGCAAAGAGTAAGATATGATGTGGAATTTTACTTTACTGTATAAACACCTATATTACATTTTGGAATGTAGGAATTCTCCCTGACCAATGTTTACATAAACAAACAAGGTTTTTCACACAGCTCCTGAYTACCTCCTTTTCAGCCCAGAAGAATGAAGATACAGAAGCCTTTCCGCTCTGAAAAAAGGGGGAAGAGGTACAATACCTTATAGACTTTACAATGTCAGGGATSGTTACTTGTAGTCTGGCTTCCAACTGTCCACAGAAGAACTAGAAAGATCAACATTCCTACTTAGGACACACTTCAATGGGAGATCTTATTACCATGGGTTCACCGGTAGAACTCCCATTTATTTAACTGAGTCCAAGATTTCAACATCTGTGTGAAAACATTTCAGCCAGCTCTTAAATATTCTAAAACAATTTAAAAGATCATTTAGTTTTCAACTAAAGAGGAAAAAATAATAAAAAAAAAAAAAAAGCCGTTTTCAAGGAGAAGGAAAGTACTGGTGAAAATTGTAGCTATGTCTGTTATGATTGCAAAAGCCTGAATGATGCAAATAGTCTGTTTTTTTTTTTTTACAATTTTATATACAAATAATGTATACTATAAACTCATTTGATGCTGTGTTTATCTGGCTAAACCTAACATGACAGAAATAGTCTTACAGTGAACAGCCTGTGTTCATCCAAGAGAGCTTTGTGCTCTCAGTGACTAATTTATGGGRAAGTCTCTCCTCACTCAGCACCATCATTTGATTTATCCAGGCTTATAGGGTACAGCTGTAGGCCATGGGTACTTCATGTTTAAAAGTATTTGCTAACTCTCCATACCTACTCTAAATATTTTTGAATTTTAAATTTATTTGACATTTGACATTTTTATGAACATTTATTACGTCTTCAAAAAACATAGTTATGCCTCCAGGAAAATAATTATCCACTTCCGTAAATCTGACACAATAAAATGAGACTCAGTACAGCATARAAAGCCTGAGAGGTGCTCGAACTATAAACATCACTGTGTGCAACTGGGAAACAATTTTTCAGGTGGTATCAAACTTAGTTTTAARGGACTTAGCTCATCACTAACAAAGATCAGTAGAAGCACATTAATTTGATCTTTAATGCACTARAATTTGAATTACAAAAAATCTCAAAAATTGTTTTGTTGAGTAAATAAATGAGTGTTGGGACACAAAAAATATGTATTGAGTGTGCACTTATATGATGCAATGATATCACTTTTACACAGTGACACTTTCCACGGGAGAGAGAGTTTCAGATAAAGCATATAAATTAGGGTGCCCCCAATGCACATTTTTTTCATTCTCTATGGAACCAAGAAAGCATTAAGTGTCTAAAAGTAGTTTTTAGGGACAAACAGGATCATGCTTAGTTAAGAGGAAAGCTACTGTAAGAAAGGGAGTTAGATACATGATCCTGATACCCAGCAGGGGAGCAGGGCTAGTAACACTAGTAATAAAAACGCAGCAAACCCAGCATGTAGTTCAATCCTTGGTTGGAAATGGTAAGTGACACTGACAAAAAAATATTTCAAGGGTCATTTACAGAACCGTTCAAAGTCAGATGTGACCTCTTTTAACTTGCTGCATCAAAGTTACTGAAACTAGTGTAAAGAATAGCAACATTTTGCTGCAAGAAAAAAAGAATTTAAAAAGAAAAGGTAATTAAAATCTGTTTAAATTTGAGAGCACCAGTGTGCTCTCAGTTATAGTTATTTGAGTGAAGGTAACCTAGCCAAAACGCAGGCTCTGCCCTCTGCCCTTACACTTCAGGGAGAAATCTACAGAGAGGGAGTGGATTTTTTGAAATTTTATTTTACTTTAAAATTGAAACTCCTACTGATAGATAAAGCCCCGTGATTCTGAATTAAAAGGTTAAGTGAAGAGTCTTACTCTGATAACAGTTCCCTGAAGTGACCACCTTAAGAGTAGGATAAAAAAGAGCAGCAAAGCAAATCAGAAGATGGAAAATCTGGGAAATAATCCCATTTTAATTAGATGACTTCATGATATCTGAAACAGAAACTCCAGTGGGACTATCACATCCACTCCTGAAGAATTTGCCTTTTTTTAAAACACACTTATTTGTATGTTTTCTATGAAACAATTTCACTTGGAATCTTTACAGAATGAATTTGGTTTTAAAATTAATGAATATCCTTTTTTCTTCTAATAGTGCCCTTGTTTTGTTTTTGTTTTTGTTTTTGTTTTTGTTTTGCCCTCTCTTTGTCTGACTTCTTTTCTGCCTCCACTCTGTTCTCTCGTATCTGCATTTGCTCTTGGTTAGAAGACTATAGACCCCAAACAGGTACTTTTGTACTCCCTTTGCCAAAAACATTAAGTGGTGTGTGTTAAAAGAAGCACTTTTGACTCTCATTTCTTCATTTCTCTAGAGATGAGGTTAAGTAGATGCAGACTAATTTAATATGCCTGGATACCAAGGATTTATTCCTATGCTTCATTTTATAACCATAAACACCATTGTTTTTGACAAACTGTTTTCAAGAAATGAAAGAATAACAGATGTCTTGCAGCCCTCACCACCAGCAGCTAATTTGGCTAGCAGAGTCAACGCTGTAAAATCCCTTTGTGTCTATAATTATCCCATTCATGTGATTACTGGCATGGTCTGGCCAACCGTACCAAAGCCAATCATAAAAGCAGGGCACAACCTAATGGAAACGCTAATGAAAAGTCAGCCTTTGCTAATGTAACTGCTGTCAGCCTCCAGAAATAACTCCAGGGCTATTGACTGTAAGTGCTGGGGAACATGAGCAGCCTCTCCGCTGCTTGAGTTTGGCTGAATTAAAAGGTGCCAGTTTTTTTTGGATACGTGGTGTATAAACATTGCTGGTATGTCTGCATGGCTGTCAAAGGTGTGATTATGTAAATATATATGAGTTATGGTGCAGAAAACTATAGGGACAGCTGAAATACTAGCATCGGTCCCTGGTGTTGCTGGATCCACTGATCTGCAATGGCTGAAATATTGGTATATGACAGTCTAATTCTTGCTTAGATTTTTTATATGAGCTGTWAAGTCATACCTGTGTTGGCTATATAGTCTCTTTCTGCATATTTTCCAGTCRTGGAAAGGTTAGAGACTCCTACGTGCTTGATCACTCTCTGTAACCATCTGTCTGTATCACAGAGGCAATCACATCCACAAGCACACAGTTGCCTTGGAGCAGACACAAGCTGGTTCCCTGAAGTTTCTTTTGAAAGGTGCTTTTACAGTCCTAGATTGACAAACATCCTGTGGCTGAACTGAATACTCAAGGTTTTGAAGTCATACTGGGGGCTGAATGAACTCTGTTACAGRTGCAATTTCATTGCGTGCCAGTCTCCCCTAGGCTACTATTCATCTGTGGGTGATTAGAAAGTGTTTTGATAGGTTGCTCTGAAAATTAATCACAGTATCCAGGGAGTTAATTCTGTGGAACGGTATCTGATTAGAACTAGGTGCTATGAAAAGTGTTTCAAAAGGAACACTAAAGAAAATTAAAAGCCTGAGCCATGTTGAACCTCTYCCGCCTGAAACTGGTGTTTTCTTCAGCTGGCCCTTGGCTCTTAGCCATCAAAATCATCGCTGAAATGTAGGTTGGAGCATTGTGGGATAGTATGGGGAAAACAAAACTGTAACTCGCAGCTACTACACTGGGCTTTTGTGTCTACAGTCACAGTGTGATGCTGCATGGTGGACACCTCGGGTACCTGACAGGGTACTTTGCTTTGGGCAAGTTCCCTTAGCATGGCGAGGTGGTCTTTGAGCAGCACTGCAGGCGCTACCACGCATGGTCTGACTGTTAATGCGGAAAAGGAGTTTCACAACGCCAACTAGCATCAGTTTAGCAAAGGTTATGGTGATTCCTCATACCCATTTAATTCCAGTATACGTAAATACAGTGATACACGTAAAATGAATGTATACAGGGCAGCTTTTTCACTGGCACCTATCCAATAGCAATGTTTGTGTGGGAAATACTTACACATTATCAACATAAAATTGCTGTTTTTTCAGTGGCATTCAAAATGTCTGGGGCATCACTAACCGACAGCATTTAGTCAAAGTTTAAGGGAGTGATGCATGGCTKAGAGGGCAGGTGAGGGTGAGGAAAAGGATCCTTTACTGGAGGAAAACACATGGCTATTTCTGTGCCATAATAATTCAGAAGCTGTCATTGGCAGCAATAAATAAATATGTATGCACATCTGCCTAGGTGTTTTGGCATTCTTACTGTCCCTTCAATGCGAAATTAATTTAAGTAAAAATACATTTCTCTCCTCCATTTCATAATTTGAAAATCTTCATCCAGGTCACTGCAGAGCTTCCTCTTACACTGTGTTCTTGTCCAGCAAAATTGAGAAAACAACATGATGTTAAAACAAGAACAATAATCACTGTTATTCCTGGAGCACTAAGAATAACAGCGTTTATTGTCCTTGTGCTGACATTGTTTCTCTGTTACTGTTCTGACTTAATGCTTTGTGCTTTTGCAGTTCCCACCCCAGTGAGCCTTCAGTGCACGTCTCGTTACTAACCCTTTAARGTCCAGAAGCCCTGATTTGTTGTTGCAAAACCTAATGCAATGTCAAATGAGCTAAAAMATAAACCCTTTTCAGATCTCAGTGATAAAGAGGTCTTCGGGGGTGGCCTCACACTGTGCAAACTATAGACAGATGGAAATTGGAAGTAATGAGAGTTACTCCAAGGGGGAGTCTGTTAAAAATAGGAAAAGAAGAATGAAATATGTTTGAAAGAGGGAAGTTTCCAGATTCTATAATATATTTTATATGGAGAAATAAGTGAAATTAAGGCTCTCCGAGTTTAGGAAAGAAGTTAGTAAAAACCTGAGATCAGAGAAAATTTTACTCTTAGATACTATGCACAAGAGAAAAGTATGCCAGAACAACTGATGATTAGATCGAATTAAAATAGCCATCAGCACAGAACACTTTCATTTCTGTCAACCTCTCTTTAATTGGCAAGAAAATAACAATCCAGTCACACAGAATAATACAAATTAGTGTTCTCTACAAAAGAGGRTTCTACCTTTTTTCAAAGGTAGGAGCCATCGTATAGTCTCATCTTAAGTGAAAAGTCACTGGAGGTAGACGGTGCTTGCTGTTCCTCCRCTGATACCTCTATGCTGCAAGGAGGAAATGAGAACAGGAGTGTGCAATAGTTTCTATTACTGTCTCTTTTTACAGCTTCCAGGTTCAAATGGTGCCTGGCTCTGTGCCTCTTTCTGACCCTTTACCTCTACTGCTTTTCTTGTCTTGTTTATTTAGATAGTAAGGTTTCTAGAGAAGAAACTTTCTTACTGTGTCTTATTACTGCATGTGACAAACAGAGGCCTCAGGCACTCTAGATATGCTTCAGTAGACTAGTTACCACACACTTATGTATAATTATACAAAAAATGTAACAGGGTAAAAAATACTTCAGAATACCTTCATCAGTTCAGGCCTGCCAAATCAGAGATTGCAGTATTCCATGTTTTCTATTTATTCACTTTCATGAGACTTTCTTGGCTTTGTTTTCCATGAGAGTTGTGCAAAAAACTACCYATTTTATCTCTATATATTTTTAAAGATCAAAACTTATGAAGCAGGCTCATATGGGTTCTCATACAGAGCTGTGAGGCACCTGTTATTTCATACCTTTAAGACTTTTGACTTTTCATGCCAATTATTCAAAGATAAGTTTTGTCAGAGGGTTAAGCAACAGCTATTGGTGCATATGTAACACTGTGGGTAGAAACGTCTAACTTAAAAGTATGTGATCAGGTTGTCCTCTAGTGGCTGCCCAAGAGAAGACCTGACCATAAATTTCACAAATGTTGCTGTAATTTCCATTAGCATTAAGTCTTGGCAACCTGTGTTTCTGCAAGGCTCTGGTACCCAGGCCTCTGAACTATCAAGCTCTGTGTAATTCCCGTTCTGATGACAAACCTGGAGAGTCTTTCTCTTTTTCCTTCCTGAAATTTCTTCCTGAAATTTGCCTCTCAGTAACATCTTAACCCATGCTTCTGGAGGGTGTTTATGGGGAGAGGAAGCAATTCCTCGCCTCTCTTTATTTTATTTTTTTCAGGAATGGACAACCTGCTTCTCATATTGTTTTGCTATTATACTTCCACCTCTCTGCCACCTACTTCAGTGTTTGCCCCAAGGTGTCTCCTCTTGGAAGTGAACAGTAGTGGGAGGTATAATGATTTCTCTCTGATTTCACGGGAATAATCTTCATTCTTCCTGCAGTCCCACTGGATGTGATGCCTGACTGACACCTCAGACACCCTCTATGACAGGGAATGAGTATCCTATATCCACTGAGGAGCTATTTGGCAGGGCATTTGACTCTTCCAGTGACCTGAGAGAAGTCTTAATCTTGAGATTTATTGGGAGCAATGAGTTTTCTGAACACATTGACCCTAATATTCAGATCAACATAATATTTTTGGGGGGTGTAATAAAGCTCTTTTTATTCTATTTACTCTGTTTAAATAGAAGCACCACATACAAGACAATCAGAACAAAACACTAAATGGAAACCACACATCCTTATGAAAATATGATCTTTATTCAGAAATGCATGTTCAAATAGTGCACTGAGATCCCCCCACAGAAATGAGATTTCTGAAGGGTTTGGTAGATTTTTCTCAGTTGAATGTATGGAGTTTATGGGGCCTYGCTGGCCAGTTTAGCACCTGGTATCAGAAGAATGAAACCTGAATCAGACATACAGCTGCAAGGCCTAACTTTTTCAAGTGCTTCTGGTATGTAAATCTACCTGTTATTCAAGCCATGCTTGAGACTTGTCATTGCAAAACCAAGGCAACAGTGCTCTGGAAGGGAAGTTAGGATCCACAGTTTCTATTCCAATAAGGTGSTTATTCACACATGGTGACTATTAAGGCATGGAGTAGTTAACTGAGCTGCACAAGGTCCCCTGCCGAGTCAGTACAGGAGAGGAATAAACTCACTGTTCAGTGCTCTGTCCTTYGGACAACTCTGTCTTCCACAAACAAGGAAACTCTGTGTTGCTGTTAATTTATAAATAGAATAAAAGTAACAATACAACAACCAGTGGTTATTATCCAAATATATGCTATTAGGCACTGCAAGACAAATGCTAATAATATTTGGAGTATTGATCTATGAAACCATAGTGCAATGCAAGT
This sequence comes from Rhea americana, assembly GCF_003343005.1. Lineage (NCBI taxonomy): Eukaryota > Metazoa > Chordata > Aves > Rheiformes > Rheidae > Rhea > Rhea americana. Next base: position 1,973,017 of record NW_028185927.1, read on the forward strand.
CAGAGGAAAATATCATGCTCAAGTGAAAAACAAATTCAAACTTCCTCTGAACCAATGAGTCTCATAAGAGCAAATGTTCTACTATTCGCATTTAAGTAGGGCTATACCCACCAAGAATGAGACATAAGCAGGAAGTAGAAAGGATCCAGCARTTTCCTTTAGTCACTGGACATTGTGCCAGAAATAAGGCAAAAGTATTGGAAATCTGAGTATTTATTCTTTTCTGTTGTTGTTGTTCATTTAGCACAGTGATATAAAACCTCATGTATAATAGGAATAACGTAAGGTTTTAATCTCTCCTGCTGTAATGAGTACTCTACTTTCAGATCCCACTAAAGYGGGTCAGATGTTTTTCTAAGCGTGCTTGCCCGAGTCCCCAGAGCTGTTCGCAGAAAAGCATTCACACTCACACACACTCGTAGGATGCTACAGGAGGCCGATTTCCGCATCTCGCAACGTCAGCAAGCAGCGCAGTTAAATTTAAGCACCCCTCCATCCCTCCCCACCTTTGCTAGCCTGTTGTCCCACTCCCACCAGTTACATCTTTATTGCACTTTGCTTTCTCTCCACTTTGGCAGCTGGGCCTGCGTTAGCGTGCAGGCAGAGGGGAGCAGGAGGAAAAGTCTGGATGTTTGGTAATAGTGTTCTTTGACAATTCCTACAGATGAAAATCTTTCCTCCTCCAGCTTACGATTTGGGGCGTTAGGTAGCTGCTTAAGCCCTGTATATGACATTGCTTCCAGCTGGCAGTGTCACAACATGATAATCACTGTCTCCTGAAAGTACAGGATCTGSAAGATAACGAAACTGGTAATGCATTTTAAGCCATTACCCTCCTACTAAACAATCTACGAAACAGCCCTAGGAGAAACTTGTGGTTTTTCTGTTCTGTTCCCGCTCCCCCTTCCCTTCCCGCCTCCCCAAAGAAAAAGATGTATTGCTGCAATTGGAAGAAACAGTTTGTCTCCTTGAAAGGGAAGGACAAGAATATAGGCAATCTTCTCTTGTTTAGGGAGTTCACAGTCTGGTAGACACGAAAGGATATAGAAAACCATCACAGAGGTGGTGTAAAGTTCAATGCAATTGCATATATATTGAGAAATAAAACACGCGAAAATGAAGCTTATAAAAATCTACAATACTCTGAGACTTCTCAACTTATRAAGTTACAGACAAAAAAAAATGAAGCTATGCTGTAAAGATACACTACGAAGATGCGCTGAAGTTTTAATAGCACATGACTGGAGCTTAAGGATTAACAAAGCTGGTAGGAATATTTCTATGGAAGCAAGTTTTCAGTAGAAAAAAATAGGTTTTCAATGAAATTAAGTCATTGAAAAATACCTGTTTTGAAATACCTTTTGAAAAATACCTGTTGCTTGTGGGAAATGTCCTCTTTTTGTCAAAATAACTTGCATGAATATTGAAAGGCTGGTGGCCATTCACTGAAAAATTATGAATTGAAATTACCACTGAAACACCTTTGAGACAGTTGCAGATTTTGTGTCCTATTGCCCCCAAACTACATGAGAAATTTTCTCAGCTTAATTTCAGTTCTAGTGGGACACTATGCTCAAGACTTCCCATAACATCCAGTGATAGATCAGCAAGACAAGATCGTTATGGCTTACAGATGATCCGATCTGAAAAGGGATCCTGGACCATAGGTGAGAATAAAGGGAGTGAAACATCTAAACTTCATTCTTCTTTCATTTGGGCAATGGAGAAGCTGATTATAATCGAACACAGTAGATAATATTTTAAGATCTTATGTTTGGGTCAGTTAAAAGGATTGTACCTTTTATTGGGTAACTTTTGTAATGAGGTAAAGGTTTATGTAAACTTGTTTTATTAATACCACAAGCCTACTCAGCCTTTGCGGAAAATATAACCTCTAGGGAAGGTGTTCGAAAATTCAAGTTTTGCTGAACTGGCAGAAAGCAATAGTTGGATAAGCTAGTCTAAAAAGCATGAAGAATAAAACTTGTCATWGCCCATGAAATAAATCATTGTACTGTTGAAAGGCATAATGTAGCTATTAGTGAGTCACTTAGTGACTACCATTTGGGAAAAGCAACCAGAACAAATGAAAATATATTTATGCCATTTCATTCTTGCAATAATTTATGAATCTTTTGTAGGGCCATATTCCCAAAAATGCCTTTATTCTCATGTTTAAAGTGACTTTTCTTAATAATGCAGTGTTGCTGATGGCAGAATGAAAAAAGAGTAGAGATTATTTGATAGCTGAAGCTTCAAATTTCAAATACAATTTTAATAATGTCCAGAATTGGACAAGAAAGTATTGATGCTTAAACTCAGATTTCATCTCCATTATTTTCATATCCAGATAACATTGTGAATGACTGCCTCCAAATTTGAAAGAAAAGACATATTCGTACAAAARATATATATTCTATTTACAAAATGTCTTTTACTGTATGTATATTCAAAATATTTCTGAATGACAAAGCAATGGGCATTTTGGATGGTAAGAATAGATTGTTTACAGAACTGGAACAGACTTTTTTTCTTGTGAAAGAGAGCATGAACTGTTCAAAATACTGGTATTGGCCACTTATCCACAGAACTTTGAATTCTGTAATTATCGAAACACAAAATGGAGAAAGTAAGGTCAGGATAATGCATCAGGTTTGTGAAAGAGGTCTACAACATTGTAAAGCACACAGAGAAGATGAATAGAAAGTAATTATATATTATTTCTAATAATAAAATAATAAGAAAACCTGAGGGACATCAAATGAAAATGGTGGGTGGCAAGGTCAAAACAAGCAAAAGGAGATGCTTCTTCATGCAGTGTGCAAACTGAAGGAAAACACTGCAAGGTACTGAGGATACTAAAACATGAAGTCAGGAAGTGACTAGACAAATTCAAGAAAAATATAATATACTGTGCGGAAAGTTCCTCAGATATAGAGTGATGGAAGCTGGGAAGTTATTCTTCAAAAGCACTGTTTTCATATACTTGCTTGTTTTTATAATCTTCCCAATGCTCCTGGTCCCTGTCAGACTGAGGATACTGGGCTTCATGAACTTTTAATCTTGTTACTCACATATCCTATTTAAGCAGCAGTCTTCTGTAATGTTGTCATTTGGTTTGGAATTTGAACCAACAGTCTTCTAGTTGAAGGACACTATTGATTTTTTTTTTAATGCTGCATATTATTTCAGGAAAATGATTTATAATMGTTGTTATTATTAAGGAATCTAAAAGCCGTATCTTAAATGATTGTATTGCAGTTTAATCTCTCCAAAATAACCTTGAGAGTACCTATTAAATAGAATATCTATGAAATTTTATGCCTGAAACTTCAGCACTGCGTGACTTATCCCAGCAGATCAACTGAATTGCTGTTATTTGGGATTACTGCTCCCTTTTTCATCAGTAAAGAACTGATTCAAAAGTGAGGGGAATCATGAGTTTCAATGACACTTTAAAGATACATTTTTCCTAAATCACATTTATTTGATGTACTATTATTTAATGATGTAAAAATGTCACTAAAATTAAAGGGAGTGCTTTAAAACACATAAAATAATAGGAAAATGCAGTATTGCAGCTGAATTTTCTCCTTAGTTGTTTCAGCCTGCTAAATTGAGACCAGTTCTGAAACCTTCCAGCCCGCGGACTGCTAAGGAAGATAATAATTGATTCAGTCACTATAGTTTACCTAATCAATCAAGATGCATCTGAAAACAGTAGACTGTAAAGTTTTGTTCAAGGAAAGTTTGAACTGATTATGTTAATATAAGGAAAGTAAAGCATCATGTTGAAGAACTGGTAAAAAAGAAGAATCTGAATTTTCTATGAGACTCAAGCAAGCGAAAGACTGTTTTTCTTCTTTTCAGAAAGTTCATCTTTCTTATATTTGCCCATTTCTCTTTAGAATTGGATGGAAAAATTATAATTAATGAGTAGAAATGTATTATTTTTTTAATTCATTCCCAGGACAGCTGAAATTGGGATTTAACTGAGAAAGCGCAACTCCTTTTCCAGTTGGATTTGCATGTCAAATACACAATAAAAGGGTTAAAAATGGAGAAAAGAATTCTATATGTCTAGAAAAACTTTCAAATGATGGTCAAAATCCTTGCTTTACTGGGAAGGACTTGAATTAGAAATAAAGGAGAAAAAGTAAGTGATCAGAGCTTCCAGAGTTACCATGAAAAAAACCTAGTGCCAGAAGTGAACCTACCAGCCTCAGACACGCGTAAAAACGCAGCGTCTACCAGCGGGGCASATGGATGCCTCGGGCTGCTCGTCTACAGAGCCGTAGTCTGTGAGTCCCTGATCTATAGTGCAGCTAATCACAAGAAGTTTTTGCTTTGCATTAAGTTTATGTATATGTTCATGAGAATGTGTGTTTAATTCCAAATTGAAGAAATTATCATTTTTATAATTAGTTATTTGTAACAACTTGAAGTTGCAACAACAACCATAATAGTTATGGACTCAATGGATGGTGATTAAAAGCAGGTACAACCTTAGAAAACCTTGAAATTTTTAGGATTATGAGTTCTCAAGATGACTACACAGCTTTCAAAACCCTAAGCAATTAAAAAAGCTAGTTCCTGTGTTTCAAATCATCACTTCTTGGAGCGTGTCCTAGGACTTCTACAACCCCAGTCTTATTTTCACACAAAGAACCCTGGAAACTTCTTGGATGTCAAAATGAATAATAGATGGGTAATTGGCGGTTAAGGTGATTGGTATAAATACGGACAGATAAAGTACTGCTATATTCATCCACAGTGTAATCCCCTTGRCGGTGGAGACAGTCAGAAATGAACACTTCTGAAGACAGAATAAGAGAAGAAAGCAAATATTTTTCTGATGTTTTCTAAAATTAAAAGTCAAGTACCTTGCATTCTGCATCAATGAAGAATGTTAGCTGTTTTTTTCTTTATAGCAACTCTGAAATGTTATCATTATGAGTTATGAAATATTAATGTTATTGAGAGCTTTCCTTAGTTTTTGATTGCACAAATCCAGATAGATAAAGATTTTGCTAAAATACTCAGAACAGTATGTGAAAAGTATAGTTTATACCAACACAATACCATAAGTTTAGCTAATTTTCAGAAACATATGACACTGTTTGGCACATGTTTTGAAAAGAAATATTTATGTTATCCAATACACTGTAAGAATGTATTGATCAGAATTAACTTGRTAAGCGAAAAATAAATGATCCCCAAGACAGAGAGGTTTGACTCATGTTCGGAGCGGAGAAACACCCTTAGTTTTTTTCTTCACTCAGCTTAAGTGCTCCATATAACTCACATCTTTTCTCTGATTTTATACTGTATTCTTTTTCCTTAAGAAGTGATTTATTTCACATTCTAAAACTAATTGCCCGTGAAATTTCATTTCAATTTAAAAAATCATTTTAATTAGATCTGTGGCAGTACAATAAAATACCTTAAATATTTCTACTGTTTGTTAATGTTTTACTTTAATATTTCAGATAAAATAGCACAGTTTGGGGAGGTTATGCTTGCCTTTCAGATATAATAAAATCTGTCCTCAGGAGGCAGTGGGGGAGGCAAGGGGGAATGAAATTTAGCATGCTATGTCTTATCCCGGAGAAAAATTTTTCAGTCAAGAAAATTAGGGGGTTATAATGGATAAGCCTGAAGACCTTTAACTGTACTTATAATAAAGGGCATATCAAGCAGAGAGATCATGATCTCTGCAAAAAGCTCTCCAGTATTATCTTCAAGCTAAAGAGGAACAAGAGCTACTGATTGGCACTTTGTTACTTGAGCGGTGCCCCACTGATGAAGCAGAAAGGCCATTAAGGATGATTTTTACACTATCCAAAATCTAGCAGATATCAAACTTAAAACTGTTAAAGTTGCAATGCATTTCTAAAAAAAAATATGCCCAAACCCAGAAAGCAGTGCCTTTCTCAGGCAACTAAGATTATATATATATTTCTTCCTCTTTATTACTTGCCCAGGACACTCTTCATTATAATGACTCCTTTCTTCTTCTACAAACCAAAGTATCAGCTTCATTTTTATGCAGTATGAACCTACTGCCACAGCTGCCACAATATAAATGTGCTGTATTAAAAATTTAAAATATTATTTTTTACTCTCCATCAAGATGAAAAGTGAATCCTCTCATTTGCAGCTCTGCTTCTGCCGTGTCATCATTCTTGTATTGTATGGTGGGACATGATCCCTGATAGACAGCCAAATTCCTACAGACCTTAAATTACCTCAGCTGTACTCTGAGCCTGAATCCACATGACAACAAACACAGAAGAATTTTCAAAAGTAAGCTAAGATGGTTGCTGTGCTTTGCTGGGAATAAACTCCTTTGATCTAATGTCAGAACAATAGCAAAAAGGAATGTATGGGATGGTTTATCTTTCAGTACAAGATTCTTAAAAGTTGAAGGGCCTATTATTTGTTTTGGAAGCTGAAAAATCCAGAAAACAGCTCTTTCTATGCTGTCAAACAATCTTTTAAAAAGTAAGATGAAATGCCTGCTAGATGGATATCTTAGATCTTTTGTCCACTTAGTTGTTTGATTTTTTYCTTTTGCTGTGGCAACACTGGAGTCCACGTTTGTGTTTGCGGAGAAGTAAGGTAACTTTCAAGTTGGCTGAAGTCCTGAGTCTGCAAAGCACTCTGTTTAGTAATTTGAAGGTTAAATCCTTCTCAGAGAGCCTTGCTGGAGTTAGCATTCTCGCTCCCAACGACTGTAGGAGCTGCCTGACCTTTATGAGTGCAAGTCAACGTTCGCACTGTCAGAAGGAGCATCCTTGAGAGTAATCTCTGCAATCACAGGGAGAAACGGTTAGCCACAGGCAGATCATGACCAGTGAAGGGGAATCAGTGAACAGTCAGACAAAACTGTTTTAACTACATTCAAAGCGTATCTTTTACAGAGCTTCAGGTTCTGTTCAAAAGACTGCAGTATCCACGGCTCTCCTCCAAATTTCAACAAAATCAATGGAAAATAATAGTAAAAAGGAATTAGGAGTGAAACACTCTAAATGTTTTGACCTCCAGGTCATCTTCTACCACACTGCTCTTTGGCAAATTCAGACAAAGCCTATTGCTTTTGTCTTCTGTGCACTATAAATCCCAAGGAATGTTTAGCATCCAGGTTATTTGAAGAAAAGCACTGTATTAATACACAATACTTTGAATACTTTAAAGAACCCCATAAAGATTTCCCATTTTCCATTAGAAACATTAGGAATTTTGAATGCAACATCAGATCAACAATAAACACTATTGTCTTTAATCAGAATCTCAAAGCTCGAGCAGTTTTTATGTGAACAGAAAGCAACATAAGTTTCTGCAAAAGTGGAGAAAAAGAAAAGTATCCTGTTTCAAGAGAATTCTGTTTTAATGCAAATATTTCAAAGTTGCATTAGCAGTTACAAATAGCTGTATGGGTGCCAAGGAGAGCGAGTAAACACAGAAGCCCGTCAAGAAGGSATGACCCAGGATGTGTAGCATGTAAGTGAGAGCTGGTTATCTTTATGAAAAAAAGATCTTATGAGCAGTYGAGAGCAAAATATATTTTGGGATTTCCACTCTATTTCTCCCTCAGGTCTAGAAATCTGTGATTATTAGAATTCCCAGAAGTTTGTAGACCCTTTTACTCCAAAATAAATGTTTTGGACTCCTCTCATCTCAATTTTCAGTAAATGAAATGACAGTTCATGGCAGAGAATAAATGACATCAGAAACTTGGCAGAATAATGTAAACTGGAGCTTGCCTGACTCAAGCTAAGTTTCCAGCTCTGTTAAAGGAGGAGACAAAGGAAGAGACAAGCCAGTGGAAATTTTACAACTTACCCACCTTAATAAACTGAGATAGCATTTCATATCTTTTTTTTTTCTTTTTTTTTTTTTCCTTTTTTTCTTTTTTAAAAGAAACCATTTAATCAGTTCTGAGGCTCATGACCTGGCTAATGTTCTGACACATCTGTTTTAGGCTGCAACCAGGGCAACCAACAAACCCTGGAAATTTCATAACAGTTAAGGAATGTTAARATGTTATTTGTAGGAACACCCTAAAGGACAAAGAGATTTTAACCAGAAACTGGTTAATTTTAGGCCCACAGGCTGCAAAGATGTATGCATATGCTTTTCTTCAATAATGCAAGACAATATCTTCACAGAAAAAAGATGAATTCCTCCAYAATGTACATAGGTTTTCATATGACCGAGTCTTTTTTTCTCTTTTAAATACATCCTATAGGAAAAGCATAAAATACAGTATTGGTTTTCATGCCAAATAGACCACTTCCTCAAAAGTTTCTATCCCATCATTTGAGACTTTAACTTTTCCTGTCAAATGTTTCATTCAGACAGTTCTGGTTGAAGTAAAAATACTTTGATTTTTATAGGTCAAAATACTTCAGTTTTTCTTYATTGTATTGCAGACGTCTTAATTCGGATGTGTTAATTTGTGTGCATCTGAATTTCCATAGTTTCTTGTGCAATTTGTATTGTGTTTTTTTCTTGGACCTGGTTTTCCTTTTGGAGTAGTTCCCCACTGAGAAAAGATGTGCTGTGACAYATAATTCTTGTCCTGAGCTGTGTCTGTTCACTTTCCGGGGGTGCAGCGGGGTGCACCACGGGCACTGAACCCCAACCTCTCCCACGTAGAACAGATGTGAAACGGAACCAGAAAGCAGGAATGATGAGACAGTGAGAAAGCTCGGATAATTAAACTAAAAGTGTCTTAGAAGGAAAAGAAAAATCTGCATAATGTTTTAAAATGTCAATTTCACAGAAAGKTTTTGTTTTGCCAAAACTAAATTTTTAATCATAAAAAAATGAGCTCCGTGAAGCAGCTACTGGGGAAGTACTATTCATCTAATCTATTTTGGCAGATTTCAAACAACAATTGTTCAAACAATCTTTATGACTGAAAACAAAATACAAAATACAACAATAATAATCATCCAACTGCGGTTTCCTGAGAATGATTTTGTTATTTTGTCTGAAGTTTTTAAACCTCTCTTTTTATTTCTCTAGGAGAAAGGAAATGGATTTTAATGGTGCAAAGTTGCCTTGGGCAATAGATTATATTCTTCAGGGTTTCTATTTTCTTCACAGAAGGAGATGTAATTTGGTACCAAAAGAATCACTTACATTTTCCTTGCTTGGGTAATATTTATTATGGTGTTTTATAATGCCTGATTTCTTGGGGTTTTTTTCAGTCTTGTCATTCTTTTGATGTTGAGAGTTGTGCTCATTATTTCTTGAGCGTAGAGAGAAGTTATATAGAATATTCTTATACAGAACAAATATTTTCTACAGTCTTAATAGCTAATCAGAGTTTGATCAGTAATTTTTASTTTAATCAGTAATAACATCCAGGAGTGGAGGATCAGAACAAATCGATTCATTTCTTTAGGTAATGCATTTTGGGAAGGTTTGGTTCTAATTATTCCTTCCATCTTGAGTCTTCATGGGAGTGTCTAGGTAGGGCTTGGGCTTGGTCCCATTCACACTGATTTACTGGAAGTCGGATTTGGCACCTGCAGGTTTCTGAAGTCAATGAAACAGTTCTCCATGCAGAAGTGAAATGTAATCRTTATATGAGCCAAAGTATGAAATATTTTAATGAAAAAAGACAGCTACAAGAAAATAGTAATGGTATAAAGTGAGTATTAGAGATGGCAATGAAGAAACARTTTGCTGATCTTTTAGGTATTATTTAAATATCAATAGCTTACTCAGAATTTGAAGGAGTACAGCAGAAGAGAAAGACACAATATTGTGARCTAGGAGGAAACTATGACCAAAAAAACAATAAAAATTTGATATTTCTTAAAAGGAATTATTAGACAACCAATGGTCACGATTTCATRGCCAAATTTGCAATACTCTTCCCGTTACAATATCCCAATTTGCCAATATTAAAAATCTTGGCAGTCTTTTTATGAGAAAGCGAAAAATATTTACGCTTCAAAAAAGATAAATGACTGGTAGCATGTATATTACTTTCATGTTAGGAACATGTCTTTTCTGCTGTACTGAAAACTACTGCAATTTTATTKCTATTCAAAGATATAACCCAAAACCTTTGAAAAAAATCTAAATAAATTTTTGCTAAGATATCCTTGATTTTTTCCAGTTAATTCTCATAGATTTCTGCTGCAGCAAAAATGGTTTGTTCTTGGGCCTGAGAAGAACCTTCTTTTCTCCTGTTGCTTTATAAATTAGAAACGAGAGAGAAGAAATAAGAGAGTCTATTTACTCCATACCATTAGTGATCTCTGTTCTACCTCGCTATTATAGAGACAGAAATTACCTGCTTCAGGTGCAAAACTGAAAAGCTTCAAGTCTGCAGGCAGATTAGAACAGGAATTCCAAACAGGGTCTAGTACAGAGAGGAGATGTGTTATGTAAAGATACCTCAAAAAGCTTTGAGCTAGCTGGAAAAAAGTTGGAAAAAGACGGATGCATTATTATGGTGTTTTGCCAACACATTCATGCGTACACAAGTCCTTGAAGTGAGCTTTTCACGACTGCTAAATAACTGTGTATTCTTCTTTTTCCCRGTTCCTGATGTTCAGAAATGTTGAGAGTTTATGGCTGCAACTGACCTGGGCAGYGATAAATATTTTAAATGTTATTTAGAAAGAAGAACTTCAACAAAACAGATGCAAGCTATCAAAGTGTGGTGCTCGAAATYATATACTTTTGATTTAAATCTCCCTTTGCAGCATCAATTGAAAGGGGACTAGAATGGAATCTCCCTGTTTGAGTTCAGTTTGTAATGACAAACTGCTTTAGGACAAATAAAATAAGATTTCATTTGCTAACTTTTTAGAGAATGACATTGCAAGCCTAATGTTCCTTGAATAAAAGTTTAGTTAGYTGTGTATATATGCAAGTCATATGTTTAAGTGTGTCTGAGTGTATGTATAGAACAAGGGTATGAACAAAGAAGAGGAACTGAAGGACTGTTGATTGACATGCAGTACCCTGTTAACTGCAACTTCAGCCCAGCACAAATATATATTCTTTCATATATTGTAGCAAAGTAGGTGTGCAACCCACCCAAGAGAAAGGTATACGTGTGAAAAAGGTTCTCCATTCAGTGCTCAGAGGGATATGGCTAGTGAAACTGGAATTTTTACAATTTTTCTTTTTTTTTTTTTTTCCTGAAAGAGTCAGTGCTTTATATGCTCCAAAGGCAGAGTGCTCCATGGCCAGCTGGAGCGAAGGATGAGAAACAAAAGGGCAGAGAAGTTTCTGCTCTGCTAATGTTGATATAAAGGTAAATCTGGCTGAATTTCACTGGTAAAAGGCAAAATATTGCATTGCAAATAATTTATAATTATATAAATAATTTATAATTTTGGATYCTCAAGCAAGTATTGAAGGTTTTCTTGGGGTGTTCTGAAAAGTGTTGCTATCATAAGYGACAAAGAAAATGAAATTATTAGCTATTGTAACTGCCACAGGATAAATTAGTGATTAAAGTATAAAGGAATAAATTGTTTTTGGCTAAATTGTTGAACAAATCATATCTCTAAAGCCAAGTATAAAAATTAAAACAGTTTYGTTGTTAATAAGTAACCTGGACAACTTCAGCACTAAAGGGAGAAATAGGACAGAGAGCTCCGTAACTGCAAATTGTACTTTCTCACAACTACATTTGTTGGCATTTATAATTATGGAAATAGGTTTCTAAAACTCACTTATTAACTGAATGTCAGAGAAACTCTCTAGTGCTAACTGCYTTACTGAGGCCAAGTTATGAAGTGCTTATCAATGAAAACAGAGTGAAAACAACCTTAATTTTCTACCTTTCACATTCCAGGTCCCATTCTACTGTGAAATAGGATTCTGCACACCAAATTGGCCAAAGGGAAAGTACAAAATATACTTTGGGAAGGTTGATGTGGCTTTTACTTCACTTCTGCTTCATTCCAGGTGCGATTTCCATTTGCCTTTTTCTACTTGAAAACAAATATATTTGCTCCAGAATCAGCAAGCGATACAAGAACCGAAACGTACAAATGATTTCAGAGATCTCCTTCTGGAAGGGCAGCAAGCAACAAAATACGACGTCTATCAAGCGCTATGGCAGCTCATCCATATTACATAATAAAAATAARCTGTTTATTCTTATAATCTTCAAAGTCTTTTTTCCCCACAGAAAAATTAAAACGGTAAAATCCTATCCAGTAAAATGCCAAATCCCAACCAGCTTCACTGGTTTTTACACCTATATGTAAGGAATGCTGCAAATGAATCTGCTGGAATTTATTCTTTGGATCAAAATTCTAGTCTTTCTAATCCTTCGGAATAAAGAATGTTTTTGAAAAGTGTCATTAATTAATTAATCAATAATTAATATTAATTCTGTGTATTCAAATATTTATATAGTTATTGTCAGAAAGATTTGCTGACAAGATTTGCTGCTGTGCAACAAGAGAGGCACTGACTGTTTTARTCTTTCCATGGCTCAAATTTGTGACTGGCAGTTTACTTTTCCAATTGCTGGACATCTGTGTCTTCACTGAAAATCCCAGTTAGGTCTGGAAGTCTGCACTTCTATTGTTGTTCTGTTATTGTCATTTTTCAGGTGTTATATTCTACTTTTTCTCAAAAAATTCCCCAAACATATGCAGATGCTCTACTTTTTTTTATTATTATTATTTCTGAACACTCTTCCTTTTGTTCTTAAGAAATATGTGGCTTCCCAAAAGCACCTCATCACACTTTAAATTCAAAACGATTTGTGCACTTTTATCTTGTCATGGAAAGTATTAAAACATCTTCATTTCATGCCAAATTTATGTCTGTAGAAGATCAATTTTCTATATTCCGGTAAAAATTGTATCAGGAGATATCAAATGTAGAGAGAATAGTTTTTCTAAAAAAAAAAAAAAAAAGGGAAAAAAAAAAAAAAAAAAAAAAAAGAAAATTCCAGTGTAACCCAAGCCAGTGTTATCTGCTACCAAGATAAATAAATAGATATGCAAAAATTTCCTTCCAGATGGATGGCCAATCTCTAATTTAATCTGAACAGAATTGTAAGGAAGAAAAGAGTGGATATAAATATTAAATTCTAATCACTTGCTTAAATTCCGTTGGAGTAAGTCAAATCTAAAGCAGATCATAAGCAGATTCTTGAAATGTTATTTAAAATGATATTTCAGATTTACAAAAACAGAGATTTTCCCTATTTTTCTTAYGTGAGATCCCTAATAAAATTTTCTATGCAAAATGCCTCATTTTTGACAATACTGTTTAGATTTATAAGTATAAACTGAGTATAACTTAAACTTGATCCAAACTTAGAATATACCCAAAATACAGTATATTTCACATATACTTCACATTTTCCTACYTTATAAATACAATGATCTGTTTTAGGCTGTTTTCATGCCATTTTCCAATATTCCAGTACCTCGTAGAATTAAGTTTGTAAGAGAGAGATGCTGTGAAATTTCCACAAAGCCCAGACCTGGGTCTAATTCCTTGGTAACAAGGACACTGATTTTGCAATGATTCGTATCAGAAGATCCTTCCATACTTTGTACTCAGGAATCTTGGAAAGGGCTGAGAGATCTGCCTGCAACAGTCAGGGCATGAAAACTGCCAAAATTTGAAAGAGGTGCTGAGATCATCTGGCCACCTCAAAYACTCTACTCCTCCCTTCTTCCACTCCTTATCTCTTAAAATATTTAAATCTTTCCAACTTCTAATTACTAAATGACAGATTTGGCTACTGCATTTACAAGCACCGTACTATTTGCCTGTTAAGTTTAAGATGAGAAGATAGCAAAAAAGCTATCAATTTTTTTTTTATTTATTTCTTGAGATTCATCTGTTTCAAGAAAAATTGAGATAAGGCGAAAAAAAGAAAATAAATAATAATAAAAAAGTTGTTAGCCAAAAGCAAACAAATTCTGAATGCATACTAAAGAAATCAGGGGCATTTCACAAGTYTCTCTTAAAATAAATTCTGTGCTACCAGACTGATATTCCCCGCAGGGAGTATCAGCAGACTGCTCTGCTGTCTCAGCGCTGGGCAAGCCGTTCAGCTCCGCTTTAGCTCTTCTGGTGTATCTCAGCTCTGAAAGCGATTGCTCAAGAGATTTCTGTTCATGCTGGTTCCTTCTTTGACCTCTCTAACAAAATTTTCAATGAAAATGTCAATTTAAGCAGTCTTTCTGATTTACCTTTTCAATCCARAAAGAGCAAATGTTGTACATTCTGTTCCAAAACTCTTTTAATTTTGGATTAAGGAAAACAACAAAGACAGTTTTCATCTGTAGGGAAACAAAGTGGGAACAAGGCTAACGTCTTCTCTTCGAGAATGAGATGATTGACTCAGCCGACCGAGGGTGTCTTCCTTTCAGTCCCTCTGCAACAGCTACAGCGATCAGAAGTCTGGAAATGTCATGGATGAAAACTTGTCCTCGGGAAGCTTCCCCTGGAAGCTCACCCAGCTTCAGACAACACAAACACCTACGTTTTAAGGTCGTAATTTTGGTCGGGTTGCAGTAACACCAGGGTACTGTTTACATATGTTGCCTTTTCAGACCTTGGATTCTGGGGGAGGAAGTGTCATTAGTTGTCAGCTTCTGGGTCAATCATTTTAATTAACTCAACAGCCTCTAAAGTTCAGAACAGAACTTTTCTCTTTTAAGTTTCATAATAAATGATATAAATTGATATATAAATAAATTGATATAAATGCATCCAAAGTAAGACTGATTTCCTTTATAGATCAGTGCCTATCAGCAGAATCAGTTCGCATCAAAAAGAAGTTTGGTCTGTAATTATGTTAATGAGCCAGACAGCTGAAGATGTGATGAATATCTGACCCAAGTAGGAGTTAAGTAAACAAGAATAAACAACAGGTAACTACTGTGAATTAAAACATCTCTAAAAAAAAAAAAAAAAAAAAAAAAAAAAAAAAAGATAATAATAAAGTGATTATTGGCAAAGGATCCTATAGATTACTAGAGAATTTGGATGATTCAGTGTAGCTACTCATTCAGAGCAGAGGTTAACAATAAAGCACCTCCCTGCCACTTTCCCAAAATGGGGGAGGATTACAGAACACTTCTTGAGGATAAGTGAAGCAAAAGGAAATTAATTCAGCCGTTATCATTTATTGATCATATGCTTTCCTTTTTAGGTGATTTCAAAGTAATGTATTTTGCACAAATATTTTAGAATTCTGACATACAAATATATTCATAATTCTATGCAATAGAATATATTTCATATGTAGTGATGTTTTGGGCTCTACCATACCCCAAAACTGTGCTGTCCGATTTCCAGCTGCTTAATACATTGGTATTTTGTGGTCACAGGATATCTGATTAACTTGGTTTGGTAAGTGGTAGAGTCACTATTTTAACTTATTTAATATAATATATCTATTTTAGACATATACAACACTAACAAAATGAAAAGTCTGTGGTAAATTTATGTTTATAAACTTTCAACAAAAATTTGTCTTTCAAATACAGCAAGCTATGAGATGTAATAAAGGTAGTCTCAACAGCATATTGATAATCTCTTCTAATATGTTTATACAGCATTTATCACTTAAAATAAGTTTAGACAGATTTTTCTATTATCATAATTGTTATCCATGTTTAAGTAAGGAGTTTTTCATGGCTCTGGCAACTTTGCAATATGTTTCATATCATCTTCCAATCTGCAATATTTTTTTCTGCAGAAGTACCTCCTTTTGCTAAAAAAAAAATCAACATTTTCTAGGTTTAATGCATAATAAAAACTGCTAAGTCTTCAAAAAAATTACATTTCTCTTTTTCAGTTATCTATCAGCAGCAGCAGCAGCATCACGCATCATCTGGTAACATTTTCATTTCAAGAGAAGTTTTACATTCCTTATCTTTAAAGTTCAGAATCCACAGATCTTATAACACCCATGCTGATAACACACTTCAATAATTGTTGTGTATAGCAAATATTTCTGCATGCAATTTTAAATAGTTATTCAGCTGAGTGATGTCCCAATTCAGAGGATCTATTTTAAATGCCAGCGTGTTCTCTCCATTAATATCACAGGAATGAGGCTGGCATTATTACTACCGCATAACAAATGAGATGCAATGAATCTCAAGGCACATTACTCTGTGTACAGCTGTGCTATCACAGGTATAAAATTTTATTCACTACATTGTAAGACATTTTATAAAATACTAAAAGATAATTTTCTTTTAAATAAGATAAACGAGCCAGTGGCAACATTATGTCAACACATCTCTATGGCATAATCCAAGTGTGYAGCAAAAGCACTAAGATGGACATTGGAGTTATTCTCAAAGTTTCTGAAAAAGACGTTCTGCTTTCTGACCAATTGTATTCGATTTCTATAGGTATACTCCATCACATTAGTGAGCTGTTTTTGTTTTCCAGTCACTAGCACRTTGTGTTTTGCCATTGAGCTTGGGCAACTTTTGATTACGAGGCAATCAAAGCAGCCACAAGTCCTTATTGCCACGTAATAAGAGAGACAAGATCTATAGTACTTGATTTAACCAAGCTGAAATTTCATTGACTAATGTGGAAAYACCATCAGACAACACACTGCAATGCGCCAGCCATCGTGCTTTTAGACTACTGAGCTGTTATCAGTTCGGTATCGGTTCTCCCACTGCATTCTTGGACCTCAGCTGTTGGCTAAAACCTATGGTGGAGGCCTGAGGCAACAGAGAAAGGAAGCTGTTTTCTCTATTGTATCCGCACTTAGCACACCAGATAGCACTGAATACACTGAAAATCCTTGGCTAGAACATCTTTCAGCAGTTACACTGGAACAACGTGAACCCACAGCCTGTCTCTAGCTGAGCAAATCTTTGGGTTTTGGGGAATGGTCAGCAAAAGCTACTTATCTTGGCCTGTCAGTAAAGATATAGGAACTTGAAAAAAAAGGTTGGTGACTAATACAATGTCTTTAGAAGAGTTTAAAATAGACTGTAAGTGACAAAAGTGGGTTTTGACAGGGAGTATTTCTGTATCAGTCTTTCTTTACTCTGCATATGATCAGATAAGCTCTCAGTCAGGTCATGTTTTGTCAGATTTTGCTTGTGGGTTTACCCAACTGAACAKCAAATGAACAGTATATCAAAGCAATGGGCCATCTTAATAGCAAAGATTCCAGAATAGAAATTTTAATGTGTGGTATGAAATATGAACATCCAAGGAATATGTTTCACAGTGTCTTGTAATGGTAACAAATCAAGGAGAAGAATAGTCAAACAACACACTAATATTTTTTCTTAAAATTCATTTGGCTGAAAATGTATGTGAAATGCTGAAGACAATATTTGGAATAAAAAGAACTGTGGTTTTTACTGTATCTTTAAAATGTAGAAGCTTACATGCAATAGAGATTTTTATATCTCAGTCTATCAACAGATCAACTAAGGATGAAATGTGAGAATGAAATGTTAGGTAGGACTCCTTCATAATTGTCTATCCACTGCATTATTTTTTAAATTATTCTGTTATTTTTATTTTGATCTGATTAAAGTATTTGTATTTAATTTGAAATGTCTGATGTGGCTACAGGATACTATGCAATGCACTGTACAGCCACAAAAGTCCTGTTCTCCACTTGAGAACATGTATCAGAAACACATATTTATTTACACTGATAGGTGTTTTTGAGCATATGATTGGGCATAAGAAAACAAGAACTAATTTGATGCTCTCAATAACTACTACAATGTTACAGCAGAAAAAAGGTAGTATATTAAGAATACAAGTACCTTCTCCAGCAAACTCTTTGCTTGGTGAAAGGAGATAGGCAACTGGTAAGAAACTGGCAGCAACATCAGGAGGTTCACTCCTCACAATTCATAGGAGTCATCAATGAAAAAGAAACAAGCAAATATGTAACCTCCGAAATAATACTCTTACTTTCAGTATGAAGTGCTTCCAATTGCATCAGTATAAAATATGTMGGCATTTACCTCAACTTTCATTGTTTAACATTATCTCATTAGTTTAAATATGATCAAGCTGATTTCTGATGTCTTTACTGTAGTTTTTTTGTAGATTCTTTTTCCAGGATATTTTAAAAAAGAAAGTAAGAAATTATTTCTTCTACTTCAGTGACTGTTTGATTCCATACTCTACTTTCAAAATGCACATAGAATTCTAACATGAAACTTCTTTAGGTAATGATACCTTCTGTCACCTATTGTCATTTTTCCTTTTGTTATAGCATTCAGAAAGCCACTATAGGGTAAACACTCGAATAATTTTCTAAAAAATAGTACTTAGACTTTTTTTCCTGGAAAAAAAATCCTAATAACAATTCAAAAAGGGAAAAAAAAGAAATCCCTAAAAGCTTATATCTCTTGAATGAACAGACAAGCTTAGAAAGCAAATGAGTCTTTTAAACTTGAATTGCTGCTAACAGCCGCAGAACGCTTGCACTGTCCTTTTAGGCTGCAGCTCTTTCTAGATGGTACCGTGTGCCCTTGTTCAATCTGAGGTGCTCCAGTTGTTCTGGAGTGCCAACAGCTTCTGGCTGTTCTGTTTCACCTGCCGTTCAAATTACTACTGTTGTTAGAACCCACTTCGAAACCAACTTTTGACATTCATCCCCGGTTTATAGAAAAGCACACGGAGTTCAAAATCCTGCTCTGATTAGGAGCAAATAAATATTAGCTGGAACAGAAGTGAGCACATACAAGTGTCTCTTGCACTCGTACCATCTCATTTTCTTGCAAGGCGAGGAATCRAAGGTATTCATTGTTCCATGTTCCCTTGAGGAACATTTGAACTTTCCTTTTTGTCCCAAAATTTACTTTTGTGCATAGGGCCAGCTCAGTGTGACAGGAACACTTGCAGCCCACTAACACTAACTGAAATAGTTTTTAAATTATAGGAGAGGCTTTCTGCACATGAGTAAATTTCACTCTGAATAAATGTCATTGTTCTACTGTATTTCAGTTTCACTTTACATAGTAAAGCAGAAGCATATTTTTAGCCTTCATGATTTTCTAAACTCATCATTTTCTAGTACTAATTTGACAATATTCCTTTTTCTTGAATCTTGTTTTTAGGGCTAAATGGCAGTGCAAATAGCTGCACAATTCCACCAAATTTTTATCACAAATATATGCTGATGAAGTTAAAAGGTGATAAAAATCTAGTGCAGAAGTTTACCAGCAACCTGAATCCAAGGACAGAGTTTCAATTAAAATAGTCTCAAAATGGGAGACAGAAATGTTGGCCATGTTAGCAAACACCGGACAAGTAAGTAATAAAGTAGAATAAAAGAGGCATATTGAAGAAGTCTGGAAATATCAGTGCTACTGTATGGCTCAAAAATTTATAGCAGGATCTCAGGGCTGCCATTATTAAATAATGCTGAAAGGTCAGGTAGCACTAAATGGTGTAAGGGCCATTATCAGTAATCAGAAAGAAGCTATCAATATCTTTTGACAGAAGACTTTTCAATACCAAATGAGACCTAGTACGAATCATATAAAATGCTCTTACGAGAATTAATAACTCAAGGATATTGGCAATAAAGATTTAGTTTATGCCTCCATTACATTTACTATATTATGAATAAATAATTATTGTTCTCCTAAAGTACAATGGGCTAATATCTATCAAGCAAATTATTTAAAACATTTTCAATCATTATGAAAKAAAATGTTTAGGTTTAGTTATTCTGTTTTTCAATCAGTTCTATTTGCAAGATAAATCTAGAAAGATACCTTTTGTATACGAATTGTAGATAACCAGGACAGAAGCAGAGGGGTACCATTTACAGAAAGTACAGTAGCTGTTAGAGTGTCAATATTTCAGCCAGTCACAAAYAATTTTGCTCCTTTCCAGGCATACAGACTCACCATCATAATATTAGCAATCATCCAGATTACTTTATGTAGGAGCTTGTTCATGTCTTTAGAACTCTCAGTGTTAAAAAATTAATATTTAGACGTTAATATGTGTCTGAGGAAGGAGGCATAATTTTCAGCACTGCTGCAATACACAGATCTGATTTCCAAAAGTGATCTGGGCAGAGATTTTTGCMGGTGCTCCTTATAGTCAGTCAATGGCAGTGAGGTGCTTGAAAATCTCCAAGGGCCTTTGGTGTAGATATTAAGATTGCTTTTGAGAGCAGTGCGGTGTGCATGATACACGAAYGTGCATGTATGTTTTCTAAAAACATGTTACTCTTGCTGACTACCTAGAGTGTAATATTAGAGTAATTACACCGTTAAATTGTTCAGTTTGCTCACGACCACCTTCAGAGTGCTTTATTTTCTCTTCTACTCATCTCAGTCCTGAAGCAGCTGAAACTCCTGGCAACATACACCACAGGGCTGTCGTTTACAGATGTCGGTAGCTGCTGGTTCCGTAACATTTGCTCATTTCCTAATGCGACGTACTCTAACAAGAACTGCTACATATACCTGCAGGTGGTCCACTAAGACACTAAGGACACCTAGAAAACATATTTTTTAATTATATTGCAGATTACATCTTGCRGTGGTTATGGCATTGTCCAGTCTCCAGTGTATTCTTATTGCAGCCACGGTCTTATTAAGATTAAAACCTCGGGTAAAATATTCTTTGTCAAGGAYCACACCGCAAATGTTTTAATGTAATAAAGACTTTATCTCGTGTTTAGGTCTTGGACATGTCATAAGTMAAAGGATAAGTGATGTTAATGGCAGTCTTCAGAAGCTGTGTAGTGATTCATCGAATTAACATATCTGCACATATGCCTGTCTTTTTTCTTGCATAGTTCTAGGATGATAATATCTGTTATGTGAGAGATGATAAGAAGTTTTTTGATTCATGACAGGATTTTAAGGAAGAACATTTTAAAACACAAATTCATGCATAACATATTTCTTATGGTAGTTTTGGGGAAAACTTCTAAAATTCACTATGGGCATTCAGTTTGGCAATAATGTTTCAAGATGCTGAAAATGAGAAATTTATCAGTTGCATTAAAATGTAATTAAAGCAAATTAGGTCAACAAAATAGACTATATAATTGCACGTTGAAGAACTCATACTCCTAGAATTAGAATTAATTAATCCACAATTATAAAAAAATCATAAAAGGTTCAGAAGCCTGTAAATTTACAATTGTAGGTATTTTTCAAATACATTTTGAAATTAATTTTGACATTTCCACCCTGTGCTTTATTAAAGCATTAAAACATTGAAATTAAAAATCTATATTTYGTTGGCTTGTTACACAACCTGGTATTTTTATGCTCATTGACTGAATTACGTGTATGTATGTCTATATCTGTCTACCTATCTGTCTATAATATTGTATAAAGGTTGTTAAAAGCCTCTGAGATGATTGTTCAAACATCTCTTTGGTTTTGTTTTTGAATATCATAAATTTTACTTTTTGCTTTAAATKAAAGGCTCAGTTTTCTCAGAAACCAAGTATGAAAGCCAAAATATTCATGGGAAAAAGTATCCTCCAGTAAGACATTTTTAARGAGGAGTGAAACACTTTTTTTCTTTTTTAGTGCAAACCCTACAAAAAATATTTCAAATGTTTACCCCAAGTGTAGTACTGTTTGGAGCAGGCACTCATGCCTGGATTCAGCATGCTACTTAAACAATTTTAATTTAATTGGACTACTAATAGACTTGAGCTTAGAAAGAGCATTCAACATTTTGCTGAGCATAGGAATGGAAGCACTATGTAAGTGTACTTTAATATGAACATGTCTTTGACACATGTTCTGGGAACAGCAACTCAAGTGCAGGTCCGAAGATATTTTTRATTAACATATTTCCAGTTGTCTCAGATTCATCTTCTACTGCTACCATTCTGTAGCATTAACGACTACTTAATAGTGCCTGCAACAGCTTATTTCTCTACATTCTTTCATACTTTTGGGTTTTTTGTCATTTTCTTTTCCTTCCCACACATTATTCTCCTAAGAAAATTCTGAATCTCTTTTTAATTTATAAGCATCAAACTGAGCRAGCCTAAAACAAAATTGTCTTGATTCTTCCATTTTGTTCATATTTCAGTCACACTTTAATTCAGAGTTCAGTTGTACACCCTTCTTTGTAACCCAGACRGTTGATAAATGCGATAATAAACTCACCTGATTGACAAGAAGCAGGAACACTTGCTTACCAATAGAATACGTCTCACAAAACAACATTTTCAACAACAATTTGTAGCAACACTGGATATAAGAATTGTTATCTCAGCAGAGATATGGTTTTATGACACTTTCCAATTTCCTCCTGCCTCATTTTTCAGCCTTTCATATGTGCTATTCCTCTGTCTTTAGTTTCATGGAGACCTGTGGCTTTATCCTTTCTCGCCTTACTAATACATTCCTCTATTCCCCAAGCACAACACCCTTTCCCCCCCAGTGGCTTACATAGTTATCATAATCAGGTAAAACTCAGAGCTATTGCTCTATGCTAAATGAGAAATTAGCTAATTCTGTTTCAGATTGACTTGAATGACCCAAATCTCTTTTTTCATCTGTATTATTTAATCTATCAATTAAAAWATATATATATATACATAGAAATCATGCCTTAGGAACATCCTTATATCACAGCAGCTTAACTGCTTCCTCTTAGAAACACGGAGGTGTGCCATGGTGACTCCTGAGTGCAAGGCAGGTGCCTGACTAARTGAACTGTCTAAAGATAAGATGATCAATGTCGTTATAGTTTCACATTAGGGCATGCTTTTTGCAATGGAATTGCAAGATAGCAGATTTATGTTGAAAATTCATTGCAATGTCTTATATTTTAAGCAGATATATGTTTGAAAGATTCGTTACTGGAAAACAGTGAAATGATCTGCTAGTGGGAATGAGGCATTTGAAGCAAAGACTAATGAGCATCTGTGTTTAAGCAAATACATTACACGTGTTTCTGCGGACGTAAAGGGTGCCCGAAATGCTGATGCAAATTTTGACCTGGTAGAAATAAAACAGAGTCCATCAGTCCATCTGAGCTAGTGGTCAACAAACAGGTCGCTAACAAATGAAGACCAAAACCTTAGTTTTACGGAATGTTTTAAAAGCCATTAGTTGCTGAGATAATTCTAGACAAGAACCCAACCAGAAATCCTACATGTTGTCTGTTGGCACACAGTATTACGGAACCATCTGTAGCTTGTCATTTACAGCCTCAAATTCTTTCCTGATGAAGACAGAGTTAAAAATTTCAATTGTGATTTAGGAAAGATGCTTTGATTTAAAATAGCATGTACGATGGGGAAAGATTTGTTTGCTTTTATGACAGTGTATACTATCTGAATGATCTCTGAGGATGACCTTCCAAAACATGCAGCTGTTATCTATCTGRAACATGCATCAAATTAAATGTGTTCCCTTTTCCTGTCTGTACAACATGTATTTTGCAACATTACATCATTGATATGTAATGAAAAACCCAAACTCTGCCGTCACTCYGCACATCTGGAACTGCACTGATGATGGAGTGCAGCTGTTTCCTGTCTTCTGTGTGAACTGTGATACACAGCTACACAGCATTTACTTCAAAATCCCTTATTTATGAAATAATGGGTGATAGGAATGTGCATTTCTGCTTTGGTTTATGCCCAACTTTCAGAATGCTATCAAAACATATATATATATACATATATATATATATATATATATATATACACAATATTTCTAGGGTAAGTTGTGCAAAGAAAAAGTTTCAAGCCTTTTAAGAGTCCCTAAGAACAGTTTATCTTATATTTTTATGACTCATTGAGAAATATAGTGACAGAATCTTGTGAGCCTAGAGTTCAGCTCAATACTGATAAATAATTGGCATGAGAATGGATCAAACACTTGGGCTATACTGATTGTTACCCTTGACCCTTTTTGCTATTTTTTGAGCAAGGTTTATTTAATTCTGCCCTCGTGCAATTTTCTTTTCACTTGATAGAACAGTCTGAAATCCAAAGTGAAAACTGTCTCTGTATTTTGTATTACTCCTCTCTTCTTCTCACAGCATTTATGTTTCATATGGAAGAAAATCTGTGGAGAGAGAGATTGCATTAGTAAAGCTCACCTTTTTATTCAATCTCATCATCCTGCCAAAGGCCAGTTGTGCATAATTTTCGAAATGCCTCTGAATAGCAGACAAATAATCACATTCTAGTCTCGCAGAATATGGCCTTATCTAAATAGTTTTCTTTCTCCCTTTTGAACATATCCTTATCAAGCTTCTAGGGACTTTATTAATGTCTACAGTTTATCCTGCCATACACTCTTGGCCTTTAAATGATAAATCGATGAAATTCAATAACACTTCCTCAGAGCCCCATCTACAACATACCATTTTTTTTCAAATAACCCATATCAAGCTGTATATTTTAAATGAAATATTAAACACCTCCACCCATCTGAATTTAGCAGGGGGGGACCATAAAAAGTGCAAGAGGATGTTTAATTTCCTGGCACAGGGCATAGTTTACATTCCTTGATTGCAAAGCTGACTAACTATGTACATTTCCTCATTKAGGAAAGCACAGGTTGGCCGCTAAAGCAGGCTGTTATCTCCTGCACACAGAGCAATCCAGTACTGTACAGTCTACAAAGGACGGATTTTTCACCTTAACTTCATTTGTAAAAGGGACAGGAGAGGAGAAAGAACGTATACATCTCTCAAGCCAGCTTTAGCCTGCTCGGAAATGGTGATGCTTCCTTGATACACTCTACTACATGACTGGCATAAGGTCCTAAGTTCAGGCAGAGCAGCTGAGAAAGCTAGCAACTTTAAGGAGCTCATTCAGTCCTTAAACAGGATAAATTGCTCCTCGAAGGTTCCTATCTYTCACTATTGACTATGGAAGCCCGGGGCAACTTCACTTCTGATTTAGATAAAGTCGTTGGATGCTTAATGTTAAGTGGGATGAAGCTGGGCTGAAGGCTTCAGGGCATAGTAGGGCTGACACATCAACAGCGAGCAGTTTCCTCAGCCCTTGTAACTGTTCAACCCTTTTTTCTGCATTAGTGGTTTGAAATGTTTGGAGCAGGTTACAGAATTTGAGTATACACATCCAAATACCACCAACAAGGAAAATTAATGGAGYAAGATTTTTAAAATAGCTTAATTCTGAAGAATTTTCTGTTTTATCAGAGAAATGAAYGCATAAATAGGCAAATAAAATATTATAGTGAGAGCTTGCTAAAATATCCCTGGAAGTGCAACCTGGGAAGGTATTATAAATCACAACACGGTTTTCACAGGATTTTCTCCCCAAAGATGGCATCAATCTTTGAAAACTGTAACCAGAATGATAGAAAGTAAGATATCCTCCACAGAAATATTAACCAATCAGTGGATTATCTGAAGAGAAACCTTGGCATCATGATAATAATAAAACACCAAGAAATATTCTATAAAGGGAAGGCCTGAACAAAAAATATATGTAATCGATCTCTTAAAGTAGAAGGTGACTGCACTACAAAAACAGCCAGCCTGATTTTTCACTAGCTTGAATTTTGTTTAGATTTTTGTCTGTATAAAATACTACTACTTTAGATCTTAGATTCTACAATCATTTTCTGACATTTTTCTGTGAAGTTACATAGCTCCAATCCAAAGCCCTTCTGGAATCAGTAGGACACTTTGTTTGATCCCCTTTTGCAGAATAATTCTGTATGGCCATAATTCAAAGTAGATGTTTTCTCCATCTTTATGACAAGTGCTATAGCTACACAATAATCCTAATTCCCCAAAATACTAGCCAAAAACTAACATGTCAACAAAATTGACAGGGATGAAGTTATAGCAACATTAAAATATTTTCCAAATACAATCAGTTATTCAACATTGTGTTTTCTCTAATAAAAGTTAAAATTCAGAGTTAACTTTTATGYTGCTTAAATATCATTATAATCTTAYGTTTATTTAGCATTTGGTAAACTAAATCCAAAGATAGCACTGAAGGAGATTCCTTGCAAATCATCTGCATAGCCCAAACAATTTCTTTCTGAAATCAAAACCTATAATGATGTCATATATTGTGTTTGTAATAAAAAGAGTCTGAGAGGTGAATTTCCTTCATGATCAAAATTACTGCAACTAGAAAGACACGATTATTCTTGCACAGTCCTGGACAGGATAATTTGCAGAGACATTTTTAGTCACAGCTTTACATTTTGTATTTTCAATCTACCAGTTTAATTTTACAAACCTGTTGGACTCCTTGATTTTAATAAGATTGCTAAAGGAATAGATGAAAATAGTAGAGCTAACAAAAATAGGTTTGCTGGAGATGGTTCCCAAAGCTGATAAACAAGTAGCATTCCTAAATCAAATTTGGACATATGAACAATGACAACACTTAGATTTCCCGGAATTCTTCTTGGCACTTTGGTGATATGGGTCATGATAATCTCTCATTGTGCCAGGATGCCAACATTTTAATTTCAGGAATGAAGGAAAACAATTGCRGTATGTGTGATAGTTCATACGAACTGCCAGAGCACCAAGCTTTTCATCACTCATTTGAAGCCCGAGGACATAATATTTATGAGAAATCACGTTATGTTTTCTATAAATATGTAAATCATATTTCACAATGACATTAAGTTGGGATGAGAGGGTATTTGAAATTGGAGCCAAGAATTCAGCCTCTTTGTTTTCACTATGTTTCGGTATAGTGGCACAGATGATGAGATTGCAGAAGTCTAACGACTGCYGTGGCAAACACCGCACAAAATCCAAAGGGACAAACTGCAACTGGATTAGCCACGGAGTGCATGTCGGTATCATATTTCRGTGAATATTCAATAGCAGTCCTTTAAAAAATGAGAAATTTCTAAACTAGCAAAGAGCATTTCAAAAATTAAGTCAAATACACGTTATTTCTTTTGGACAGCTGCCAATACACCTTTCATGGAACAAATATATTTTTTGTGTGTTGTTCAGAAATTTCCAGAATACCAGCTGCACATTGATAGATTGTATCACTAATATCACTATCATTAMATTTACCAACAATAAAGAACTGAAGGCAGCCTGACTTGTGGAGAGAAAGACAATAAAAAAAAAATTCTTCTAAAATCATCCTCACAACTGTATCATTTCTTTACTAYGTCTAGGCTTGCAAGCCATATCTGTCCTAACGTTGATATAAAATGATTTGATTGTGGTTCCAAAGCACTGTACTGGTGCATGCAACATCGATTACTTTTTGACTTATCCTAAAAATTGCCTTCAGCTTTTATTCACCTATCTTCAGGTGTATATGACAATTTGCAGCTAGTATACTGAGAGACAGTAGGTTTGAAGAATATCGGTGGAAACAAGCAGCCCTAGACASCTTCAAAGCAATATCTCAAAGATTCCTTTAACTAGAATAAAAGTCGGAGAGTGGCCTCAGGTAGCGYGGCTGGAATTCCCTCCCGCAAATCCACAGCGGGAGGTGCAAAAAGATGCTGCCAAGAAATGTGTCGTCTTAAAGCTCAAGGTTTTTGGGTGCATAAGATCCAGAAGTGCTCAAAGAGGAGGTTGAGCAGCTCTTCTTACAWAGGATAGATTTTGTTTATGTCAAATGTTTGTGACAGCTGATCGGCTGACATTGTTATATTCAAACACCTACCTCTATCACCAGATTGCCATTTTGTACACGCTGCTTAATGAATTTTTCACAGGAAAAAGGTGAGTTGAGCTTAAGTTCTAAAGGGTAGCTTGGAATACAGATGTTTGTAACACTTTATATTCATATGATGCAGAGAGAAATTATTATTTGCATGTATATATACCAAAAAATAAATCAGCTATCACACTTCTAACCAAATTTTGGGAGAAACATAAAATGGTGTCATATCAATCTAAGTATGGGGCTACAAATTAGAATCTCATGCATGTATGCTATATACTTTTCAGGAGTAATAATATAAAATATACAAACCATATTAAAGAATCTTAGAAGACTAAAATAATTTGGTGGGCTCCTAGCAAATTCCTGGTTCATTCAAGTATTAATAAAGAAGAGGAGCAAACTCATTGCAAAGTGTATATTGAGATACACCTAATTTCAGTTAATTCACTGCACTGATGAAGCAGAAAACAGTTCTACAGGTAATAGTAATAACTTGAATTCATGACAAAACATACATTACATTTGACTTCTGCTACATTGCACATTATAAAGGAAACTGAATGCTGTGGAGAAAGAGGTAGTAAGATTTTGCTCAGTACATTCAAGATCTGTCTTACAATGTTTTAAAGGAATTGTTACAGAAATAGGTCAAAAGCCTCATGTGACATATGTACGCAGTCGTGTAAGCATTCGAGCCAATTTTTTCAATTTTAAAGCAACATTCAGTACAATAACTGTTGTTAAAAATTGTAACAGGAAATAATGGTAAAATAATATCTTCCCCTGTTACGAAAAAATGCCTTCCAGCTTTTGAGTAAATATAACGTTTAGCTGATATTTAATAAATTGTGCAGTTCCTTAAGGAATGTAGCAGTGATTACTTCCAATTATTTGAAAAGCTTAATTAATATTTTACTCAACGCATGCCTTAAAAATGGATAGATTAGCTTTACACTTGGTTACATTTTAGAACACTAAATCTTTATGCATTCCTCAGAATGAAACAAAAATTCTTTAGAGCAAAGTTTGTCTAAAGAGCTGGGTTTTATTTTTCTAATCCTTCTGACTCATCATACCAGTAAGTGTTGGGCATGCTGATMTGTTACTCCTGCTGTGTCTAAACTACATCTATCTAATAATTAGGAAGTGATATTTTTCTTCTTTCCTCCAAAAGAGAGAAAAAAAACTCTACTTTGTTTTGCAAACTTATTTGTACAAATGGTTTTTAAACAATCTGAATTTCACTAGACCAGTGGCGTACAAGGAACAGGCCATCTCTAAAAATCCTACAGAAACAAACTCATTACTCAAAATTCTATGGAAGCCATGACRGAGGTATGTAAATCCTACACTGCAGCAAAAAATGGCCTAATGATGGAGCAATTACGACTCCAACAGCAGCTCAGTGAGTAATTAGCAACAGCTGGGATGAAAGCCGAAGGGTAAAGGGATATTAAGTGGCTGCTCCTAGAGATGTTGAAGTTTATTTTTTAAAATTCTTTATAACAGATAGCCTGACTTAAAAAGYAGTAAACTTTTGAAATATTTTTATAGGATTTGGACCAAAAAAGAAAGCAAAGAATCCTCAGGTGAAAAAGAACAGATTAATTGTTCTGGTCTTGGGGAGAAGTCAAGGATGTGGGGTGTCAAGGAGATTKGGCCAAACTCTTTTTAGTAGTCCCATGCGAGAGGACAAGAGGCAACAGGCACAAACTGAAATACACAGAAAATTCTGCCTCAATATGAGGAAAAACTTCCCTGTGAGAGTGACGGAGCCCTGGACCAGGTTGCCCAGAGAGGTTGTGGAGTCTCCTTCTCTGGAGATCTTCACGGCCCACCTGGATGCAACCCTGTCTGACATGCTCTAGGTGACCCTGYTGAGTGGGGAGGTTGGACTAGATGATCTCCAGAGGTCCCTTCCAACCTCAACCTTTCTGTGCTACTGTGATTCTGTGAGAAATAACAAAAAGATAATTTTTTCTCATAGATTTATGAGAAATCTTAAAGCTCTCAGAGACTAAGTCAGTCTTGGTTAAGTAATTCTGGTTTGAGGTTCAGACATCTTTCAAATACAACTGGGAACAGTGCACTCTATCCTGACTGCCAATAAGTCTTACCTGTTCCAATAGCCATTTGCAGAGTAGAGGACCTTTCAGCTGAGTGGAGAGATCAGCATAAATCATTTCTCACCCCTTAAAAGAGCAGGGAAAAAAGACCCTGTCTTCACCCCCTAGCTTAAGGTGTGTTGCTGTGTTTTCTGGGCATGCACATTTTGCTCACTATCATCATCATGGTAACAATTTAGAAGAATTTGTGCCTCAGCCATTAAATTTCCAGAACAGTTATATATCTCTCTGTAGGACACTTACTCCTTCCTAAATACATAATCACTTTTGGATTCAGCAAAAATCCATTGATTTTAGTCTTTAACCTAGAAAATGTGACTTAAATTGTGCTTTCCTTATATCATACTGGTAAAAAGAAGAGAGAAACATATTACAAAATAGATGTTAGTATTGGCCCCTTAGCATCATAGTTACTTAAAGTTTACTCTTTGTAACTTGAAAGGATAAAAAAGACAAAACATTATGGGGCAGCAAAGACACACTCTGAAAATATCAGTCACAAAGTGCACCATAAAAGCATTCATTCAAGAAGATGAGAAGCAACCTGTCATCGTTTAAATGTCACAAAATTTGCAGAGATCAGTATTTCTTTGTGTTAGAGGCTATGAACATAACGATTATGCAGTTATAATGCTGGGATAGTTGCATAAAATATTTTCATATTTCACATGACTGTTTTCAGTCTTTCTGTGCTTATTTCAAGTTGCTTTCCAAAAGAGCAATCATTCTCAGTCATTTGGAGGGCAACCAAGTGAACCAAAAGGTCAGTCTAATTAAAAAGGAAGAGAACTTCAGTCCACAGGGAAAAGAGTCCAGTAAAATGCCAGAGGAGTTTGTATTAGAGAAGTATGAAGTAAACAGTCCAAAACAAGGAAAAAATACACATAAGTGTCAAAAATGTAAGGGCAAAAGGAGCTAATATGACCTTTTCCTACATTAAAAATAAATGCTCCTGTCTGTATAACAGAGGAATATTGTTTATTAAATATAAGGAATACAACTTTCAGTTTGGAAACTTTGTTTACCATTTTCTCAGAGGCCCAAGAAATATTTTATTTTAATAAACACTTTGAGGAATAGGGGAATTAAAATACAACCTGTTTGAAGTTGTTTTCCCCCCAAAGACTTGCCTAATGAATTTAACATCAATAAGAGTCGTCCATCATTCAGAAAGCCTCCAAGAAAAGATACAATTTTAGCGTATAACCGAGCTCAGTCAAATAAAGAGTAAGAGATTTAAACCTCTGTAGCAGGTATACCTTCTTAAGTCAAACAAGGTTTTATTAATGAAAATCAAACCACTTGCTCTGCATTTTATCGAGCCTGGCTTATTGATTGGAAAGAAGTGAATTTCAAACCCTAAGTTTTCTAAACTACTTTATTAGCCACCTGAATGAACCATAAAAAGCCATTAGACTAATAACCATTAGCTATTTCCCACTAGAGGATCGCTTTTCTGCGGTATGACCCCATTCTTACGCCATTCTAATTACTAACAAAAATCTTGTTTTCCATAACCCTGCCTCAAACCTTCCATGTGAACTTTCCCTAAAGTATGAGCAGATTAGAGTCCAGCTTTTTCTGTACTTAAAGCATACAGGTAAAGCACAAACTTTATGCAGAGAAGGAATAATATAATGTGATTTGAAGTTACTAGAAATGCTTCTCTTAAATTTCATCAATGGTATTGTCCCATAGTTATAACACAGTAATGAATATTGTGTAGCCGGACACTAGTGGCCGATTCTGTATTAGACATGTTTTGCCAATTAGCTGGGGCTATGCACTTTCTCAAGATCCCGTAGAAGGAGAATATTGACAACTGAACCCAGCTTTTTAGTTTTCTTTCTTTTGAATAATGATGGTATGAAAGTAGTACTGAGGAACTCCACTGCTTAATGCCTGAATACTTGCAAATCAATTTTCTCATAAAGAATGTAACTCTCACTGGGTAATTATCTCATAATGAATCATGTAGAAATAAAAAGAGGTTTGTTTTGAAAGGATTCCTGAACTCACTCATTCATCCAGAGATTTACAAGTGAATCTTGGGCTCATTTTTTTCCACACCCATAACAAATACAAGCTAAATAAATTCTCTCCATATTTTTATCTATGCAAGACATTATCTATAATGAAAAAGTGTAACAGGAAGAAATTTTGGCCTTGCAATTAAACCTTATTTAATGATTGCATTGATATTATACATACCAAAATCTATACATACATATATATATATATATATATATATATATATATTCACATTTATTTATTTTTGCCTCTGAATTTTAAACAAAATTAACAAAAATAAGTGTTACTGGGAAAAGAGGTAATAATTTTAATCCATCAATAATTAGACCTGCTGAACAAAAGATTACTGACTTTCCTTTGTTAATATTTGGAATAGAATTTTTTAGTCCCAAGAATATTATATTTTGAAATATGACAATTATAGTAATACTTTGACTTTAATTCCTTTCTTTTATCATCCTCATGGTTCCTTTTAAATCATGCTTACTCTTAAAAATGACCATATTTTTCAGCTCTCTTGAATGAGCTTGATAAGACCATATCAGTAGCAGCCAAAGAATCATGGTCAGGGGAATTCAGAGCTAATTCTTCTGAGATGTTACAATAGGGCTGACATAAGAATGTTTTGTGTTCTTCCATATTTGGTTGTTCATTGAAAAAATACATTATTTTATTAGTATTTTTGCATAAGAAGTACGAGGAAAGATTTAGAAAGGGTTTGGTTCCTTCAGTCCTAATCATCTATAATTAAAGGAAGCTGGGTTTCTATTTAGCTTTTGAAAATCAAACTATATTTAGTCTTTCCTAAACAAAACCACTTTATTGGGTTAATATTTTCTAGAATTCTGTCTTCAAAATTAGCCACCCATTTCCTGATAGATGAGAGTGATCGCATCGTAGAAATTTAACTCACAAGCTTTAACTGTCTCTGTAATAAAGCGACCACCTCACTGCACGTGAGGATATTAACAGTTTGAACACAAAATGTTATTTCCTCTCACTGAATCGCATATTAAGGTCTTGAGTGACTTTTTTTTGTTTTTTGATCATGACCTCACAACGTCTTTACTTGCCTATAAATATTGCCAGAGTATTTTTAATATGGTAATGCAATTTCATCTCTTCAGAAAGTCATGAACGCTGTCTGCACTGATTGGTGCAGGAAAGTGCAAAGTAATAGTCATCTTGTCTCTGAAGCGCTTTTTTGAATTACCACTCTTATTCCATATCTATTATTTGGTATAAAAAGGATCATTAAGTATCAGACATTCTTTCATTTGTTTAAATGCCATGCACACAGATCTATGCATGTAATATTAYAAGCCCATTCTAATTCTCAGAACACAGGGGTGATATAAAATGAAAAAAAAATGTCCAGATTATTCTTGCATTGATATCAACTTTGCATAATTTAATCATCTTGCCTCWATTTCAATTTTTCAAGAACTAGCAAAGTGACCATAGCTGAAAAAGAAGGTTAAAAGCATTGTATAGAACTGAATATTCCCGATCTTTTCAAAATTAGGCTAAGATTAGCTGGAGGTCATTCTTACTCTGTCACTACAGGTTTATGCATAGATTAATATTAAAGTGAGTTTTTTTAAAAAAGTTCTTTTTTTTTAATCGTATTCCTCATTTTTCATCTCACGTACTACATTTCATGTATTTTGGATGTTTAAAAATGGTTATCTGTTCTTTGAGCAAAGCAGGAAAGACAAAGTCCTAACTAATTTTTGAAAATTCAGTCCTCAATGAGCATTTCGTATTTTCCATACATTGAATTTCAGGCAGACGGGCAGAATTATTATATTCTGACAGCCTAAAATTTACTCTGAAGTTTCGAGGAAAATAGCGGAGATCTCTTCATTTTCTGGACTAAGTAAAACAGTATAGACGATCTGTTATATTGAATCYCACAGTCGGATACATTTCTGCAGTAGTTGAAATGCTTCTTATATAGCATATGGTATAGATCGTTACTATATGCTTTCAGGTTAAATGTATGAAACTCCCACTGAAATTAATGGACTTTATACCTGCTTCACTCAGCGACGGAGTTTAGCGTATGCACTCTGGAAATATTTCCTAAGCCTAGCAGATGAAAGCCACTTTTACAAACACAGGCAACCCTGTTCCAGCGGCACGACACACGCTGTTGTTCCTTGCCGCTGTTTGCACCCCAGGGTGTAGGGGCACCAGCGCTGAAGTCCCACTTCTGCATCCACGGCTGTGATAAGCACGTGCAGAGATGCTCTTTTGAAATAAAGCCTCATACTGCAAGCTAGAGCTAAGCACAGAAGAACCAGACCTTTAATACTTTCATGCAGATTTGAAATGCTGTACACGTATATTCTTTCACACAACTGCCAGCTCTCTTAGGATAAAACTCATCTCCCTGCAATATAATAAAGAATTCAGAAACTTGAGGTTTCTCCATAACAATAAGGTTGCTCCTTAATGTTGCTATACTGTATCAGCTATGCCTTCTTTCTGCATCAGTGGAGAGACCCTTAAATCTAATCTCAGGAGATATCTGATCAGTTATTTTGAATTCTGTGTTGCACATGTGTGTATATTATTGTAGATCTCCAGCATTTTAAAGTAGTTATGCAGCTACTGCTAAAACACTCGGCAAGTTACCAAAACATGGGATGAATACTAATGATGTTGATTTGATTCTTTCTTGAGTAYGTAGGGGTTTAGTCTTATATTACAGTGCTCTTAATAATTTCATGGAGTACCAGGAACACACACTAACTGAGGTTTATATTCAGTAAGATTCATAACTAAGAACATTTTATTATTCTATCAGAATAATCAACCCAAATGAATAAATAATGGTCAAATTTTATGATATTGAAGGTTTTTAATTCAGAGCTTAATAACTAAAGGTGATCAGATTTTGCTAAGCTTATTKCAGGAGTTATCTTATTTCACAGCCTGGGTTGGGGGAAAGAAACGTATAGAGTTTGTGCAGAAAATGTCGCAAGCTATAATTGAATTCTATTCTTGGAGTCCCCATTGACTTCAGAATGAGCTTTACATTACATGATGGAAAAATCTGAATCAATTTTAACAGTATCTGTATAAAAACATAGTTCGGATATGTCCATACAAGTTTGACACAGATAATGAAGCTCTCTAGGTATAGCTGTGTGGAGGAATGACATACTACTCAGAGATATCTGAGCCTACTTCTGGAACTGGAATTTGTAGAACCGTGGTATTATACCCAAGGTAATTAGTTCTGCTGAGAGGCTATATATTTTAGCCTGGCTGAAGCTAATGGAGAAGCACTGCAGTAATTCAGCACGCTGCATCCAGATCCAAAGAAGCACAGCACCAGGCTGGAGTACTATATTCAGCCACACAGACATAATTCAAGATGTCATTATTATCTGTCTGCTTTCTTGTTCTTCCAGTCACACCTGATTCCTGAAACACCATGCCAGCTTATCACTGTTTGGGGTCTTTCTTTTCTTTCTTTCTTTCTTTCCCCCTCCGCCCCCCAAAAGAAACAGAACATTATATGTACGACGGAGGCAGAGACTTCACATTCTTCATAAGGCACGTCTCAGGAGGAATGAACAAGTAAAGAGCAGCACAGTACTAGGATCATATCGAACATGATTTATCCAGCAAAGCCACTAGCTTATTGCAGATCTACAATGAATTATATAACCATTTTCCTTACAAAATCGTTCAGTCACTATCAGTATTATTTGGACATCTCTAAAACAGCATCACGCAGTAAAATTATTATCAATGCATAGCATTTTTTGGCACTTTGTAGCAAACACTTTGGGTATTTTTCCAATATTTTCATAATATACAGCCTTACAAGAATGAGAAAAGGAATAAATATGTTAAAAGCAATTCAGGAATTATGGCAAAATTTACCCCTTGTTTGCCTCAAACCAGATCAGTCACTGAGCCTTAGCTCCACTGCTTTTCCGTATACCACCAGGTGCTTGACTGCCACTGCTCTCCTGACTTTCTCTCCCRAGGTTGGACAGCATCTACCAGAACCCCAGGACATTCCTTCTTTCTTTTGCAGCCTCTGAGTAGTTCAGAGAAAATCTGCTGCACAGACCAGAATCTAGCATTTGTAGGTATGTGATATAAATGATTAACTTTAGTAGATTAATAACTTGAGCTGTGCATAGAGGTCATACWTCAGTTCAGATAACAGTCTGAAATATAATTTAAAAAATCTAGCCTGACTGATATCTTTCACTAAGAAATTAAAGTTATGTTTTGTGATAGTTTTATAAAGTCTTTCTAAACAAATTTGGATTTTATATTTTGGAAAGATTTAATTATTCAGGCAATTCTACCTGACTTCGACCATAACTGTATTTTCACTGACTTGAGGTATTATACCTTCCTTTCTGCTCCTACCYCCTGTATTGTTACATATGCTGAGCACTAACCTCTTTCCTAAACTGAATAATTATGAGGACATTTCCAGAGCTGGAAGATCATACTAGGGGAAGAGGGGGAAAAGGAGGTGAAGAGGAGCCTCTTCTTTCTTCAGGCTTCACCTAACTTTTGTGGCAACAGCTGCTGCAATCACTGCGGGTGCCTGTTCAGGTGCTTTACTAGAGAAATCACGAGATGAGGACTAGAAGAGTCCTCAAGAGATCCTGAAGTCCTCTGTGTAAGTTTTAGTGCCTCAAGATCTTTTGTGACGTGAAAAGTGTTTGTCTCAGCTATTCCTAAAAACTTTCAGGAGTGGGATCTTCTGCAACCTCTCTAGATAACAATTCCAGTGTCTAAGTGTCTTTATATTACAAAATTACTATTTTTTAATATCTAACCTAAAATTTTTTCAGCTGCAAATTATTCCAATTTTGTCTGTTCTCACCAGACAYGGAAAACAAAAAATATTGCTATCATATTTATTCTTTTCCACATGAACAAACATCATCTGGAAACAGTAAATAATGACTTGCATTTCATATGCTATATATTTTACTAGAAGGTTTACAGGTTTACTGGAACAGAGCAACAGAAAAAGACTAAATCACCTGCATGCAGCTAAATCAAGCCTTTTATATTAGAAAATCCATATTTTATCCCCTGCAGTCCCTTTTGTTTGTTTCTTGAAGTAAATAATGGCAATTTCTTCATTCTTTACTCTTAGGTCATRTTATTCTGTTCTCTTATTATCACAGTCTTATCTGTATTTTTTCTTTTAACTCACCAGCCCTAAATGCTATTATGTCCTATGTCTCTACATATGAAAATGGTGTAAATACCTCCCAGAAGAGTTTTGACTTCTTTGGATGTTCTTTCAACAGTATTTTTTTTTCAGTTAACAGACTGCTATAATCCCAGATCTCCCAGAGCCTTCCGTTCAGCTGTGCTGTCTACTTGTTATTTCCTATTTTATATTCATGCATTTGATTTCTCCAATTTAATTATAGTACTTTGCACTAGTTTTTAGCAAGTTTTATTTCTAAACTTGCTCTGAGAAGTGCTTGCAAACTTTCATATTTTTGTGTTCCATACTAATTTTTAAAAACATAATTTCTATTTACTTCCTCCATTCTATCAGCCAATTTTTTAATGAAAATATTGATTAGTGTTAGACTGCTAAGCCTTAATAGGATTAGGCTCTTTTTCAATATCTCAGCTGCTTGTGAATCTAGCCTTTGATGATTTCATTTAGTAGCTTTCACGTACATAGTATTTCTTACAAAAATTCTATGTAGAAGCAACTCTAAAGCCTTACTGCCTTAAGTAAGTATGACACCTATGACTTCTTACCTTAAAAGACAAAGGTTCCTCTTACCCTATCAGAAAAAAAAAATGTTCTTATTAGCTATTTTTCTACTTTATTTCGTATTTAGTACTTAGGAAATAACTGCTTTAATGATTTTTTCTAGACTTGATTTATACTATATTTTCACCAGAACCTAGCCTCCAGGACAGTGAACTTAAATAAAAACATAATCAAGTACACTTGGGAAGAACAGCTAAGAAGTGCAGGCAGCAGACCTGTGAAGAAACAGTGAGCAGCAATAACCACTGCCCCCGGTCTGAGATCTCCTGCTTATACGGGGTCCGCTCCACTCCACTGGCGGCTTAAATGGTTTGCCCACAGGTGTGAAGGTCAGGCACGGTGCAGCGAACTTCCCATGTTTGTGGCAACCACAGCTTTCCACTCAGACTGGTAGGTGCAGCCAAAAGTTGTGGCAACCACAGCTTTCCACTCAGACTTCGGGCTGCAGCCCCGAGTCCTCTCTCGCGCTACCCGTGGAGTGGAGAAAGGAGGCAGCAGGCTCGGTCAGACGGTGCCTGCCCAGCGCTTCCCTGCAGGGACTGCAACCAGCCTGGTGAGCACCCACTTCACTACCCACCAGCCTACTACCACATTACCTTCTTTGCTTTCAAGAGCCTSTAAAGAAGGTCAACACTAGTCCCAGCCAGGAAGCGGCAACTTGGAGCTCTGCATCCCTGTGGGGTTGGATTCCTCACTTTGGTTCTCCTTCCCAGAGAAGCCAGGCTTCTCGCTGCAGTCTCCTGGCTGAAGCCAACAGCAGTTGTCTTATTGCTTCTGCTGCAGCCTGATCCTGGGGCAGCCACCTGCTCCCACCCCAGTCCTAGCTGGGAGGCCATGCTGCTGGCTGCGGGCTGTGACAGCAAGACTTCAGCACCAGCTAGGGAAGAAATGCTGCRTCTTATTTGCCTTTCTATCTAAGCACATATCAAAGCTGCATGTGGCAGGTTATCTCCTGTCTTGGTGAAAGGCCCCAGATGATTTCAAGACCCAAAATAGAGAGTGAAGTAGCCCAGTCCAAAACAGTTAATACTTGACAAGGACACTGGCAAAATAGAAAGCATAAACCTAACTCCAGCAKCTTTCCGGGTAGTAAAATGAGACTGACTTGCCTGTCATTCCACAAGCTTTTATTTCTCCTTTTTAAAGATTCATACTGCATTTTCTTTCATCTGATACCACCAGTGTCTTCTATGGATTCTCAGAAATCATTATAGCTGGTTCAAACACTGCATCAGCTAACACCTTTAATACTTTGAGGTGATTTTTAGCATTCCTTATTAGGCTAAGTACATTTAACTTACT
This sequence comes from Rhea americana, assembly GCF_003343005.1. NCBI lineage: Eukaryota > Metazoa > Chordata > Aves > Rheiformes > Rheidae > Rhea > Rhea americana. The sequence goes on from NW_028185927.1 coordinate 2,011,877, forward strand.
AAATATTTATTTAACTTGTGCATTTCCCATTGTGGTCTGTTCTCCTTGTCTAAAAGAGTGTGTGTGTGTGCTTGTATACACAACTTTTTCTTTAGAGAGTATTTTCTTAGGTAAAGTTATCAAAAGCATGGGCAATTGCCATCGTTGTTTGATCATTATGATCAGATACTTAGGAACATATTGAGTAAGAAATACCAGGAGTCACATGCTGTTGGAAGAAAAACTGATGTTCAGCTTTTTTTTAAAATCACCTCCTCATAACTAATCCATGAAGTAATGCAACAGTTAATCTAGATAATGCTATTCTCCTAAAATCCTACTGGCACATTATAATACTGCAATGTTACAAATTCCAGCAGGAAGAATGAAGGTTATTTATGTTTTAGCTCTAAGAAATCTCAATTCTATTCCATATCAGTTTATTCTGTCCTGTAATTATCCTAGGAAAATATTCTTGCTTTTATATATGCATATATGAGGCAGAAAACTGCAGAAATTAAATGGATAAAATTCAGGTAAAATAATTTTCAAATGCTTGAAAGTTGATAATGAATGTAAAATCTTAAACGGGGAGAACTCACAGAAAATGTGCTTAACAATCAATACCAAACCCTGACTTATGGGAAAAAAAATATGTTCTTCTCTAAAGAGATCTCTTTGACTGGAAAAAATAGAGTCTGAGGATATTAGCTTATTCTTAATTGTGTCTGCTGTGCAGTAGCTTAGAAAAGCTGATGCAGTGGTATCAGAGCAATGAAATTTTATATATTATGACAGACTGAACAACCAGTAGGATGCTCAGCAAAATATTGTAGAACCAATTTTGCTTCTGGACTATTACATAAGCTGTAAAAATAGCTTTCTAAAAAGCATAATTCTACACTCAGATCCATGTCTCCTCTCTGCTGTGAAATGATATTTTCCATAAGTTGATCCTATGTTGCTCACACCTCGTCTGATATAATGAGACAATCTAAGATGCTCAGTGAAATGCACCACTGATTCCATATATTTGCTTCCACGAAATGTTGTAGCCAGAAATACATATGTTATACTAGTCTAAATCTGCATGTGCAGGCACTCACAGAAATATAATTTATTTCTGATCAACTATTAAAGCCAATAGTTCTGAAAAGCCTCGTTTCACTTTAGTTCCCAGGCACAGATGCCACCATGTTACTTTTTATATATAGTGGACCCCTGTTACTCCTTCTGAAACTGTAACAGACCTCTATTTAACCAGCTTAAATTACCTCATTTTTTGATTATGAAACCATTAAACCTTTGAAAGAAGGCAGTATGCTATGGATTTTCCTTTTAATCTGAAAAAATTCCTTTTATTATATTTCATTTGAAAACTGAGAGTAATGCTTCTTAATCTGAGCAGGGTTGCAGTGAAATCACACAGTTTCTAACTGCCTTAAAAGGGTGTGGGAGAAATCCAGTGAGAAAGCTCTCCTGATCAAACTCTTAGGACTAGAACTTCAATATTCAAATATTATCACAGATACACCATCAGCAAGAAGAATAATAAATGCAATTATATGCTAATGAGATTTAGATAGCATTCAGCACATTTTGAAAATCCCCAGTGCCTGAAATGAACCAATTAGTGAAATGAAACTCAAAGTTTCATTTGMGTTTCATTCAAACCTATTATAGTTTAGTATGTGTTCTATACCCTAACATATTATAGATTAGTATGGACATTGTGTTAACCTAATGTTCTTTAGAAATTTTGTGCTTATTTATTGAATAATCTGGGGTTAACTGAGAATTAATGCTATTTTTAAATCCATAAAACTTAGGGATCTGCCATCGTTCTGCTTTTCCTATGCCTTTTCCTGTGTCTTTGCGCAAGAATTTGTACAACAGAAGTAAAAATTGGAGACTTGTTTTAATGYGTTCAAAATTGAAAATATTCTAACAGAGCTAATTTTTGCAAAAGAGCAAAGAAAGCTCATAAACTAATAGTTTTGGAGTAAATTTATCTTTACTCTTTTTGTTTTATCAGCACAAGGCCTTTGTTGTACAGTTCTTGGCATCTTTTCGGTTATGAATAACCCTACACTCATTTCTATCCTATTTAATTATCCACTCTGGCTTAAAACATAATCAGCATTAAACCAGCTGTGCAACCTTGAAAGAACACCATTTCAATAATACATTGATAAAAGAGAGCAAGCAGGCTATTAATTTTAATAGGAGCCCTCCCTTCTGACTACAGCCTGGACACTGCTTTGGAAGCTGCATCCATTTACCGCCAAGCAGCCGCGTCCCTAGTGCACTCATTATAGCAATAGATTCAGCTCGTACCCTGACACTGCGACTAGCTAGACAGCTACCCTGGGCCAGTAAGGTCACCTTTGAGGTCCAGGCTCGCCTGCTAACACAGGGGAACGACTCATGGAAACACTGGTCTGAAGCAGAAGGAAATGCATGTGGAAAATAACGAAAAAGCTTACCATAATTTCCAAATATTCTATCTGTTCAAAATCTGCAATGAGAAAACTCTCATTTARCACTGTGAGGGTGTTAATCGTTTCATCCTGTCAGCGCTGCCTTCTGGCCAGAAGCCCAAACTACCACAGAAGTYGGAAATTTATAACAATATATATTGCTTGATCTCCTAAGCTGCCARGGTGCAAAGCAGAAGTGCGAAAGGAAATACCCGGATCTGGTCTTGATTTCACTTCTCGTCTTCTGTGGCACTTTAAAAGCCTGTCCGCGCCCGCTGTTATTCAGCGGGCCAGACACACCGCAGCAACGCCGCGCTGAAGATAAGCAGGGTTCTGAAACCTGATGACATTTTCCTGTGAGGTTTGTTTGCTACATGCTAGCACAGTTCATTCGGATGGAAACTCCACCGAGCTCAAGTCCGTGTTCTTTACCCTAACRACCCACCAGGCAGGTGCACGAAGAGTTGATAACAGAGGTGCTAAGTGAATTAAAGCTTTCCCTCGCCGCAGCCTACAGCTGATATTGATCTCGTGCCCAGTATGCACTGTGAATTCTCGCAAGTTTAGTAACCCGTCCGGCCCTGTTATGTGTCACTACAGTATTTATGCACAGTGGTGATCAGGACACGGTACTGGTTACTCTAGGGAGCGGGGATCTGACAGAGAGTAGTGCTGACAGATGTGCAGAATCAAATTATGAGGACCTGTTTGGCTCCTCTTGCATGGTGGAAATAATGCAGTTCTCTCATTTAGGGGTAAGGACCTTTGTTTAAAAGTCATGTGCACTCATAAGTCGTAAAGCATGTACACATATTCAGCTATTATTATTTCATTATATAAGCAGCTACTATGTTCTATAGATGAGTGCCTTGTTCCTTCAGCCATGAAGTGCATTTATTCTTACAAATCAGTGCATGATTACCTATTATAAAGAGCTAAACATATACAAGATAGCCTAGATGACAGAAATATTAATGGATTTCATGTTAAAATAATATAGCAATTATATTAGATGGCCCCAAAAAATCTCAGCGAGAGTTTTTCAAGCAATCTGGGTGATTCAGATACACATTTTACATTAATCTTATTTTAAGCTGCCTGTTTAAATTCTATAGTGTGCTTTGAAAATAAGTTTGACAATAATGCTTCTGTTACAGTCAGAACTTAACACGGAAAATACWGAAACTTTAAATAGATGGGTACAGAAGTTCTATAAGGGAGATTTTGTTAAAAGCTGTACATAAGTACCCATTTGCAATATAAAAAAAAAGAAAAGCTTTACTGATTCTACAAAAGCTCATATTTTTAGGTGTATTTTAAAGGCCATTTATTTGCAGCTTAGCAGTTAAGGACTAGACCCTAAAAAGGATTTGATCCTCCCATAGTGGTACCTAAGCTGAAAATTGTGATGCTTAAAGTCCCTGGTAAACTCCTGTCTGATTAAACAGCACTTCACTATTTCAGGCAGAACTTTTTAGGTACCTTGAATTCCATCTGCATGCGCAGCCAGAACAGCTGCAGAAAACGTGCCACAAAGCCCGCTTCTGCCCAAAACTGAGAGGCACCTGTAAACTAAGTGTCCCTAAAAACTGCAAAAAACTGCACGGGGTGTAATGACGTAACAGTGCTCTGAATCCAACTATGTACAAAATGCAATAGCAAACGCTTTTTAAAAAACCCCGACCATTAAATAGACACATTTTAGGACAACTGGTAGCTTTTTCCTGGGTATTCCCCCACTTCATAAATAATATTACCACTGCAAAGGCTGTACAACTGACCTTACAGATGACTGAAACACACTGCTGACCCTTAAAACATTTTGGAATAACTCATTTTCAAATCACAAGGGATACACTTTGTCAATCTTAGCTATACTGGCACAGAAAACAGTGATTTCTTATGACTAGTTGTGACACGATCTGTTTATGGACTGTAATGAAATGGCTGATAACACAAACAATGTCCTCAGGCAGAAAACTGTAAGWGGTTAGGGCAGCTGTGTCCCTCCCCAAACACCAGCACATCTCTCCCGATGGCCTGCACCTTGCTGTGTTCCTATTTCCACAGGACATGGTTACCTGGCAGAAAACATGGCAACAAAATACATAAAATTCATTTTTCTGAGTATATTTTTGAGCGCTATTATTTACAGCRTGTCTTTTCTTCTTCTCTGAGATATCTCCATATAGCAAATGTTAGTGTTAACATTTTCAAGCRATATCCAGTTGGCTGGAGGGCCTGTGGCCCTCATCCTTCCTTKTTTTGCGCTACACTTACCCCAAAATGTCTGCTACCAGAAAGAGTGCCACCAGGTCAAACAGGCCCAAGTCTTTTGTCTCCGTTTGAGAGTGAGGCAGCATATTTTTATCCTATTTTGTACAATTAGCTAATATGACATCTTTAGGAGGAATAAAAAGTCTGAGAAAGGAAAAAATACCGATGCGCCTCAACTGCTGTTCAGCACATGCAGCACTGCCACCACAATCAGCCTTCGCTGGATTTTTTCCCTGGGTATTGCTGGAGCTTTATTTTGTTTGTTGTGAACCAGATTCTCAGATGGACAAAAGTGACTTCTCTGGAGCTACAGTAACATGTTAATTCAAGATCGGGCCATATTACCACTTATTAGGATACCGTTTTAAAATCCTGAACATACTTTTTGAGCTTCTTATTATGACATGGCATGTATTTTGATGAATATCTTCACTTCTCGGGTGGTTGGAGACGCTTCACTTTGCCTCACGTCTCGCTGTGCTCCCAGATCACACTAATAGCCATAGCAGCTCTACTTGCTTGTCATATCTTAAAAGCATCTCAATACCTTTATGCCAGCAAGGCAATAGATTGTACCAAATTAATCTCATTTCTTTACAGTACATATTTGTATTTTTGCATTTGTATTTTTGCATTTGTTAAATATGTCCTAAAATTTAACAAGCTAGAACAGTAAATTTAGAATGGGTAAAATCTGTAGCTTGTTGTTCTTTTTAAACCTAATGGAACCTCCTCTTTTAAAGTTGTGCTCACAATTACATTATACGCCTACTTCCTACACATTTTTGTTAAGGAAAAGGACAAAAAGTAGCGAAAGAAAAAAAGTCTAGTGAAAAATCCTGTGTACTCTATGGGGCACCACGGTTGACAACCAAATTTGCCAGATTTTCTGTACATTTAATAAATATCATTGGCTACTTTGTTTCAGACTCGTCATTGCGAGATCGCCTTAAACTACATTTAGGTTCCTGAAGAAGATTTATCTTTCCAGTTGCAGGAAAAACGGAAGGTGTTTGCAGACCRTGAGTAGTAGCACTGCAGAAACAGTAATGACTTAATGTCAGTCTATCTTACTCAGAAGTTGTACAACCACACTACCTTTGCATAATATAAATTCAGTTTGTTTTGACTGATAAAATGTTTTCCTCTTCTTAGGTGCACTTAATTATTGCTGGGCTTTTCTCAGCCATGAAAGTACCAGCTTTGTTTTCATGCCTTGAAAATAAAATGTGAACTAAATAAAGTTAAAAGCTGCAGGGCACTATTAAAAATAAATGCTGCAAAAATGTGAAATGTTGATTAAAGATCAAAGAATAGTAGGCAAATTAATTATCCAGGAGCTGTGCAATCAGTTGTAAACTTCATCCATAAAAAACGAAGTAAAGAAGATTCTAAACTTTTAATTAATTTTACTTACAAAATTTTAATAAATACAGACAAAAAAGGAAAGAGGATTTTAATGCTTCTAATAGAAGTTTTGTATTTCTAGCCATTGAATAGTTCTAAGGAAAATATATCATTTCAAAWTGATTTTAATTTCTCAGAATTTGAAGACAACCAAATTTAGTCAATAAACTGGTGACTACACATGTAAAAGAGCTATGAATAATAGTTAAAATACATAGTAGCACTAATTTCAACATTGAAAATGTCACCTGAAACAGTACTCTCATTCAAAAAAGGCATTTATTGTCATAAAGGTAGTATTACTGAACTAAAAAGTAGTACAGGAGAGAACATCCTAAGGATTACTGGGGCAAAATACTTCCTAGCTATAGAAAYAGAGACTATGGAAAAAATAAATTAAATTAATTTTACTTATTTTTAGTCTCTATTTTTCCAAGTAACTGAAAAAGCATTTCGGAGGGATTTTTTTTTTTCAAATATACTTTAATATATGTAAAATTTATGCTTATATGATAAAAAAATTCCTAATTCACTGTATATCAAAAGCCTAACTGTTGCTTAGAAATTCTCATTCTCAGTAAGAAATCCCTTCGCTGCTTGAAAATGGATTGAGTGTCTTCTTGGGATATGGATAAAGTAATTCAAGTCACTGACTGCTCCTATGCAGTACTGAAAGAAATAAAAAATATATCTGAGATGATCCTAAATTTTATATTTAACTCTTTTTTTTGGGGGGGTGGGATTTKAATTACAGTTTTTCTTCCCTGGGCAAGATCAAAATTGAGAGAGGTCTGCAATCTTTCTAAGCAAAGATGATTGCATATAGATATAAGGAGAAGGCTGAGTAAAATTTTGCATCCAGTAAGCCAGAGTTTGGTACAAAAAACCTCTAAACACAAGCTACTCCTATCAATCTGTAAATGCAGAAGTCACTATCAAAAGACTACCTTTTAACTTTTGGCATCCAAGCACCGTATGATTTCATATCGCTATTTTCCAGGAATAATCTCACAAGTACTTTTGACAAACTATTCTGTGTCAACTGAATGAATGAGCAAACTCTGTGACACATCCTCTGCCACATGTGATGGTGAGACCAGAAAAGTTATTGCTATTATTATCAGCGCTAATTACTATTTTAATCTATAATATTTTATAAGTATTTTGTGAGTCCAATTAATATGTTGTTTATCTACATTAATAGTTGTCACTGCCCTTTATCAGGAATTATCTATTAAAATGAGATGGATCCTTGCCATTCAGGAAAATTCCAAGTCTAGAGTATCGTAGTATCAAAGCGTTTCACAGCCCTTAAATGAGCAAGACTAGAGAATGAAAGAAAATGAAAGGGAAGCAATTGCCAGCAGTTCTTCATCATAGGCTCTGCAAATTAAAAATTCCACGTATGTTCCCAGAAATCAAAGTTAGAGAACTAATGAGAACGCTGGAGAGTCATGACTTCCAGCGTTGTGCCCTACTAGGATATTCTGCTCTACCAGTGAATGCCTCCTTACAGTTTTAAATCTCAGACTTTTCAACACACTGTGTGTCTTACTTTCGCATGTGGATAGGGTATACATGCCTAGCTAACTCTCTGAAATCCTATTATAATCCGATTAAGGGTCAGCAGTATTTTTTCYTCTGACTTGCTGTCAATGTTACGTTTTGTATAATTGGGAAAGCAGTGCTGAGATAGCCACAYTGACTGCCTAAAATATTCCAGTGCATCCATGACAATGATTTATTCAGGAGAACTTATCACAAATCTACATAGCTATAAAACTAAGAAATCTTTCTTTTTTTTTTTTCTGTTGGAATTTAAGCAAAATCATTGGATTTTTACCTGTATTGAATATTTATCAGCAATTTACAAACTTTTTTGATTATTGGAGCATTGAAATCCTAGCTCCACTGAAATAAATAACAAATTCCCATTGGCTTTAACATGATTTTACCCTTAGAATCTCAAAATATTGTAAAGGAAGAACTTAAATACAGGCAAACTTTTTTTTTCCTACATTTTAAACATAAATAGTGTATGACTTCCTCTGCTTATTTTTGGCATATCTCATTTCTTAATTTAGATATGTGTACGTAGAAATAGTTTTGTTTATAATTTCTGCACAGAATTTTATTTTCACCTTTCAAATAGCTTGACATACTACAACCTTGACAGGCACATGACGCATTGCTGTTCTGTGCCCAGAACATTTCTGAAGAGCTTTTACACGTAGCTCAACAGAATCAYTGAATGGGTGAAGYTGAAGGGACCTCTGCAGATCAWCTGGTCCAACCCCCCTGCTCAAGCAGGCTCRGCTAGAGCAGCTTGCCCAGGACCAGCTATCTGAACAGGCACAGCATCRCTTGAAATTAATGCTTTCCTGATTAAATATTGAGTTACATAGCATTAGCTGGTTTATAACTACAATTTATTAGAAGATTGGGCATATTTAGAGTGCTCTCATAGACTTAGTGCTGAGTAACTTGTCCATCTCCAGTGCTGAGCAACTTTTTCAATCCCTTCTCTGTGTATGCTAACCTCCAGAGCATTTGCTCCAGGGAAAGGATATCCATTACCTGGCATTTTTCTTCCAAGTCTGGATATGCTCTTCTCTCACCCACCTATGCCTCATTGAGAGAAATGAAATCAGATTTTATTTTATAGATGTGTATGTGTGTATGTGTATATATATATATATCACACTCTCTTTCTAATACATAGAAATAGATTAATGAATTAATGCAAAATTAAATTAAATTAAGTTGAAGAGGTCACAGCTGTTGGATGTAATCTAGCCCAATATTTTCAACTGTTAAGGTATTTAAGAGCAGAAATGTATTCAGTTTTCATTTTTTTATTAAAATGACTAGATATTCTTTTGATCAGGATAAAAATGCTTTGAGTAGTAATATGATGGTATATTCTTTTGGAAATCACTAAATACAATACACCATTTCAMAGAGAAGTAATTGTAGATAGTTATTTAGAGGGAAGAAACAGTCAGAGCAGTTGCTGAAAGTTAGTGTGGTCATACACAAAATGCTTCACATATCTGTTGAAGAAAATTTAACATAATATTATATTATATAAAGTATAATATAAATTATCATTTCAATTTAAGTGTTCTTTATTTTCTTTTTAGGTTCCAGACAAGGTTTATCTATGAATATAGTAAAAGTCTTTCAGTGTTCCCCTTTTGCTGTCTGAGAACACAGCTGGAAGTTAAACATGAATATATTTTTTGGACGGAATTATATTTTTCAGACTGTTAACTTGAAGATTATCATAGTGTTTCTGCTATTCCTCTTTGTTCTCTAAAATGTGTTACCCCACTCTACTAAACCAAGAGCATGACAGTTATAGACTTGAAAGAGAATTGGACCGTATATCAAGTTCTTTTGGTATTTTGCTTAAAAGAAAGATATGAAAACGAAATATTTTGTAAAAAATGGCACTAATGCCTGCGCACGGTACTAACTTTGAAAGAGGTGGGAGGAGAGAAGAGGGTCATCCTCACTGCTTGTTAAAAACAGAATTGAGGAATAGTTGATGTAAAGACAAGAAATTAAAGTTTTCAGGTTTTCTCATGTCACCCTCTACCTGTACAACATCATTACTTTCTACTCCCCCCCAACCTCTTTGAGGCAGATTGCACATCCGATACATACTCTGCTGTCTCACACAGCCCCCCTTCTTCCACCTTCTCTCCTCTGGGAGTAAGCCCAGTTCAGAAAAAACAAAGCTGGGGTTTACCGCAGCATCGCTGCCGCAGGAAGGCATCTATCCTGTGACCTGCAGCACAGACTGTAAGCAAAKCCCGTTCAGGCTAGACGTGATGGCAGTTTGGTGTGGGGAACTTGGAGATGCATACTGTCTTCTGGTAAGCAACAGGTTCTTGCCTGAACGAAAGCCCTTATTAGCACACCTGCTAAATCTGTGCCTGGATATGAGGTCRAGTGGTTCAATTTCCCTTCCATTTGAAAAATGAGCACTGCATCAGTCAAATCAATTGATCAAATACTGAATCTTAAATCTATTTCAAAATCTTCTTCTATCCAAGCAACATTTTCCAAAAGCACAGAGTGTAAGAAACTCAGAGACTTGCATAGACATAGATCTTAGGTGAAATTCTGATTCTACTGAATCAGACCTTTGCCATTGATTCCAGTGTAGCTATGATTTCATCGTAGTCCAGGACGCCAAGATTCAGAACAATGCAAAGAAGAAGAGAGAGTTATAAAAGTAGTTTTTGTAACACAAGTCATATTAGCCGTAACTATTTGTAATGCCCTGCACATGGTGCTATAATGATACCACTTTCCTGTTTGTTTTGCATTGTGGCAAAACATCTAGCATGGACAAGGAAAAAGCTCAATACCATCATAGACAAGAGAGAGAAAAATGATTGTCCCTCATGTCATGTCACATCCTTATTCCGGCTTCTTTTAGTCAACACCATGTTTTTAATCGCAAGGTGAAACATATAGTGCCCTAATTTTAAATTAGGACTATCTGCATTTAAGAAGTAGCACTGGTATTTTCAAGAAGATTCGTGCGTATATATGTTAGCTATTTCGTTTTAAGTGAAGGAAAAGGCCAAGCTTAAATTCACTTCTAATGAGCCATGTGTTAATGCCAGGGTCTCTGCTGTCCACTCAAATCCACAGAACACATCTGACTTTATAATGAGCCAAACAGTTGTCTCTTCATAATCTCAGTTAGCCTTCTGTTAGATATCTGTTTCCAAATTTTCCAACACTACAGTTGAGTTTGTATGCTTTCATGGCTAAAATCCAGTTGAAGATGTACTTGTTCTAAAATCTCTCACATTTTGTCAAAATTACTGGCAAGCAGTTGCCTTCATATCCTTTGCAGTGAAAACGTTTGACCTTATAGAGTCCAAATGGCTTATTGCCTAGTTTTGATCTGCTTTATACATTAATGGGGAAGAGATCAAAACCAGATGACAGACATCAAGGCAAACGGCCGGTGGCAGAATGGTCAGCCTGTAGGCAGAAAACTGAAATAAACCTGCCAAATATTATTTATCTCAAGGGGAAACTACCTCTGAGCACTCTTATGATTAACTCCTAAACTGTTACTAAGAATCACCAACAAAATTTTTAAAATTGGATAGCTTGAGCCTTTTTCCTCTTTTTAGGTGGATTTTCTTGCATTGATATTAGAAACACCAGTAGGCAAAAACATACTTTGATAGCTGCACAGAAATGCAGACAAGTATTGAGAAAATACAAGTATGGCTGCATGAAGGACATGGTAAGAAAAACAGGTGAATCTCCCATATTATTCTTAGAACAAGGACAATGTTAAGCACTTTCAGTTTCATGGCCCTAAATCAAGTAGGTTGGCAGTAARTCTGCTGGATTATTCTTTATGATCTAACGTCAAGCAAAATAGTTTAGCTACAGACATTGCAAAAGCAAAAGTATTAAAACCCAAAGTTAATAAAGCTTCTTTTTTAATGAAAATAAAATAAATTAGAATATGTTTATGCATTATGATTGTTTATCATTTCTCCTGTCAAAATTAAATTCATATTCAGAACAACTAATAATAGAAAGGCTATTCAAAATTAATAGCTTAGTAAACAAATGTTATTGTCATAATTCAAAGTCACATTCARCCTCCATAAATTACACTTTTCCTTTAAGTGTGATAGCTTGCATTTTTCTCTTAAATATCCCTTAACTGTGTTCAGAGCTGGATGCCAAAGAGTAGAGCACAGCAGACTGAAAGTAAAAGAAACCCCATGGCCCACTACTGTATTATTGTTGTCCTACGGACAGAAACAAGGACAAAAACCTCAGAAAACATGCAAAACATAACCATAGTGTACTGACCCAGCTGTTGAGAAAAGGACACACGGTCACCGAGATGTGATTAAACCAAATGTACCAACTAGTTTTACTAACTCTCTACTTATATGTAGGTGTCTAAATTAATTATACTCAAATGGTATCTGAATTAATTATACTGCATTAGCATAGGAAAAGCCGTGACTGGCAACCACCAAAAACCTTGGACCAGTTCCTCAGTTCCTCAAGGTAAAAAGGAAGAGAAACGGTCCACATGGATCCAGAGATCTCTGTGCCCATCTCAGCGTTCAAGGCTCGTGAGCTTTTAGCACGATGACTCTAATGAGAAACCAAGCTCCCCAAAGCTGCTTTCAGAGCGTTTTCTCGTGAAGGCTGACCTTTGGCCACCTGGCTGTATGTTTTACCAACTCAGATGAGAGCTAACTATCAGCAAAYATTAAAATCTGGTTCAATATGTGTTAACACGTAGACTCAGTAGAAGCAGTTTGCCCAGACAGAAAGGTGTGGGAAGAGTAGTCTTTACAGGGTGCTTTGGGTATCCAGTCCTCTAAAGAAACACTACTGGGGTTCTTGGTATTCCACAGTTTTAATTACGTTTAAAACGTTGCTATGGGATTTCACAATAATCTTCTTCATACGCTACTGATAATTTCATACTGCCCTCAAACTGTGATGGTAGCGTAGAGGAAACGTTTTGTGCTACAGATACTGTGGTAAGAGTGAAGAGAAGATTAACATAATAAAAATGGCACTTTTCCTTCTTTGTTGTTTGTATCCTTTAAGTTTTACCTAGTGAGACAGCAGAATATGTAGCATGGTTTACTTCYTTATATACCCAAAGAAGCCACTAGMTTCCCTTCTAACAATTTTGTGGTTGTTAAATGATCCCCCGTCTCCTTCACTCRTATTTCCTTTCATTTCCTGTCCATTTGGAACAATAAAACATATAGTTTAGGAATATCTGAGCTCATCCTGAATGAGAAGAATGATACGGTAGTCTCAGTGAAATGATACACTAAGATTGCTATCTTAAATAGAGACCTACATCAAAACTGTACAGAAAGAATTTGGGTATATTTTTAATGACATTGCATTACGCCATGGAGACTAACTCTTGAAGAAAGATTGTAAATATATTCAAAATCATACTGAGAAAATAAGRTAAATGCCTATGAAGAAAAGTGACTCGTGTGAATCCCTCTGATGCAGTATTCCAGGACTTAACTTTATTGTGGTGGTGCAGAGGGAAATTTTACCATTTACAGGGCACATGAACACTTCACTCCATTGATCTTTTAGAGGCAATAAAGACTAGATTTATTTTTCATCCAAAACTTTCAGAGAGATGTACATATTTGGCCAATCAAAGCAGATTCTGACAAATTSTTTGGAAATACCTTTCAAGACCTCCTTTTCTTAAACAAAAAATTAAATTTTTATATTTTGAGATTTTTAAATGAAATATTTGTACTTTTAAATCCATAATGGTATTTTACTTTGAAAGTTACTCCATAGTTTTACCTTTTTAACTATTGAAAATCTGTTAAAAATGTTTAAATAATATTATTTTGATGACCTATAGAGTATTTTTTTCAATAAAATAAAAAGTTATTTGCACATTTTCAGTCTATGCTTGACATAAGCTCATCCTGTACATTACACTGCTCCATCCTCTGTGTGAAAAAAGTTGMTTATTGGGTCACAGCTCCTGATCACACCTGAGCTCTCTGACCATAATATCCTTGCCACTARTATTCTGGAGTGCGGTTGCTGTCTTCCCTGCTGTCTATAGCTGAGGGAGCTTTGACTCTTGTGCTCTGCACAAGATCCCTTGCAGCCTTCCGTGAAAGAAGTCAAAGCATATCCCCCTTTCAAGATTATTTTAATTTTGTTTAGAGAATGACAGAATAATGATAAGACAAAGTAAAATCTCTGTGGAAAAGTAGCATTCCCTTGCAAGAAAATTCACCGTAACCTACAAATGGCAGCTGCCTCCAYGTCAGATGCGGGGAATATCTAACTATTTAGACTTGTAATATACACAAACCAAATCCAAGCAGATATGAATTCCATAGGAAAGAGGATATAGCAGACAGCATGTTGTTGCAGAGGAAAACTACTTACTTTATTTCTGCACCAAAGTTTCTGTTTATCTTAATACATTCTATTAAAAGGTTTGCTTTATAGAAAATATATATAATTGTGTATATATTATGTATATATACAATTGTATATATATACACATTGTGTGTATGTATATATATCTGTGTGTGTACATATATGTGTAAATATGTATAAAAGAAATAAACAATGTCTGTCCTTATAGAAATGTTTAATACATTCTGATATGTAATGATACAAAAATAGAGATAGGAGGTAGGTTTAAGAGTTGAAATTATTCTAAGTAAGTTCATTAACGATATTGAATACATGCTAGATTTTATGTTAAAACTGACAACAGATTTTCAGAATGAGCGTTTTGGAATCAAAGGCATTTCTTCAGAGGAACTGCTGATCAGTTCTATATCTAACTTTTCTTCGCTGTTTCAATCGCTTATTTGTGGTTGTAAATCTCTAGGYGCAGTGAAGTCATTAAAGCATGTTTTCATTGGAAAATCAGCCTTCTTCAAACAGTAGGAAAGGATTAATTCTATACACACGTAATGTTGCGGATGGTATCACTGCTGAGTTCTAATATATGTAGCTTTCCAAGTTATTTTTTATGTTGCATGACAAATATGGATTCTAGGTAACTACCTTTCATGTCGTCAACTCTAAATTATATGCTTGCTTTTTTATAAATTCCAAACATTATTCTGCTGACCATTTTTATTAATTTTCCCAAAATCGTTTTTAAAGCTACTTTAAGGGAAAAAATATAACTTCCAGCTTGTTGTTCTTATTTGGAAGGGAAGAGATTGGAAACAGGAAATTTTTTGTGAAAGAAAAGCCAGTCCATTCAATATTCTAAATTCGAAAAAAATGAGAAATTGATCCTCTTCCTTGGAGCTGGAGTGAGATCTTGAGAGTTGGTCCTGTGAAAAACACATCRTTATGGTTTGCTCTGTGTGAAACAAGAAATTGCATGGTGTGCTGGTTTTTTCATCTTGTTTCAGGACTATGTATAAGTAATGTATGCATATATTCCTAGAACGTACATATTCTTAGAATTCCCTAATTTCTTTTCCTATGGGAAACAGAGTGTATTATTCTGAAAAGAGAGGTATCATTGCTGTCCGAACATAAGACAACAACAGTAGCAGGAGGTTTTATTTATTTATATGTGAGGCGTGTACCATATATAGGACTGAAGAAACGTTCTTACWGCCCAGTTTTCCTCTCTCTTTACAGCATGGGGGTTGGAAGGTACCTCATAAAATGAACTCACTTCATGACATAAATCTACAAGTCAAACACTAGTGACTGGAAAATGATTCCCTATGTTTCTTTAAATTATATCAATTTTTGATATTCATAAGGAAATGCCACTAAATCAATTTGCCCTGTGAAAAAAATCTACACTTCCGGATTTTGTTAGGCTGGATAGTCTTTGGTTGTCTCAAAATACCAGCTCAGGAAGAAACACGATAAAACTGGATAAAACTTCTTTGAGTGGTGATCTCAAGGTACAGGCTCTGAATCTGATTCATGGGGAAAATAGAGAACATAAAAAGTGTTMCAGGACAAACATATATATTGTTTTTTTCTTTCTAATTTTGAAACAAATTCTGCTTTCATTAATATCCTTGTCCCTGCACAGACCACGATAGTGTGTCACAGAGGAAAGTGTCTTTATGACCAGAACTGGGCAGACTCTATCCAAGCCCAACAGGAGATTGCTAAAATGAGCAGTACTGTGGCTGATTAAAGAAATTGCCAATTTCTTTTGCTTGCTATCCTATGTTACAGTGAACTTTTAATCTATTAAAAATTGATGTACTTGAGCAGTAATGTCATTTTTTTGTTATAATTTTTTATTGCAAAATTGTATCACTTCCTTTGAAAAGAACCTATTTGTTTGAGCCTTCAACAAGTGTCACCATTTTCCCTTAAATTTAGTGCTGCTCCCTTCTTTGTTCTTTTTTTAACAATTTTTATTTCAGTTTCTTACATCAGTTTTTCTGGAACATCTGTTTCTACATTAGCCAGAATACCAAAAAGAACCAGAAACTCAGCAACAAAATATTTTGAATAATGTAATGTACTCCTTTATTTGTACCAAATCCATTGCCTTTAACTAGTCATAGATGAAAGAATATTAATTCTCCCATTGAATTGAAACTTTGGCAATGGAGAAAAATCAGTGTAGCACCTTACTAAGTAATGTAAAAACATAAGCTACACAGTTCCTTAATAAACAAACACCATAAGCACCTTTCACAGGATGGTTCTGGCACTTTTCATTTGCAGAAACATTATGCTTTTATAGTCATTGCTACTTCTCCACATCTTTTGTATTTGATGGGTAAGCATAACCTGAAGTTACACGTTCATTCATCATCAGTCATGAAGATCTGGCTGAATTGTATAATACATTAAACTGAGGGAAAATGGCAAAACATCAGTAAAGATTATAGACTTTTTATGGACAAGCTGGATTCATCTGTAAGAAGGGTACTTATGTCATTAATTTAGTCGGTGCAATCCTACATCCCTGAAATATCTCCTTTCCAGCAAGATGGAATGTTTTTCTTAACATTTCAGWTTTAATTAGGGGATAATTGCCACTGAGCAGTGGATTTACTTTTATTCCAGGATTGTGTAAGAAAAATTCTGAAGAGAACAGTAATAAGAATGTATCTGCCAGTGACTAGGCATATTATGCTGTCCGTATACATAGACTAATACACTAAAAATACCAAGTGTTTCTTATAGCACTTTGAACATGCTGGCAAGATAATTTTTATTTAGTATGTGAATCAGTAAAAATAATGCACAATCATCAAAGGCTCATTGCATGAAAGAGTACTATGAGTTTACACAATGCTGTTCAAGAAATATTTCTGAAATGTTTTAACTTTCTTTAACTATTAGAAATTTGTTTTCTATTTCTCTTACCAGCTCTTCCTTATCTCTTCATTTTGAAGCAAAAGCATGTTATAGCACAATAGTATTGTAGGTCAGACTTCTCTAATGCAGAAAGATATCTCATATATAATTTAATACTACTTAAATAAATATTTTCATGTAATTTCCTAGGAAATCTCTTTCTAATGAAAAGAGAAAATCATCACATTTCTTGTTTGTCCTCATCAGCAGGSAAGATACTAAATTTCTATGTAGCGGCAGAATCTCTCTGGAAAGARTAGGCATTTATAAAAAGAATAGGAAAGTACATGGGAACAAGGATGCTATACAAACTTCTATTTGTTTGATGGTGACAAACATGGGACACTCAGAGAGACAACTCCAGGCTTTCCAAAAGTGAGAGCAAAAGTACATTTTGCTTCCCCAAGGGTGGGAAAGGACCACCCCTGTCTTGAGCAGGGTGAGAATGAAGCTGAAAGGAAGAGTTGAACCTGCCAGGGAATTCTAAAGCCTTAATTTTTTCTGTTCCTCCCACTGCATGRTGTAAAGGAGGAGAGAAACACGGGGAAGTTCAGGGTGGAGAAATGGAGGTGATAAGTGGTGCTGCTGGAAAAGGTTGTCTCACAAATAGCTCCTGCTCCACACCCAGCAACCAGCCCGACTTTCTTGAACTCTGCCGCAAAGTTGGCTGTTTTACCAGGTCTGGCAGTTTGATGTCCTGGGCAACTCCCTTTTACTTCATGTCTCCATCCCTCCCTGTCCAGCTTCTATGAGGCTCTATGGGAAAATTAAAAGGAAATTCAAATTTAASCTCATTTTCTCATACACCGTACACACTACTTCCTTGCAAGCTGCACTAATGACAGAGGCCAAAAGATCAAGCTGAAACTTTTGAGCAAAGGAATTTAGTAATGAATAACAGGCAGCTTGTGACCTGAGCTGAACTGCCTAGTTTGAAATGTTAGATCATCTGAATATTACAATTACGAGAAGTAGCCTATCTTGTTCAGCCCCATGTACTGAAGGGCTGCATGCACAGAACAATATGCCTACAAGTCCTTGACATATTTGATCTATTACAGTCAGCTTGTAAAGCCCTTATAGATAATTAAATCATAACCTATTTTCAACAGTGTTTTTTTTTTTCTTGTCCTTGTTTTGACTTGGTCAAAGATCCAAAAACAGATTCAGAGCAGATGACAAGTTTGCTAGACTTGAAGAGTATATCAAAATTTAAAAACTGGGGGCTRTTCTATGGTGCTTTGTTATAAAAAGCAGCCACTCTTAAAATGTTGCTTTGGAGACTGGGAAAGGTCCTCAGTTCATTCACCTTTGAACTGTAATATCTGATAATGATTGAAGAATAAGTCCATACCTTGCTCCTCTGTCTCTGACAGTGAATATCWTTGCCTATTAACGCTATCCATTTCCTTTGGGTTGGTGAAGAAGATGTACCCTTGTGACCCACCATTATGAACCCAGGTACAGCAACAAGCTTGAAGAGCTTTTCTTGTGGATAGTTCATAGATGTTCTCCTGTTTCTAGGACTTTCACATTACTAAACAAAATTGTCTCTAGACTGAGACACCAGTAATACCAATAATTCCTACTTGAAGTTATCATTTTGYAGTTTTTGCTTTGCACACTGACAAATGTAATGAAAACTCATCATATTCAAACTTATCCTGCGGAGCTTAAATAAGTTTTCAGCAACTTCCTCCATACATTTTCCCTTTTTTCCTAGCAATTGTTTTAAATTTATTCAAGTATTTATCCAGTTTTCTTTCCTTGAGACTTTCATGTTTAAAATGTCCAAAGACTGCTAGCAGCATCATATTCAAAATATGATACATAATTTGAAAATATGATGCATAACCTCTTCCATAATTAATCTTTTGCACATATCTTAATGTTGCATCAGTATTTCTCTTTCAGAATATAGTTCCTAWACTTAAATACATGTGTAAGCGTAAGCATCTGAAAAGATGAACTGAAATAAGGGAAACTACAAAGGTGAAGAGAACTCATTGTGCTAATCAACACATTCACATATGTAATGTATTATTTATATGTAAGCACATTAAAAGATCTTCCATTTATTGTATAYGGTTTATGTAACCGAGAGGCACCCTTTTTTCCTTGCATATTTGTTCTAGTTTCTTTTGCGAGTTCTTTTCATGTTTTTGTGAAGGAAACATCTAGTCAGAACTTGTGAATGTTCAGAATTCTGGGGCTGGGGTTATTTTTGCTGAGATATTGTTCATGTGGTGTCTGTCTTCATTTGCAGATAAAATCTTGTATTAAGGAAAAAAGCTTTTAAAATATATATTAATGTAAATGTGACTCATTTTGCAATCAGAATTCAGTGAGAAGACAGCCTGATGTGAAAATAGGACTGTGCAGCAGGAAATGTGTGGTACMAACACAGAGCTGTATCTTGTAACTGCTTTGAAAGGGCTTTCAGCAAATACTAGGCATTCCATTAAAATGTACTAGGTGGGCCATTTATACCAGCACGTTGTTCAGTGTCATTGGATATGCACTGCAACAAATACGTTCCCTGCTGACCACCCCAGCAAATGCTTGTGCTATTCTTTAGGTTGCCAGTGCAAGCTGGTTTCTTCCATAATATRCTATCCCCCCAAACCTTAAATAAAGATAATAATAACTAAACCCTTCCAAAAGCTCCTACCTCTCTGAATTCCTTGCTAAGAGCTTACATTTTTTCCCCMAAAAATTTGTCTGACCTAYTTTCTTATTATTGACTATATGTTATCCTGTTACTGGGAATTGGTAGTTTTACAGTATAGAAACACAAAGCGCTATTTAAGACAAAAACCTACTGTTGAATTCAATGTCACAGCAGAGTTTTATAGCAGTGAGGAATTACCTTGATAAATGGCCCTGACATTAGAGTTTTCACGACTCTGCCTTCAATGTCATTGCATCTCAGTGCAGAGAGCTAAAGTAAGGCCACTGCTACCTTCCAACAACATATTAAGTTGAGGCTCGCTCTATCTCAGGATCCCATAGGCACTATAAATGGAGAAAATAACACATTTACAAACTGATAAAACCCAGCAAAGCTAATAAAATCAGATACTTTATAGCTTGGCTAATAGTGTCCTTTGAAGGGCATCAAATAACACATCATGTACTGCTCTGGGGGAAATCAAATTAGGTACAGCAATGTTCCCTCTGAACTGTGTATTCGAATAGGTGGGAGATACTGCAGCTAATCAACTCATAATGATAGAAATTTTGTAATTAAGGCACTGTTTGTATTAACAGGGATGTATGCAACCTTGATAGAAGCAGCAGTCACCTATCACGTTAYGGCGATTTCAATAAGTCCTTTCGAAGCTTTAGAAATATTTCAGACATTACGCTCTCCTCCCTAACACTGTAGCATGTGATAGTCCATTGGAAGAATATCATCATATGTCACCTTAGCACACAGGACTTTTTTTGTTATTAGCAGACAAGTGCAACAATAGCTACATTATGCGTTTGTTCTGTCTCCATAAATTAATATGAATGCTTTTTATTTTCTGATAACACAATCTGTGCAGCTGTAAAGAGATATGGATTGCCTTTGTTCTCCTATGGCAATATAAGAAAATGTTTCCATTCCACTTTTCTTTTAACCTGATGCAGCTGGGTTTCACTGTGTTGATCCTAAGTACCAAGCATCAGTTCTCGCGTATGCTGAAGCCTGGCTCTTGGTTCCGGTTCTCTTGATCTCTGACCACTTCCCTCGTTTTAACAATGACTAGTTTGCAAGGAGTGCAAAAACAAACTTATTAAGTAATATAGAAATGTAGTGCAGGGTGCCATGAAAGGCAATAACAATCACTTGTGCTCTGATTTTATCAGATCTGACAAGCTAATCAAGGTTAAGCTTGGTTAGTATTAAGAGAGGAGATTTGCAAGGACGAGTACAGAAAGCAGAGTACTGCTCTTCCATTTTTGTCATTATCTCCAAGATTATGAAGGGAACATTAGGCTGTTGTAGAGRCTATGTTTTAAGGCATATAAATTAAAAACCAAGGTCTTGAGACTTAACTATTTATTATCATTACTAAAAAATGCCAGATTATATTAGATCCATATCAGTAAATAATTTAAAAATGATAATATATGTTCTTGCCCCAAAGAGCTTACAATAGAAGGGCACGGTAGGTATTTCTAGAGCACAGTAAGCGATTACAAAAAACAAAGACAAACTGTATTTGTGACTAATGTAATTAGAATCACACACGGTAGCTGGTACTTGAGATCCCATTGCCTTTTCTAGGATTCTGGGCTCATCTGTTCCTGCCACATTCAAGCAATGGTCTGCTCAGCTATCATCTACAGTTTAATCTCATTGTATGGGAAATACTGATCATTATGGGGAATTCAGTGGCAATTGCTAAAATTTCCATAATATTCCACAAGACACAGAATGAAATTATGTTATAGTGAGAGTGAACAAATAATTTTCTGGTTTCAGACATTATAAGTAACTGAATATAGTAGTAACTRCTTATAAGTAACTGAATATTAATACTTTCAGACAAAATTTAGCACTAACTCCTGCTTTGCAGTAGTGCAATTGCTCTTTGCAGTGGGTCAATTACAGCTACATTATATCTTTGAAATTGCTGCACATCTTAGGTATGCAAAAAAATATTTACTTATCTGAAAATTGCAAATTCTAGAGATTTTTCAGATTTAAATATTCTAACCAAATATGGTTTGTAAAGTTACTTAGYTTGGAGGCTAGATTTAGATGGTAGAGTAGATGGTAGATTTTAGAAAAATTTAGCAATATATTGGGAGTTCTTGAAATTGGATAGAAGTTACAAAATAATGGTATTAACCATAKATATTGGTAGATTGACTTAGTATGGTCAATTTGATCAGTGTTTGATATGATGAAATGTGATYCAAACATTAAAAATTGTTTTTAGTAGATGTGAAGGGGCTGAGCTAAATTGTTATATATCAATTGAATATGTTATCATACTTCTGGCATATAGGGATTCTTTTACCTTATATTTCTAAATGATGTTATAGAAGAGGTGCTCTACCACTGTGATTTTTGGGGGAATGCAAAGAGTAAGAATTGAAATTCTTATCCTGTACTRAAGTAAATTATCATTGGCTGTCATAGTGATTTATTTTAAAAACTTTGTAAATTTGACTGTAAATAAGACCATGCCTTCTAAAAATAGGATAAATAGACAGGAAAGCTAGACTCTAATCTTAATTCTGCCATAAGGCAAATCTGTACAAGTTAACCTCCCTTCCCCAACCTGTGAAATGACGGAGATAATAAGTATGTTGTATCATAGGTTTCTGCTGTAGCTCTGTTTGTTAAATATTACAGTGTACCTTACTATTTGCTGCTGAAGATTTTATAGAAACACGATGTAATAATATATAAGACCRTATACTGCCTCCCTCTATCCTTCCAAGAATTACCATTTCCTTCTCTTTTCTTCCACTCTATTTCAACATCCCTTTTATTTTGTAGGCATCAGCACCTTTCTGAGGTGAGATACATATCTTTTTGCATAGATGTGTTAGATAAATAGACAAATAATAAATATGACACATGTCATAATATAATAAATATTCAGCTAATTTATAGTAATGTCTAAAGAATAGCTTTCAACTGCTACAATTGTTTCCAACTCGTATTTAGCTATTTCCACTAACAAAGACCTGGATAGCTGAAGGTATTAATGCAATTTATACAACTTTTATTACCTTATATCATCAGAGATGCAACAATACTATCATTAAYTAAATGAAAAGCATACCAGGCACCTCTTTTCAAAGTAGCCAGCATTGCATTGCTTCCTACATTTAAGATGAAATAATTATTTTCCACTAATCCTTATACTTTCATAACTACTTCTGAACAGTATATTCAAGATTTTACCTCCTAAAATGCCCTGTGTGAGGATTATCAGTATGAGAAGACTCTCAGCTTCTAAAATTAATCTTTCAGAAAAATGAAGAGAGAAATTTCCTAGAATCTTTTACAAGTTCTTCTTCTCCACAGCATTCTGTCTTCTTTCAAGCTGTATGCTTGTGCTGAAACACAACAGAAACAAATTCTAATCAGTTGGGTTGCACCTCTCATGCAATGTTTGTGACTTGCTGCAGACAGAGGTTATTATCTGTTATTATCTGATACTATATTATTATAGCTTAGTTGTGAAACCAATGTGTCTTACTGGGCCTCACGGGTCTTCAAGAATTCTAACATTTTAACTTCACTTTCACTTTTAATTTGTCCTGGCTGGTTCTTTGGATAGTTCTACGGTAGACCAGTAAATGACTGAGGAGCTTTCTGGTGACCTCTTTATTCTGGCCTGGCTTCTGTCAGTCTGAGTGTGCCAATGTAAAGTTACTACTCAGCAGCCGTTCTCAGTTTCACCTACCCYGTCTTTGTCCTCATCCGACTTGCCCTCCACTGCAGATCAGCTTGTTACCTTTTGCTGTGTGTGCCAATTAACATTGAATGCAGACCTAGATGGAGTGAGAGAGAGAGAGGTCTGATTTTTTGTTTGTTTCTCTATTTTTTTTGCAATATTTTTGCCAGATTTTAGTTGTGATTTCTTATGTCTGTAGAATCTCTTGTTGGGGATAATTGTACTTTTTTGCATTTCAGCCTTATGCTCATCCAAGATGATTTTTATTGAACGTTAATATCYGTACAGAAGACATCCTTTTATTGCCTCTCCGGCATGGTTCTCTCTTGCAGTATGAAATGCATATTTCTTTTCTTTAATATGACAGGATTATTGCTCCATCACCAAAATCTAGCCTTTACATCCAAGTCATCGCTCATCAGGCATGATACCATTTAGTACCTCCCCTTTAACCGTGATTAGCTCCAGAGCCTGACTCTTCTCCTGCCTGTGTCAGCTCACTTTTGTTCCCAGCTTTGTTGGACTGAGCTGATCCTCATCTTAGAAATACAAATGTATTACATTCCTTTTTGTATTCCCTTGAGTAAAATTCATGCTGTACTGTAGAAAACTAAATATAAGTTAAGAACCTARCATTTCCTGTCCTTATTACAGCATATTAGGCTACCAGTTTTTAGCGAATGTATTATGAGCCTCTAACCGTCTATTCTTTCTAAGCATCACRAAGGAGAATGGATATATAAATAAAACAAAAAAAATAAAATCTGCAGTATGAGGAGATGAAATTCGCTTATTACTCTTATAGCAACACTGTTAGAATAGTTGCAGGTGGCAAATGCTACTATTTACACTGCAAAGGATTTTTCACTCTAATCCTCTCTTTACCCTAGAGTGTTCACCTTTACATATTGATTTTATTCATATATTCATTTTATACCAGATGACCAAGTTGTCTTCATTTTTTACCCCTAAGATATTGAAAAATAGTAACATTGCATATTAAAGAAATAYATGGTAATTTTATTCCAAGTAAATGGCACAATACCAGGTCATTAGAGTTGGACTTTAATGCTGGTTAGCTGCTTTTTGGCCTTAGGGTTGCTTTAGTCATCTGGGTCATTAGACTTCAGACCTCTGAGTTAAAGGATAAATATGTTTTGAGAAAGGACATCCATTTTCACATAAGTTGRTAAAGCACACGTGAGCTTTACTGGATTGCCTTCATTCAAAGAAAATGTCTCCTTTTATGCACTTTACTATCTTATATCTGTTCAGCAGACATGAGTCCCTCTATTAATTTCCTGTGAAAGAAAGGAAGTTCAGGAACTTCCTCTACTGAGAAGGAGACATTCCTGAGATTCATCTTAATTAAATATTAACTTCTAAAGAAAACCAAAGGTTTTAATTTCTGAGCATTATACAAATCCAGGTCTTGAAGGGTCATGCAATTTAATTCCTCATTGAATGAGGCAAGTGAAAAGAGGAAATCAGGCTCTTCTGTTTGCTATATTCCTGTAGTTAGGCTATTCTTCAGAGAGTGGCAATGCTTTACCGGGCAGTGACCTTTGATGTACTAGGACCAAAGTATTGGAAGTGATGAAATTCTGGTCCTGAATTTCTTGTATAATTCTTACTACTACTAGCCCTAAGGACAAGCCCCCACTCCAGCTGCACCAAATCTTTTTACACCTTCCTTTCTGCTTTCTAACTACGTTGGCACAAATCACATTGCTTGGATTAGTCCTTGATTCCGCTTGCGTTGTTTTAGATAGCTTGGGTTTCTTTTAGCTTTGCCAACTTATAGCTCACACTCCTGACTTATTTTGTTTCCTGCCCTGTTCTGTAGATATGAAAAGTCTTGATGCACATGATAACGACATCAATAATGACAAATGTCATAATGATAAAAACTATAACAAACTATAAAAATGTCTCTGCGGTAGAACCACTTTTGACTTCCTTATCCATACTTCTGCTGTAATGAAAAAAAAAAAGAAATCTTTTCTTCTATTTCAGCAGTTCTCTGTCTCCTTTCATTGTCTTACACTGAGGCTTAGCTTGATCTACCTGTAGTTCTTAAAAGTCTACCCATTTATCGGTGTGGAAGTTTCCAATCATCTAACCTATGCCAGATCTTCAAGAGGTTATAGGATTGTATTTGCGTGAGTCTATTCCTAGTTTCCTCTGGAAAAGGGCGGAGAAGCATCACTTGCAATTCTGTACATTGGATATAATCTGCAATATAAACTCACAGAAGCCTTCAGAACTAATGCATCTTCATTAGAGTGACAACTCTCATCAGATGCTTTCTGTGCTAGCTTCTAGCAGTAAGTGAAGTAGTGATGAGGCTTGGAGCACATCCCAAATCTGTGAGGAAAACACATATCTCACTACTCTTTCAGCTGGCAACAGCCTATGTAAAGCCAATTAAGCATTCACTTTAAATTGTAATGTTATTCTAACTGAAGCAGCACCTAGCTAGGCTCTTCAGAAATTTGTCTCTAAATGATTCTGGGATCTCGCAGACAAGAGCCTGATTCACAAAATCACAACATATTTGTGAAACATTTCATGTTCTCTAGAATCAATAAATGAAATCTGTGTAACAGCAAAGACTTAGGCCCTTCTCTTCAATGATGCTTAAATGTACAGCTCAATTTTGATGCTACAAAGTATCCCTGACTTTTAGGTTAGATGGGACACAAATGGTATGTTGGCCTCAATTAAAACGCCAGAACTACATATGCAAAAATTGATGTATTCCATTGCTTCTGATCTCTGCTGTTTAACACATTAATGCAACAGAGACAGTCTGGAGAACTCACTAACTGCCCTATGTTTGGTCATTACGTTTTTTCTAGTAAGTAGGATGTAAAATCTCCTTGAACTTTTAATTCCTGAGAGGCAGGTATWATTAAGCAATAGCAAATATGTTGTGATATCTCCAATTTAATTTGTTTAAATTCCAACCTGCACTTTCTGACAAACAAAAAATAAACTACATGTAATTTTTATTCTACGTGAATCAAATCACTTATCAGTGATAGCTTCTAGCTCATACCTCAATGCTATGTGATGTTAGCATCAGGATGTGTTCTTGCAAAAGGAAAAGAACAAGGCATTAAAAGCTAGCCAAGGTGCCTTCAGCTTGACTCACAGCCTGGATATTCATACTACTAAACAGTGTGATAACGTTTATGTKCCATCAGTATGTGAATGTGCTCTTTAGAAGCATTTTTGCTTTATGCCTGACCAATCGACTGTAAAGAGAAGACAAGGCACAAGAATTTCCCAGGCAGCCATTCTAGAGACAGAACTTCACTGTCAGGCAGCACCACAAAACAAGACATAAAACTTAAAGATCTGAGCAAGAAGTTTGCTTAGTAAAAATACGAAGATGATTTGAGTACTGTATGCCTGCTGCATACCACCACAGCTTTAAAACTCCAAAGTAAGTTCAAATGCGTGACAAAGTGGTACATTAAATCCTTACCTCTTGGACCGACATATGCTTCCCATAAGCTCAAAAGCAGGAGGTATTCATTAATCAGAGCAATTATAATTGATTGAATCCACCTCCCTTTACCTCACAACAGATCTATGTTATATGTCCTTGCTGAGTGTTACTRGAGGCAGAGCATGCAGCTGTCCAACACGACTACCTTGCCTGTAGCTGCCCAGCATAACTATTCAATATTTTCTTCGGTGTTTGCATCCCATAGTCACTTTACAGGATTACAGAAAGAGACTTCCCAGGAAAAAATGGACAAATCATTTAGCTTTCATAGAATCACAGAATCAGTAAGGTTGGAAGGGACCTCTGGAGATCATCTAGTCCCACCCCCTCTGCTCAGCAGGGTCACCTAGAGCATGGTAGACAGGGTTGCATCCAGGCGGGCCTTGAACGTCTCTAGAGAAGGAGACTCCACAACCTCTCTGGGCAACCTGGTCCAGGGCTCCGTCACTCTCACAGGGAAGAAATTCCCCCTCACGGTCAGGCGGAACTTCCTGTGCTTCAATTTCTGCCCACTGCCTCTTGTCCTGTCACACGGGACAACTGAAAAGAGTTTGTCCCCATCCCCTTGACACCCTCCCTTCAGGTACTTACACACATTGATCAGATCCCCCCTCAGTCTTCTCTTCCCCAGGCTGAAGAGGCCCAGCTCTCRCAGCCGTTCCTCACAGGGCAGGTGCTCCAGCCCTCGGATCATCTTTGTAGCCCTACGCTGGACTCTCTCCAGCAGCTCCATGTCTCTCTTGTCCTGGGGAGCCCAGAACTGGACACAGTGCTCGAGATGAGGCCTCCCCAGGGCTGAGCAGAGGGGCAGGATCACCTCCCTCGACCTGCTGGCAACACTCTTCCCAGTGCACCCCAGGAGACCATTGGCCTTCTTGGCCACAAGGGCACATTGCTGGCTCATGGTCAACTTGTCATCCACCAGCACTCCCAGGTCCTTCTCTGCAGAGCTGAAAAATGCCATTGTCTAAACCAATCAATAAGAGCTGATCATGATACTGCAAAATTCTATCAATAGGAAAAGGAATTTCCCTGTTGAGAGGTGCAGTAAGATGTGGAAGTAGTTCTGAAATAACAATGATATTCTGACTTTTCTATATGAGAAACTATGGCCAGTGTTTCCTACTGGCTATCCCTGCCTGATCTTCCTTTTAAGTACAGATGTGAGGGAAGAGTTATGAAGATAATTTTGCTTCCTTAAGCAAACTTTTTTGTTAGCTTTCCAAAAATGTCTCTCTTGGATTGGAGTCTGGAAGAGCTTCCAGATTTTGGAGGATGAATTATCATTTTTCCTTAGTGACTATGATAAATAAGTATATTATCTCTTATTCTCTGGTTTCATCATTCCAATTTCCTCTATTTTGACAAAGGTTAGCAGTTTGGCTCTACTTATTACCAAGAGAAATTTTGTGTAGAGATTGTGAATTACTCTCCAAATGGTAACATTMATCTCATTCCTCCAAGCTGGTTACTTATTTTTGAAGCAATCCTTTTTTCAGAGGCTGAGATGTTTTCAGATGGCATTTTATTGTTAGCTTTCATAACCAGTTTTMCTAAGMCTGGGAACAGAAGTCCTGAAAATGYTGTTTTCAGGACTTGAGACATTTTTAAACTTTACACATAGGCTGAAGATGTTCAATTAGTTTTGGATAAGTAAATGGGAATTTATCTTTAGCAACCCTTTGCTGTAAACCTTCTTGGGTTACAAAAGACGGATTTCACCCTTGCTYTCCAGGACAAATTGAAAAATTATTCACAATAGTATTTATACTTCTAAGTGCTATTTGAATCACCCAATTAGAGAACTACTGAGTATAGATACAGAAGAACTTCAAGTTCTTGAAGATAGGAAAGAGATCTTGTTCTCAAAACCATGCCCAAGACCACTTACAACTGAGTTTTTTACTTGCTAGTAATGAATCTTTTTTTTTTTTTTTTTTAATAAAGAGCTAATAAGGGACCAAGTCTCATGAATTAGCTAGGAACTTCAGTAGAATCTGGTATGCAGGTCAGATAGTATCAAGCAATCTAAAAACAGAGTGGTAATAATTGTTAAGGACCCAAGAATCCCTCATCTGTGTTTCCACAAATCACGTATTCCTTGACTGGTTACAAGAGAGCTGAAGTAAGTAATTACTYTTAAGTACAAAGAAACTTGGCTCCAGAGAAAGTCCTCAAAGCTATTTTCATTTGGATCCAAGTACCAGTTCAGAAAACATCTGAGATGCATAAAATGCTTAGAACTGATGGACTATGTTGCAAAAACTAAGTCTTGAATCTTAAAACCCTAATGTAACACAAACAGAAAGAACAGGATGACAACAGAGGACAAAAGATGGAATATTGTTGTGAACTCTGAACTCATAACTCTAATGTCTGGGCTRGGGACTAACAAAACAGAGGTTTAAAAACAAAATTCCTGCTGTTAAGCATGGAGTAGAATTGCACTTTTTAAAATTTGTCTCATTTTTAAAAAATCTGATGATTTTGTAATCAGAAGCCTAAAGTCCAAATGAATAAACCTTTACCTCATATTATCATAGAATCACAGAATCAAACCTGACAGATACTTCAAGTAAAATATGAATTAGGGTGAAAATTTGCGGGGTGAAAATAAGAACTCTCAGAAATGGTTAGCAGACCCAGCAATTGCAGAGTGTTTCCTATCAAGATAGAAGTTTCTAAGAAGAAATTGTGTCTCGTAGCAGAAGACAGCGCTCATCTCGAAGAGATCAGAAAGCTRAGAGGGTCTTCTCCAGCTGCAGTCAAATCCTCAAGCATCACAATACAGAAAGCAGCAATGGCAGAAAAGCATAATCTMGTCTTTTGTTTTTTGAACTGTAGAGCATTTATACTTTAAAGTGTTCATTGGACAYGAATAATTAATATTAGATTGTAGTCAAAAATCCATACCAAGTACCTAGGACTTACTGTACTAGGTACTATACAAAAATTACATAAAATATGTTTCCTTTATCTTAAATCACAATAGTAGAGAGGTATAAATAGGAGAAAAGAGAGAGAGGTCAGTGGACAAGCTATGAAAGCAAGTGCTTGCATAATTATGTTGATTGCAGTCAGAGTTTTGTTCTTCAAGTAAAATCATTAAATAAACCTAGCTATTCTTTGCAAGTATTCAACTCAGTTTCCACAGTGAAGTGGTTTTTTGCAAATATGATATGAATTGATATTAAGAAAGCTGGTTTGAAGAAAGAAAAGTTAGGGCTTGATTAACCAAAAATAGTAATATAGAAGCAAATGTAGTTCCTTTGCATRCACAAGTACGAAGTGGTTCTAGGCAAGAGGGAACTGTAATAGATGATACTGCATCCCCCTTTCCCTCTCACTCAACCACAATGTCTCAAAAAACACTCTGGCTTTAACTAAAATCATATACAGACTTTTTTAAACTGTCTTCTATAATATAAAGACCAATTGCTCTGTTCTAACAGAGTCCCTGATAGAACACAATGGTGCCATAATTTCATTGTCACAAGTGCAGCATTTCATACCTATTATTGATATAATGACATTAACAGTATTGTGCTGTTTTATTCATCTCATGCTAACATGGAAGTTGGCTTATTGCCTCGTCAGAAGAATGAGGTAAAAGCGGCTTTCTGGAACAGCAATTTGTTAAGTGACTATCTGGCAGATTCCAGTTTCTGAAGTCATGCACTACACAGAAGAAAGCTTTCTAACTTTTTGTTCCAAATCTGTAAATGCACTGGGACTGGATTAGAACAGTTACTAGCACAAATCCTCTTTAATAATGTAAGAGGGTTTTCACCTAGGAAATTATGTGGAAAGACAATGTAAAACAGCGTCTTTTTTAAAGGTGATATTTTAAGGATTTTTAAGTCAGCCTAATTTAAGACCATTTGAATCTGTTTTGGGAATCAGTGTTGTGCACGCAATTCCTAATTCTGCTAATCCTATAGCCCTGTTACTTTGTTAAATTACAAGGAATAACTTTCTACAAGTCTCTGGGAGACTAACATTTTTATTTATGTAAGTATAATAATCTCTTTTTTTAAAATGATATTAGAAGCAGAGCTTGATAATAACACTTCAGTTGCCTCAGCATTTCCACTCTAAGATATTCTCAGCAAGTTGCTTATATGTCTGCCCAGGCTGACYTTTTTTGAAAGTTTCGGCAGAAATAGCCCAAGTACTTCTGAAAATAAACTAATTTTTTTTATTATTATTTGTTTTGTTTTAATGATTGTCTCCTGGAATAGGAATTTGAAATGTATCAAAGCACACACAGTCACTGGCAGGAATATGACCTACAATCTTGCTGAGAACTGGAAGCATCCCACTAAGACAGAAGGCTTTGGAAACCTCTATTTATATGATGTAGAGGCTTTATTAGAGCATCACAGGTAAGTGCCCCTGAGATTTCATTTCTATTGAGCGTGTTCAGTAGAAATGCTCATCTGGAGCACTTTTTGGTGTTCTCAATTCCGTTACATGAGGTAGAATGCTATCTGACTGAAGCGATGAGCTCTCAATGTGCAAATAAGGGCCAGGTAGAGGAGCGAGCTTAAAGAYATGGATGAAAAGCAGTAATAAAGGCTGCTTTGTACTTTGCAGAGATTAATTGTAAAAACATCCCAGAAGACTGATGAGTTTGGGAGAGCTTGACGCTTCCCTACTTTATTCACTTTTCAACCAAACTCTCCAGAACTAAGCAATTACATGCTTCTATATAAGTGAACAAAGCTCACCAGCTTACAATTTTAAAATGAAAATTTCACTTATTTATTCTACGCTGAATAGACCATGGAATACTTTTTAGCATTAAATCTTACATTCATCATCCTCTCCTGATTCCACTATGCAAACGAGAAAGTCAGTCATCTACCATCACACGACACGTCAGAGGGAAAGGAAGAACCTTGTATTCTATCCTCTTGGACCACAGTCCTAAATACTGATGGACTCAATTCAGCTAATGAAATGGGGCTGAATTTAGGTGTTGTCTGTTCCTTACTCTCCTTTGAATAAAGTTCTCTAACTCTGCCTTTATTTTCTGATTGCCAAGTTTTGTCCATTTTTGACTCACTTTTCTATCATTTGTTCTAGGTGTAACAAAGTTATGAAAAGCCACATGATATTTCCCCTTCAAATTTCCTTACAACAGAATTGCTGAAGGAATGCATCAGCCTTCCTTGAGAGAGGATTTGGATTTAGAGCTATAAAAGTTTGAAATTTTTCAACTGACTAGTGATTTTGTAAATCATCACGTTGGTTGGGAAGGGATTCATATTGCCTTACCTATTGTCTAACTTTAGACTAGCAACTATCCCATAGCATCTCAAATAATCTGATACAGATTTCATGAATGTGACAGGAAAGCTGGACATCTGACATCTGACTCCTAAGTCAGATACCCAAAGTGAGACAGCGCAATTAATCTGGAGGATTTACAAAATGTACACAAGAATATATACATTAATAAATTTACCTTAAAATATTCCTCATTCTGAATTGGGGACATCTTACTCTCGCAATGTTTGAGGCATATTTAAGGTTTTCTGTTCTTATATGAAAAGGCACATGTTCATCATAAGCAATACAATTTTGTGGGKTTTTTTTTCCTTATTTCTCATTCAYAAATTCAGCTAGGGATGTCTGACAGGTTATATATTTGTCTGATAGYCTTGATTTTCTGTTGGACTGGTCCTCTGCAATTTGAAAGACCTTGTCAGACCAGGGACATACTATGAAAATGGATTTCATACAGTTTGCATTTCTTTTTGGCTTTTATTATTTTATTGCAAATGTAATATTGTTCTAAGGAAAGGGAGTTTTTGTTCTATTCATTCTTTGCAGTTCTACCTTTCCTGGGACTTCCTTGAAATAATGCTGTTTAAAATGAAATGCAGGGCTGCTCTAATTTTCTAAGGCAAAATCCTTTAAGGTTTAGCAGATACATTTTTAAAAGCCCCTTAGGAACTGACAGATACTAAAAAATCTACCATCAACTTTTCTTTTTTTCTTTTTTTTTTTTTAATGTCTGAAGCAGTATGGTCTCTAACTTCTACTGCATATGTAAAAACTTTCAGAATAATCTATGAATTTTTAAAGGGGTCAGTTACACAAAAACAGAAGTGTGTTTTCCCATGAGCACAGCATTCCTAATGGTCTTTTGAAAACAGGTCTTAGTAAATTTTCAGAACAGGCAAAAAGCAACTTTCTTTTGAAAGTTTCATTTGCACTACTGTCTCCTGGAAATATATTGCAGAAATAGAAGAGGAAAATTAAGGCAGTAATCATAAAATGGAAGTAAAGCCCAGCCTCAAATCATAACAGAAAATTGAATGATACATATTAAATATGAAGTTAGGTCCTAAATTATGAAACTTTTTAGCGATTCTCATAAAAGATAATAATATCTAGAAAGATATTATTAAAAGTTCTATGAAGCGTGTCTGTTGTAAAGGAAGGACAGGTGGTGAAAGCAATTTTATCCTCCTTAATTCAAACTTATTCCCTGGGTACGCTATGTGAGCTCGAGCTGAATTTAAGCACCATTAATGGTCTTGGCAATAACAGACAGAAGCATATCCCCAACCTACCCTGGCTGTGCACGTAAACATACCCTTGGCTCTGCTGCTTTATCACCTTCATCATTTTCCCACCTACTTGCCAACATAACCTCAGCTAAGCCCACCACCTTACTGAGTACCCTGCTGTCCACTGAAGCCATTCCGCAAGTTTCTCCCCTTCCCACAGCGTATTTTTATCCTCTAAATTATGGCTCTATGCCCAGACCCCAAACCATGGTTTCTTTTCACTTATATCTTCACAAGCTAGAGCCTTATCTCTCAGACTTCAGCTACACGTGCTTTCCTGTTGCAATCTCAGCCACCACATACTGGAACCTAACTAYGCTCCACTCAGCTGTAGAAAGAAAAGCAGTGGATCAAGTGGTATAAATCAGCTTATCTTCCATGCCCCGTGCCAGGGCTACGTGGAGTCTTGATAGGGCTGTAAGCTGTTCCTGTAGATTTTTAGAGTCACTCTAGAAGGGCTTCCCAACTGTTTTGTGGGATCTGCGCATACTAAAGCACATTTTGCAGTTAGGAATTCATTCATGTGATGAGTCCTCAATTTAACTTTGCTCAATTTGATTGATTTACTCCATGCTGTAGTTCCGTATTGCAGTGTCTCAGACAGCAAAGCTGGTTTAAGAGGTTCTTAGCCTCTCTGTTTCCTGTCTGCTTGCCCCTGCCCTCCCACAGGAATTGACTGTCCTCTCTGTTGTGTTGATACACTATAAATCAGATTAGTGAAATCATCCAGATGCAAGAAAAAAATCAATCAAAGGAATTATGCACAGTCAGAATTTTTAATCTTTTTTTCATAAACCGTCTTTTCCTACCAGTAATCTTTTGCCTTGCCCTTCTTCAGACTGCCTCCAGCTAATACAGTTTCTTCTGCTATCAAGATCCCAGAAGACTGAAAGTTGTGAAAAGATAAAAACATGTATTATAAAGAACCAATCTGGTTATGTCAGGCTAGTTATTCAGACCACAGTTGTCTGAGAACTACACCATGCAGCTAGGAAATATCACAGTTGTTCATCAGCATCTTTGATTTCTAGCAGGAGTAGCTTCAGTGCAATACTGCTGCAAAATGCACAGAGCGTTATTTAGGACACTGGAAATACTTGGTCCTTTCRTTCACTGCTAGGCTACTGC
This sequence comes from Rhea americana, assembly GCF_003343005.1. NCBI lineage: Eukaryota > Metazoa > Chordata > Aves > Rheiformes > Rheidae > Rhea > Rhea americana. Next base: position 2,046,540 of record NW_028185927.1, read on the forward strand.
AAAGGAAAATGTATATTTTACTGATCAGCGTCAGGAGAACTGATATCTGTGCTGCTTTGTGGCTTGTATTCTTTGATACCTTTGGAGTACGGTTAAAATCTAAAAGGATAAATGAAACAGGGTTAGATTTCTTAAAATATTTCTTACAGTATTTTCTTTCTACTACTAATCTAATCTCAGTACTTTTTCTTTTTTTTGGGATTATATAGAACGTGGTATCTTTCCACTCTGTAGACCTAGTTGTCTTAAAATATCTCCTCCAYGAGAACAGATGGGTGGGTCYTAGAGTAGTTTCATAGAAGATGYTGCAAGAACAATTAGAACTGTATTYAAAAAGAACTGTTAAATGATTGCCTACAAATGCCATATTTTCTCTGGTRCCTTTACAGTTTAATTTTGTGGTAGACACAAATCTGGTCAAATAGTGCCTCTAGGAAAAGTGCCGAACCATTCCACAGTTCATGCACCTAAGGAAAATACTCGCCTGAGGCCAAAAGAGAATCACAGACTGCACTGACACTAGCATAAGTGCACACTAAAGGTGCAATTTCATAACCTTCATAGTCTTGTGCTATTTCCCTGCTTTGATTCTCATTGAAGAGCAATTTCAGATCAAAAAATTAAACAAAAATTGACTTCTTTTGTATGGGAAGAAACCACGACATATGCTTCAAAATCATACATAATGCGGTTATTAATTTTTTAGTCCCTGGGATGAGACTAGAAATAGTCCAAAGTAAATTTCCCCAAACAGATATACCGTGTGCTGGCTCTTCCGCTGCAGATGTTTTGCCCTTCTGCTCCAGTTGTACCATACTGCTCGCTGACATGGATCTAGCCTTAGAGCACGCAGAACAATTAACAACGAGATCCTTCTGGGTTGCCAGAAAGCGGGAAAGATTGAAACAGTTTGCATACTTATAGTCCCATGGCTACAATTATTTTGTGAAACAACTTTTAAAGCTTGATTAATTTTAAAACTTTACTAAATGATTTCTAAAGAAAACTATTACTACTTTAATTCTAGATTTGCAATATACCTAAGTCACACAAAGCATAACTGAGTAATGATTAACTACTCAAACTCTGAGGTGTGGATAGGTGAATTTTTTAATCTCTAATCTTAATATGAGTGGTTTTTTGGGCAGGGTTGTACTGCTTGGTTTTTGACGTTTATAGTTGTGTATTTACATACACAAAGATTTTAATTTTCACACTATTACAGCAGCTTTATTTTTTCCAGTTGCAAAAGCTAGATTTCAGAGAAACACTATACACAATGACTATGCTTAACTAGTTCGCTAAACTGCCCTCCTGCTATTTTAAGTAAGCCTATGTTAATTTGTTTCAGGTGATATGAAATCGCTTTAGACAATGTCAGGTGGTTCTAACCAGGTTGAGAATTTTGTATTTTGCTTTGTCCYGTATTACCTGGCCTGTGGCCTTGCCCCTAGACAAATACAGAGGCATTTTGAGATTGCACTTTTATTACCTTTTTTCCCTTACATAACCTTACACTTCATCCAGCACAGCAGAGATTTTTGTAGCCCTGCTAATGCCAGAAAGGACATTTTAGCAGTTCAGCAGATGTCCTTATTAAGCAGAACATGTATTCGTAAACAGTCAGCTTTGCCTTTGGAAAACATCATTTTTCAGCCATGCTATTTTCTRTGCGTCCCCTCTAAGTTATTTCATCGGGAAAACATCATAGTTTGGATGGGACAGATAATATTAAAGTCTACACTGAGGATGCATTTCTCTGGGAAGACACAGAGTAGGATTGTATGGTCAAGTACTTTCTGCAGATCTGGGAGAGCTGCTCTCTAGCCCTAAAGAAACAGAAGTACAAACCCCAGATCTAARAGAACAGAGCAAGCATTTTGGGCCAACTTTGCCACTGCTAAAACACCTGTGATAAAAGAGGTGTAAAAATGTAACTTACACTGTGCAAGGAAATGTTTGGCTGAGCTCGTTCATTAATYTGGATTGGTTATTAACTGAGTAAATTGTGGTGAGCAGGAGTTTGAGTGGCTTATAGTGAGAGATTTAGACGTGACGATACTACTCTCCAGTGTAATGAATTTGAGGGAAAAGGTGTCAAAATGGTAAAGTACCCACTACAAAGGCCTTTGGGATTTCAGCARTATACAGCACTGCTCGGTTGCAGGACGGCACTGCTAAAACGTGCGTTGTCACCCACCGACGTTTTGTTCAGCGTAAAACTGAAAATAAATTTCTGTCCTCCTACGTGCTGAYGCATCAATGATTAACAGGTTTATAAAAGATAGACAGAGGGTAAGAAAATGCAAATATGTCTGTTCTCAAGAACTCTAGCACCTTCATAAGAAGACAGGTATTTGTAAACGCTAATGTCAGTCAAAGGAGACTCGTTTCAGCAGCCTGCTTCTGTGGGCAATGGGGCATGATTCAGAGCATGTATGATAGATTTTCTTAGTGAATTTTTAGCAGAATTGTTTTCCAGATGAGCTTCCTCCTTTCTTTTTACCACAGGGAGACCATTTTTATCTGTAAGCTAGAATATTTTGTCTTTTTGTGGCAAGAAACCGCAGAGGTAATACAAGACTACAGATACATACGTGAAAGGAATACTTCTCTGGATCCCTCCTGAAAACAAACTGGCAAAGCATGAATTACAGGGACTTAAACTAAGACACAAAATTGAATAGAACTACTCAAGAAATTTTATTGATATCCTGAATCTCATTTGTTAGATTTAGTAATATCACGGATACCTGGGATTTTGCTTTTGAGCACTATCGCAGTAGTTGTCACTGATTTAACTGGGAAGGCAGTTATTACAAGTTATTCTACATTTTCAATCTACACTATACTTTAGATTTTTCAGAAGACAGCCCATCTGATATTTTATKAGTTCATCAGTTTAAAGGTAGATCTTTCTACTTGCCTTGTACACAGAAATACAAAAAAAAAAAAACATTTTCATGACATTGAGTGATATATTTTTGCTTTTTATTTGGATAGCTTGACTATTGAGCACAAAAATTAGTTACAATGAGAAAATGAACCCCTGCCTATTATTTTATTAGTACTTGAACACCTTAAGTATGAAACATCCTATTTATCAATGATAGAAACCGAGTATTCCTCAGGTTTGCATAAGAATAATATAAAGTTAAGTATCAGAAGACATAATAAAGTTGATGCCACCTTAATAAGGAAATATAAGGAAACTACTTTCAAAAATCAGAGTTATACTATTCAGACTTGGAAGACTACATGGAATTAGTTCATGAAAAGTATTCTTGGGGTGAGCTCATTTCTTTGCTTGATGAAAATGAGTCCATCTGGTGTACTTCACCGTACCCATGAGAAGCTGGGAGCTTATCACCTCTCACTTTCATAATGGATTAGATGCTAAATGAGTGCCAAAGAATGTCTTGGAGGGTTCTTGATTTATATACAACAGGAAAAATTCAATATTTCGTTGGTAATACTTCTGCTAAAGAGCTTTAATTTCATGAGGAATAGGTTGACGATGGGGTTATCAGTAATAGATTAACCTATTRGAATTTGTTAGAATATTGGAAATTGTGATTAACAACATTTCAGAACAACGTAGTACACATTTTTGACAGGATGAAGTTCTATAGGATGCTGCACATTGCTAAGACATTTTTCTTTTTCTCTTTTTTTTTTTTTTTTTTTTTCTGGGAGCAGCAATTTTCATGTATTTCAAGAGTTAGTAGTGTGTATTTATCAAGGGAAAAGATATAAAATAAATAAAATATATTGCTGTTCTTGGTGACCTAAGAGATCAGTTTGCTTCTGAAGGCTGGCCATTTTTTCTAGCAGATGGAAAAATGACCAGTCCAAAGTTACAGGCAGTGCATAAACTGAACCAAGAACTTAGCTGCAAGAAGAASTGCAGCTGAGAAATATCCTCTCGTGCTCACAATAACAGACTTTCAGTTCATCTCTATTATCCGGGAGTGAGATTGAGCAGGGGCTCATATGAGCAACGAATTAAGACTACCTCAGATCTACATCTCCCATCTGCTGCTGGGCAGTGTCACACGAGGCAGATTTCTAGTCTCTCTCTAAGTATGTAATCCAGCTCACCGTTTAGTAAGTGCCATATTTCTTTATTAGTACTAGTGGGCAATTTTTTTTTAATCTTGATCTTGCTGACACCGGATATTTTTCAAATTCTCAAAGCTCAAATTATTTCAGTAGGATTTCCCTGMACTATGGGCTTCACTCAACTTGAATATGACCAATATGATTTAATTAGTTAATATTTTTTTTTAATAGAAAGCCTTTACTGTAAAGTTTGAACTGTCTGGAATCACTGGCAAACAGAGGGCCTGGGAGAATCCAGGCATTAAATTTGTGATGTTTTCTCATTTTACCCCCATCTGGGGATTGCATCTATTTTGAGAGTTATGATCTATTACAAATTGTGTTAATCATTCTTGGATACTATGATAAAGGAAAATTGCAAGGATATTTTGAATCATACACTCAAACAAAAATTTGAGGACTGCACTTTATGACCTTCTTTAAACAGAACTGCAWCTTAATCCACAAGTAGCACCCTTGAGTTCAGTAGAAACAGATCATTAAAATGCAGTTAAAATGAGTGACGGTATTATAATCTGTTTTTTTTTTTCCTGAAATGCAGCAAAAGATATAATCTAATACTATGGTATGGTACAGGGGTATAGTGTAGTGTAGTATAGTATGGTACAGTATAGTATAGTACAAGAGCTGAAGATCCTAGCTCTGGTTGGGAGATCACACCACACTTCAGAACGTATTTCTTCAGAATATATACCTGCATTTAATTTCATTGGATATTATTTTTATGATGTGTGTCAAGAATCTTACAAAACAGTTATGTAATGTCTTTTCATAATCATACCTCTAACCTAATCAAAGATTTAAAATAATTGTTTGCAAGCCTCTTGAGCAGCATATTAAATTTAGTTTGTTATCCTTTAAATCACTTCTCTGCTCAATCTTATTTTGCCTATGATTGATGAGAAGACTATATGAGATATCATACTCATTTTGCACAAAATTGTGCATTTTCCAGGCTGCCAGAACTTCCTAAGCATTCTAAAACCTATAAAAAATCAAGATGCATTGTGCCAGGCACTCTGTCATTCTATTCTCTCAGAATTCTTTGGTTCAAGTTATCTGAGTTTTGCTCATATGAGATGCCCAAAGACAATATAATTTAAATTTATCTTAGTTACAAATTCTCTGTACTTCATTTTTCTGTGATATAAATAGATTATTCAAAAACATGGAACCAGAATAGTTTTGAATTCATTTGCCTATTTTGTGCCCGTATTAAAATATTATTCTCCTTTTTGGGAAAAGCCTTTTTAAGAGATAGGGTTTATTTTGTTCTTAAAATTATTTATAAATTACATCAGCAAAATATACCTGCTTATTGTTTGTATTTCCAAGCCACCCTGCACCCTCTGGTGAATTGCCTTGGAACTGAATCACTGGATTAAATTTATGACTGAAGAATGTTCAATATGTTCCTATAGACTTTACTAATAAAGATATACCTACACTTTATGCTTTGCGGAACAGAGACCTATACCACTTATAATGTTATGGGCAGTATRAAGAACATTTCTTCATATGTCGAAACAAAAAATTAAGTGCCATCTAAGTTTGGAATGTGAATTATTGTGCATTATCACCATCATATTTTTTAATACTGTGTTTTTAAAAATTTAGCAGATGCCAAGGTTGAATTTGTTGACTGCCAGAAATTGCAAAAATTAATTGTGTATATCCCTGGCAATTCCTATTTCTGTTCAACAGCACATTAATTTTTTTACCTCAGTTTTTCAATCCAGCAGTGCTCGAATGCTAATGTTCTCCGAACAACAAATCAGCCTTTACTGCACCGGTATCCACTCCTGCATTCCTCCACTGCAAGATGTAAGTGGAATTGTAGTCGCAGTCCTGTGATTACTCTCATATCGGCCCCTCTGATTTGAGGATGGGTGCCGTATTTGGCTTCTCCTGGAAGTTAATAGTAGAATTTTGAAATATCTCTCCTTTCCGTTCTCTTTTTCATGAGTTTTAACCACAAAAGAAAGCAAAAGACAGGCAAAAGTTCATAGATGAGTGCGTGTTACTTAGGATTGTGCCTTCTTCTCTGGGCAGAAAGGCCACTATATAACAGACAGGACTTTTAAAAGCCGCTGAAGTAATCCTGAGCAAAACTTAAACAATCCATTTTCCCTGCATTCTGCACATTAAAAAAAAAAAGTAATTGCAAAATGTAATTCAGTGAGGGTTATTTCTCAGTTTTGTTACAACACTCTCAAGCTGTCCAAACAACTTAAATCAAAATCATCTTCACTATTCAAAATAAAACCAACAAATTTAGAGGCAGTAAACATAAATTTAGAATTGTAAGCAAATTGAAGTAATCTTGGAGCAATTTTTGATGTATTTCTTACAATGTTTTGTCTGTTTTACTCATTCTTACCCAGTGGTGATACATATGTGCTAAGCAAGTTAATCCAAACCTCCCTTCTTCTTTGGTGACACATTCCAGTTTTCCTTCCTCAAACTGTTGATGTCATCTGTTGTAGAAAGAGAAATGTTCACAGAGCTCTGAAATGGCTCTAAGTGACCAAAATAAGAGCGTAGCGAGGGCTACAAGTTCATCAAGGAAACCATTTTCTTCTTTATCCTTTGTGTTCACTTTTATTTTGCAATACAGCTACCGTTCCTGTTTCTTCACAAAATGCTAAATCACAAGTGAGCAATGGTCAGATCCAGTCCAGTTAATGAACTAGTTTTATAATTGCAACAGAAAAAAATAATAAGTGTGTTGGATATAGGAAAGATTCTCAGAATTTAGTCTTTTACTGAGAATAGTTAGTTACGGGGCAAGTGTATTCAGTATGAGCAAAGCATGATCTAATGACTAACACAACCGAACTCTTAATGRGAATCTGAGCGGGAAGAAAGGGACACACGACCGGAGAAGTTTTAAGACATTCCTGAAATGTTTCAGCTGGTGTTTTGCTCTGTTCCTGGTGAATTACACGGTGGCAATGGTCATATCAGAGAGTAACATTTTGCCTAGGATTCAGGAGCTCRTTCCCTCAGGCTGCACCTCAATCCTTGGTGTCATCCCCATGTTAACACTGCAGGGCAGAGACGGGAGCTGCTGCACCACCAGAGCTGCTCTAGCTTGGCTAAAATTTTATATATGTGATAATCACTTTTCTGTATGGCAAAAAATTATTTATAGTGAACTTTTCAATCAAACTCTGTTGTAACTCAATAAATATGAGCCAAGATTTCAAATGGCAGAGAAACAGTGAAGCTGAAATAGATCTAAAAAGATTTGGAGTTAATCAAGCATGGAGGGAAATCTATTCAACTATTTAGAGATTAGACATTTTCCTCCCTCACAGACAGAAATCTTACCTTGGAATTTACAAATTCTTCCAGAGGTTCCAGGATCATCGATTTTTGAAGGGCTTATAGCCCTGAGTCTTTTTCCATGACTGTGCCAGAACTGGTAAAACAATTAAAAAATAAGCAATGATTCCTACAAAAATTGCACAGGGGAGCTTTTTGAGTTTATTACTGATACTACAAGTCTCAACTGTAGATTACCAGCTATCACTGCATAATCTAAATTTTATAAAAAGAATAAGTAGCAAATATTTCCAAATGAAAAGATGTGCAAGAGGACATTCCCACAACATAAATCCTTTTCACAGCAAGTTTTCAGCCCATAGCATTCAGAGTCTTCCACTGATGCCTCTGCCTGCAACCCAGGAAGTTAAAAGGTTGAAGGTTACTTCTTACTGTTCCAGTCATGAATTTTCTGGGACTAGGGTATTCCTATTTATCTGTTATTCAGTTTTACATACATAGCAAAAACGCAGCAAAAAYTGACAGTAAAAATGTTCACAGAGGAAACTTCTCCTTGCATACTCTTAAGTAGCTTCATATGGGCATGGACAAGATATACGCATGCTATTGAAAGATATCAAGGGTGTTTGAAAGATATTCTATTATATTGCCTATTCTGTGATCTTCATTCTATGCTAGGTCTGCCAGCTTAATAAAGTGTCCTCATAATGAAACGTCTTCAGTTAAGACGTACGCAGCCTTCATGTAGGTTTTGCACATAAAGCCAGCTTTGAATCTTTGAATCTCTTTATTATGTAAGAAAACTGTATTTTTCAGTTGCTTTCTGAAAATATCAATGTAAATTTTCATGAAYAAATTTTTACAAAGATCATAAGATACTTAAGCTGCTTTCTCTTAAATTATCCTCGGAATTGAGTATTTTAGGGATTTTAAATGTCCCTCAGTTAAGACCTGAGGGTGCATATAGCCTCAAAATGCAAGACAAATGGGCTTTTCTACTCATGGTCTCCTTCCTAAAGCTGCTGCTTCCACAGAGGCTGATGAACACTATTCTACTGCAAAGGATTCCGTACAGCGCCGCCTCCTTTCAAAGCTTGCCAACTTGGAGGGGATCGTTCTGAGGTGGCTACCTACCCCCCATTGCCTTCAATTTGTTCTGAAGAAAGATATCTGCTGGCTTTTCTCCCTGGAAACGATAGGAATTGTGAAAGAGAGCACTGCRCCTTAGCTGAATCTCATTAAGAATAATAGGAAATGGCAACCATTTTGAGAGGGAGTTCTAGGCGGGCTTCTYTGAGGATTTTTATACATCAGCTTCTGATGAAAATACTACTAAAAACAACTATTTAACTCAAGCTTTTCCATAAGTTAGCTTGAAAAAAAATCCTCTATTTCTTATTTCTAAGGTTGGATTTAATATACCAAGCCTATCTCTGATAGGTTTGTGTAATTTGTCTTTACATGCCTCCAGCAAAAGAGATTTCATAATTTCTCTCAATAGCTAGTTTGTGTGTTTAGCTATCCATATAGTAAGAAAGCCTCTTTTAATATCTAGTATTTAAATCTTCTTGCTAGAAACTAAGATAATTATTTCTTCCCTTATCCACTGACATAGAAAGCACTATTGTCTTTATAGCATTTTCRTTGGTACCTTATGTCTCTTCAGACTTCTCTAAATGAAAAAATCATTTTTTTCAACATTTCCCTCTCAGTCGTATTTCATAAATATCTTGCCTGGATAGCTACCCTCTTCAAGCTTTGGTCCAGTCAATATGTATCCTAAGGTATTATTTCAAAATTTGGTACAAACTTTTCATGATATCTCATGAATATCAAGCAGAGCAGAAGAGTAACTTATATATAACAAAYCTATTGCACAGTGAGCCTTCTATAAATATCTTACAAAACAAGTTTATTTTCCCACAATTTATGATTAACTACTTATTTCCCGTCTTGTACCGATGCACCTGATTTTACCTTTCTAAGAGCCTCACCTTGTTCTTGTCTAATTGAATTCCATGTCATTGATTTTCTGTTACATATCCAATCTATCAGAATARTTTTGAATTACAGTCCTGTTTCCTGAATTGTGTCACCCACTCTCACTTGAGCATCTGCAATATTTTGAATTTACTTTTTATTTCATCATTCAACCTAATTATAAAAGTGCTGAACAGAACAAGATTCAGGACAGACCTTTCAGTCAGGAAACAAACCTATGTTAATTAATCTCAGAGTATTATTTTCAATTTTTGTACTCATGTGGTGATTTCATCACAACATTTGCTTATAGAAATGGTAAGTGGAACTTTTAAACCCCATTACCACCAAAACACATCTATTGCTTTTGCTCTTATCTAGAAGGCCAGTTATCCTGCCAGAGAAGGAAATTAGACTGGCTTGATATGATTTGTTCTTGACAAATCCATGTTGACTGTTTCTTATAACCTTATCCTCTAGGTTTTTTTAAATTCGTTGTTTAATAATTTGTCCTAGTATCTTCTTGAGTATCAACATTAGCCTGTCTTGGTCTATAATCTACCTATTTGGGGTATTTTAAAATAGTGTAATCAAACATTGAAATATTATCATGTTGCTAGTATATGTTGCCAAAAATGATTTTTAACTACCAGATTTTTCTATTCTAAATTGACAGAGAATGCCAGATTTTATGGACRTATTTTTTATAGGAAATTGCTTTCTACATCAAGTCTTCCCTAAATATATATTAGATAGAGATCAAAGGGGAAGAAAAGGGATTGGACCAAAGCTTACTGGAACTGGTTGAAAGCCTCCCAKTTGAGGCTTCAGGCTTTGGATAAGGCTCTTACCCAGGTGTGTGTGTCACATGCATCAGTCTGGCACCTGCGTCTGTTGGACAGACAGATGGATTTGTGAGCCTGGCTAAGCAAACTAAGAAGTTTTTTAAAAGACTTTGTTTCTATATGAAATAGGAACCAATAATATCAAGACCATAATTTCCTGTAGCTCYGCATCATTTAAGGGAGTCAGCACTGCGCTACTGTTTTCCGTGGAGAGTGTCAGAGTTCTGTGCAGTAATTAGAGATCTAACAAGGATAGGACTGTGGTGACTATATTATAGTGGGAGAAGGAAAAGTGGAGAATTTGAAGAATTCATTGTTCTAGCAAAATCTGCAGCCAATTAAAATATCTAGAGACAGCTTTCGTTATACAAGGATTTTTTTATTAAAAAAAAAAAAGGAAAAGCATACACTAAATATAAATCAAGGAAAACCAAACCACATTTTTGTACAGTTTTGTACAGTTTTGTGTTTTATTTATGAAATTGTAAGATCGCCATCTGGTGGTTTTTTCAACATCAAAAATGTGAAGTTCTTTTTGAACCAAGGCTGTTTTGTGATTGTGGGGTGGAATTTAATCCCAAAGGAATATGATTTCAAATCCTATCACGGTATGCTTCTCGCCAAACTTTCGTTAGAATTTTTTCTCTTGCAATGATCATCCTAAACAAAATATAGGGAATGGAGGTTACCTTAGTGACCTTAGCCAGGATGCTCAGTGGACGTAAGTAGATGTATGTATCTATATTTAAACTCAATTTATAGGAAACAAACATTAATACTACAGATATAAGAAAATAAAATATTTAGGTTCCAAAATCAAGTGATGGGATTTATCTTCAGCCATTCAAAAGTTAAGCCAGTTAATTGTCAGCCTGCCTGTGCTATGAACGAGGAAAGACAGATCTCCTTAGATAGCACTTCATCCTTACCCAACAAAGGTGTTTAAGATCGATATGATGAGCTACCTTCTGGTTGGTTCAGTTGACTGGCTTAGCAACAGTACGCAATATTTAAGCAAGTAAAGGTGTACAATTTACCTACAATTTACATTGTGTAMAATTAACCTACACACATATGTTAGTCTTGAATACATGCTATGGTTGCCTTAGTTGTAAAATTAAGTGTTGCACTGTACTATAAGAGATTAATTTGTTTTATGAAATGTGCTTCACTAACAGTTGCAGCTGTAAGGCAGTCCTTGATCTGTAGTCTACCTACATATTAGTGCACCCCACTATTTGTGGGATCACCCTCTGTGGACACTGAATTCAAGCAATGCATGTCCTGTAACCAGGTTTTGGAGACTTGATCAACAAGCTTGTCATAGAAAGTCAAATTTAATCTAATTTAATTTGCTGTTGTTGTTACTTATAGAATTATCTAAGCATAACCAAGCTAAACACAGAATTTAGTTTATTGTCAGGAAGTTGAAACAGTGAACAGATTTAGCAAAGCAATTTGCATAAATCCAGAACCAGTCTTTCAACAAGAAGCATGAGAGTTATTCCAGATTTAAGCCTATACCGTTTTGAACTTCAAAGAGCACACATATGAAGTGATAGACAGCTCTAGAATTAGCAACTTCCCTTGTGCAGCTGAATCATATTTTAAAGCTTCTGTTCTGAAAAAAAAATGTGTTAGTAAAAGTACTCAARTCTTGTTAGAATCAAGGGACTTCATCATTTTAAAAAATGCAGGAAAAATACTTTCTGAGAGAAATATGTWAGAAATCCTAGAGGAAAGGAAAGGATATTCACTTATTTGGAGGTCATTCTGGTTTATTGTAACATGAGAGCTTCATTGTTGCCTTGAGCCTTGGGTTTCCTGCATGAGCAAGGTGGTCCTTAACAGATACGCAGCACAAAGAAAGCAAGTACTCTGCCCTGGATAAAAAGAAGAGATTCTGTGACCCTTTGAAAATAAACAGTGCAGATAATTTATGTTATTGATTCACTGGCTGAAYCCAAAAGCAGCAATAAATATAACAAGATGAAGAAAAATCCACTATGATTTTCCCGAATGTTGCTCTTATTTTCACCTGAAACTAAATGTTCTCAATCAAAACTTTTAAAATTTTACTATAGTAATGAAGTTTAGGGAGAATCTAGAAAAAAAGGTTGACATGAGCAGAACTTTTTCCATTTTTTTCAGTGACTACTAGACCATAATTTTTACTGGCTAAAGTTTTGGGAATTTATGTAGATGTGTATATCATATGGAAGTCATGCCTGCATCATTACAGAGAATAAAATTGTATAAGGATATTTATATGCATACCATTTAATTACCCTCTCATCAACAGAATGTAAGAATGAGTTAGAAGTAATTTCAAGAATCTTCTTACAATACAGGACCAAGATGCAGAAGGAAAGATGACTTTGTCATTTGAAATAGTCACAGAGAGATTTCTTTAAAATACATATATCTTAATTTCAGGTAGGAATTTTGAAGGTTTTTCTAGCACATTCCTTTTGAGACTATCTCAGGTCTTCCATAAACAGGTAAAGAGAAAGTTTCTTCTGTGATCCAAATAAAATTTAAGGATGCTATGTTATTTAATGATTGAACAAAAATATTTTCTCAGTAGGACTGTTGTTTTTTTTTTTTTTTTTTTTTTTCTAATGGCAGTCAACTTGAATGTTTTTAAAGATTTCCTATATATTACTGGGTTTAACTTCTCAGCATTTGTAGGGTGTAGAAATTGTTAGCACTCCTCTTCTGTAATAAAAAAATTGTCAGAGAAAGATTAAGTGTCTTATCTAAGATCTCACTGAGAACTTACCTTTGCTTGTAAAATCTGTTATAAAACTCATCTTACAAAAGTGGACTTAATATTTGGGAATTTTTTCATTCAACAATATCTTTTCCTGCTAGCTTGATTTTAAGTTCAGTTTAAATCTATGTGATTATTTAGACTAAAAGTTAAATTTCCTCAGGTTTTTTTTAAGTAGAAAATTAGACTAATTTTCTGTGAGACTCTACAGAAAAGGAGYTCTCCAGTAATTCCTATAAGCACAAACACCGTCCTGAAGAGAAGGCCACCTGCTACCTTCCAGGAACACTTTCATAACCTTGTTGCTCATAAACTCTGTTACTAGAAAAGCACGTCAAGAGTTCCGCAATTAGTTTAAAATATTGCTGATAACATGAGCCATGGTTCCTCCAAGCCTGAAGCGAAATTCCTGAAGCGTTATAATTTAGGGAAAAATAATAAGGGAAATCCTTCACACGTGCTACACTGATAGAAAAATATCACACACCCAAAGGTTCCAAGGAATCGATATTTTACATACAAGCTTCTTACACCAATGCATGAGKAACTAATAAATTGATATTAGTGATTACCTCTGAAGGGCCAACTATAGTAACCAGGGTCCCCTCCAGAATGTCTGGTTTCAGCTACCTACACCAACCACACTGTCACTTGCAATTACCAAATTTTCTTAAATATTCCTCTCTTTCACCAAAGCATAGTAGRTAAGAGATGTAATGGAAGGTGCTGGTTTCCTCCTCCATGAAGACCTTTGCTGATTTTCAGAGGTTTGTCTCACCAGAGTCTACTTTTTATGTATATGACCTAACTAATGAAAATAACAATTCGAAAAGGTTTATGCTGCAAGGAAATTGAATTATCATTGCAAAAGTGGACTTCAAAAATGCAAATTGAAAGCACATTAAAAGAGTTTTGATGTTGAGATAGTGCCATCAAAGCTGTCAACCTCAGCACTTTTTCATTTTCATGGTCTATTCTCACAGTATTATTTTATCATTTACTTTGTATTACTTCAGTCTTTTTGTAACTGTCCTGGTTTTGTGAAACAGAACAAATTCGAAAAACGCACAGACTTACCATATTTCCATTTACTTTAAACCTATATCAGCCCAAAACAGCCATACTTACATAAGAATAAAATATAGTACAAGATTATAGAAATGAATTGTGTACAAATAAAACACAAATAAACTAAGTGCTATCTAAAAGTATAATGAACCGTTGATTAATAATGCATCAGAAGTTAACTCTGAAATCAAATTAGTCATCTCAGGAAGTTTGTATGCATTTTTTTCCTTGTCACTGATGGTGCAGTAATAGTTTTTAAAGCAAGTATGTTTCTATGATGAGTTCATTTAGTATTCAGTATAATAGCACCGATAATAACGAGCTCATTTGGCTTCCATTATATAAGCATTAGATAATGGATACCTATATTAAAGTGTTACTGTTATGGTGGTGCTTTCTGTCCTCATTTGGTACACAGYGCTAAATCTTTAAAGTAAAGCTTTTATGCAAATTGTTTACGTTTTTATCTTTGAATCACAACTAATTTTATGGATTCTGGAATCCTATTATTGTCCAAGTTGCTTCTGATGTGAGACTTACAGTAATCTGACTTGCCAAGAGTTTTATTATCATTAGTTCCATCCCCGCTTTTTGCTTTCATCTTTTCTCGCTTTGTCAGCCTTTTACGTACTGCTACGCATAGTATCATCCAACAAAAATATATTGAAACACTTCTGGAAATGCTCTGCTAATGTTAGCCACTGTTAAAGTGTCATAACTTAGCACACAGGCGTGCTCTTCAGTAAASGACCCCTTTGGCATGCTGAGTACTAGAAACTCCCTGACAACTGCTGATGCTGTATTTCTGTATTTTTAGTAGGAAAAATATTTATATTAAAGATTAAGAGGTTTAAATAGTGAGAAAGCAGAATCTGGAACATTGTTTTGTGTAACACCTACATACTCCAAAATGCTTTAAAGTGGACACTGTTTGTTTGTTTGTTTGAAGGGYAGAAATGCTTCTWCCAATAAGAAAGAGAACTGAGAAGAAAAGGGTCCAGATTTGCCGTGGAATCCCTAATGTGTTGAACCAAATGCAAATTATTGAGTCGTTATCGTCCTTACTAGAGCAGTGTTAGAATGATGTCTTCCTTTCTGTGAATCATTTTGATTTTATACTTGTTTTCCTGAGAGCACCATAAAGCCTGGGATATCTCAGACAGGGAAGCATATAAGCCCAACTTTGCTCATACCTTTTCTCCTCAATTGTCATGGGACTGGGAAACCCTGAAACCCTAAACCTGTTAAGGTTGGGAGTCCAGGAGCATGTCTAATGATACTCACCACAGCCCAACCTCCAAGTTTAGTCCCCATCAGCAACCTGGAGAATATTCAGCTTTGCTAAGTCAGGTTTTGCAATGAAACAATACTTTACATTTATGACAGTAGAAACATGAGATACGTGAAAAAAAAACATGTAGTGTGTGATATTACATATATGAATCAGGAGGATGTCCAAATATTTCAGTTAAGCTGGACTGACCACTCTCTTTCTCAGTCTTCTGCCTTACGTAGCACTTGTAGGAAGTGGTTTTGGTTTGTTTTTTCCTGATACACAGTTTATTTGAGGAGGTCGATGGAYGAGTAAGTACAAGTTAAAAACAATATTTCCACAGAGAGGGCGTGCGGTTATGAGCATATTGTTTCCTTTTCTGTTTTCCTTGGAATTATTACAGTTAATAAATAAAGTTGAAACTATAGTTAATAATTAAATACTCTCCTGTCTCATTGAAAGGCAAGTTATGGTAAAATTCTTCTAGTCCAACCTTCTGTCCTGAAGCAAGATCAAGTAAATCTGCATTCTCTTGGATAGATACTTATCTGAGCTGTTCTGAAAACATTTGTTTTTGATAGCTTGTGTTCACTTACTGCTTTCAGTTTTAAAAGTTCACATTCATCTGATATTTGTTCACATCAGCTTTGGTTAAGCTTTCTTCATGCTGTGCTCATTTATATTCTAGACAAAAGAACGAGAAAAGTAGAATTTTTTTCTCAAAACCAAYCAATTTTGTCATACTTGTCACACAGTTTTAAAGTTTCTCCAAAAATGTTAAGTATCCAAAGGATATAGTACACTGCTTTGAATAGTCAGCAATGCAGATAATATGAAAAATATTACTATCTTTTGGAAAATTCTAAATATCTCCAAGGTTACAAACACATTCATCTCCTAATGCATCYAGTCTCTATAGGATGAAGACTACCTATAACTGATTTTAAATTGCTTGTGATGAATTATACAATACATGTGATCTGAWTTCATTTTTTGAGAGTATCGTCTGAGCTATCTAGTAGATAAAAGAAGATAAATTAATTTATCTTTTCATCTCGAGCTAACCCTTGGAGTAAATCATTATCATAAAAACACTGTAAATCTAGAGACTTGGCAGCTTCTGCCCTGAAGAGACACAGGACTTGAGTAAATATGGAGATTAAAGATTTACTGGTTTTATCCTTTGAAAGGGTGATTTCCCTAGATGGGTGTGAAGCAACATGGACACAAAAAAAGGGGGAAAAAAAATCTTACATCTGCTTTACATTTGAACTATACTGTACTCAGCCTATGAATTCATTTTCTGTGTGAGATTTATTCTTCAAATTCAGCACTGATATTTAAAATGTGCAGACAAATAAAAAGTCTTAACTTTAACATTTTATATCAGCTTATAAGATATATTAATAAACAGAAAATTTTACAAGAAAATTTGAACTTTCTTATGGATGTCAAATACTATACTGAATTTGCACAAAGGGAAACAGAGAGAGAAGAATTTGTGAGAGTATCTGTCATCTGTACCCACAGTGAAAWGGAACCATTATATTTACTTATAAACTAATATCATTCAGGTAGATTCACAGCCTGAACGCAGAGCTCGGCGGTCTGTTGGGTAGTATGAGCACTCTCCTGTAAAGGCTGCGGAGCGTATACCCTCTGTGGCACAGGCAGTATCCCTTGAGTAGATTTTAGTAGTCACTAGCAGTACACGCTACTCCTGATCTTGGTTTCTTGATCTACCACTGTAGTAGTATTAATTTTCTAACATATTTTCATGGCTGTATCATAGGAAAACAAAACTTAATAATTGAGAGAAACAAACCAGCCCTAGCATTTCCCATCCCAACCCACTGAGAGACTAATTGAAACACACCTACAGGTCCAATTAACGAGTAGGACAGCATAAACACCTTTTACAAGGCCCAGCAATCCCAATCCTAAAAACCCTGGCAGTGCTAAAAAGGGTTTTTTAACAGGCAACTGAAAAAGGGAAGTGTTATCACTACAACCCTGGAGTGAAGACTCCAAGGCAGAGAGGAAGACCCTCCCCACAGTAAAATTCTGTATTTGAAACTGGATTTTTGTTAGTTTCTAGTATGATTGAAACAGAAATACAAATACAAAAGTGACAAAAATCCCTTCAGTTAAATAATAGTTCTCTGACAATCATAATTTCCTATGTACTGGAAGGTTGGTGTTGGTCTGTCTTAGGGAGCCTTTAAAGAAGCTGCAGATGGGGAGAAAGATTTCTTGGTACTGATGCTAGGACACGATGTGCTAGGTTTCCTGATGACTAAAATGAAGTTGTTCAACTGTTGTCCTAAAATGAAAATTTTCTCAGGTTTTCTGTTCTTATTTCTCCTGAAGTATTCAACTCTATGCCTATAGGGGCCTTGGACTAATAAAGCTCTAAGTCTGCTTTATTTTGCTATGATAAATCAAAGACAGCGGTAGAGGTCAGAAGTCATAGAACAGACCTCGTCTTCAGAAGACGGAGGTGAAGGACACTGAAGAACATCTCAAGGATACTGAAGGACATCTCACGGACGGTCAAACATATAAAAATAGCATTCTCTAGCTTGCTTTCCATATTTTTCTTCTATTTCATTCTCATGTTAATCTGCCCTTTCTTGGATATGTATTTTGAAATCTAATAGGTTGGTTAGACTGCTTCTTCCTTATCTGAACATTAATACAATTTTCAGCTCTTGAGAGACTTCATATTATAGACTTCTTAATTACCCTACAGCATATAATAACTGAATTGTAGCGAGTGTAATTCAGTGTAATTATATTTCAGGGTTGATCTTTAATTAAAGGAGAATTTCATCAATTTGATCAAAAAGGACCATGCTATATAATTCCTTCATCTCTTCAAATAATCCACACGGTATTTTGATTTAATCTTTCCAGTTTAAGAGAAAAGTTAGAATTCARCTGCAGAAAGAAGAAAATAGCTTCTGAGTTTGAGAGTCGTCCCTAACAACAGGCTCAGGAAGTCCATTGAGTAAGTTATGGGTAAGGTGTCTAGATCACAACTGGTGAGACAAATATTTTGAGCTCTGCACAGGAAGCATTTAAAGAAGAGCATAGTAATCTTAGGGATTTCTACTAATTTCAGGGGCAAGACAGCAATTAATTATTGGAAAAGAATGCTGAAAAAATTTTCTTTGTTCTTACAATTTCTGAAAATACTGATTAAACTGAAACTCCTAAACTTCTGTTGTTTGGAAGGACAGCACAGAGAAATAAGAAAGAGGAGGATTAAGTACCTGTCCCCCAGCGATACTCACCTGCTGAGCTCCGCTAGGGTACTAGAGGAGCAGTCTGTGTCACCTTAATGGACTGTGTGCTGAGTGAGCATCTCTCAGGGACCATCTCCGAGAGTAGCTCTGAGAAACACTACGGCTCCTCAGGCACAATTCCTCTTGGTGATCTCCATGGGGTAATGATGCCTTCTGCCATCATCTGTGCACATTTCAAGCCTAATTGCAACTGGCTATCCAGTCAGTCTAAAGAAAAACGGGATTATTTTCACACCCCCAATCTTCTGTTTTAAGTGCAAGCCAAGGGAAATGGGTACTTTTAAATCTTTTAGGTTCATCATAAAACCTTTGTTGACTTCAGAGATCTTTCAACCAGGGAAATAGTTTGCTTATATTGACAAGAATATSTGTTTCTCAGAGGTACTTCAGAGACTGCTTGACTCATAAGATGTTAAAATTGTTTCTTTCACTTTATTTCTGGAAAAAAAATGATTTTTCCCTGCTTTAGTGTTAATATCAACTGCAAAATTATCATTAAAAGATTTTTTTCTTCAGCCACAGAAAGAATATTTCAAAGTTGTACAGAAGTACAGACTCAACTCCAAATATCATATTTCCTGTCTGTTGCCCTCATCATTTTTAGTGTTTGTACCCTACTGCAGGATTTTAAATAGTCTGATATTTATGTTGACATAGCTATTACATATTGCCTCAAGACTATTTTAAAAATTCTGGTGCCACTCAGATCAAATAAAGTATTTAGGTGGCAGCATTTGGGGGKTTTTTTGTTTTTGTTTTTCTTCTGGTAACTTACCCTCACATACCAAGGAAAAAAAAGATCTTAGATCTTACATCAGAATTTATAATTAAATTCCTAATTCTCAAGTGAATTAATAAACAAGATTGATTTCAGAAGTCCTTAGATGAAATACTATTTTTAACTCTTTATTATCAAAATACTTAATCAAGAGTCCTACTATATATCAACAATCACTGTTATTGATTAATACTAGACAATTTTTATTGTTTTTCTTGTCTGGGTTCAAATATAATGAGGATTTTTGTCTTTTTAAAAGCAATTTCAAATTTTTTGAAAACTTATAATCAAAACCCTATGAAAATCCTACTCTATCCCATCTCAAAGGAGTACCTCCTTTTCCCATGGTTTTGGGGACCTCTGTTCCTTTAAAGCTTCTACTGTCTCCCAGGGAAGCAGAGCAGCTCTATCAAGCACTCTAATAGTTCAGTGCTGCTTTTGATAGAGATTCACAGTATGGAAATCCAATATGGGCTTCCTGAAGAACATAATATTAACTCTATTCTGCACTAACTGCTGCTCCTCATACAGAGCAATGGAGAAGAGACATTGTTAGCACCTAAGAGAAGATGAATTAAACTTGTGAACATGTTTGAAAAGAGATGCACTTAATGGAGTGTTTGAAAGAAAAAAAGGATATGAAGAGAAGAAAACAATAGAAAGGAGGAGTGTAATGGAGCAGAATGGAAAGGACAGGACAGGAGAGAAGAGGAAAGAAAGAGGGGAAACAACAATTAGGGAGGAAATAAGAGTAACAGGGCAAAGAAAAACAAATAGAAACAGTAACAGAGAAGGAAGAAACTCAACAGAGAAAATTAAGATTAAAATTAAGTGGAAAGGAAACTTTCAAGTGAAAATAAGTAATCTGAAAATGATAGCAATGACATAGATTAGACAAGTTATTTGAAGAGAAAGAGGTAAGAAGTAAGACAATTTCTGAATAAAAACTGCATATTGTAGAAAGTATTGCATGAATATACGTAGTGAGAATAAAATAATGAAAAAATACCAAAAATATTGACAAAGATATACTGAAATGAAGAGGAAGCAAGAGAAAAAGGTACTAGAAACTGAAAGGCACTGTATACATGCCAAATTCTGTAATATTGGTTTGACAAATCCAGGGACTCCTGAAGTGGTACCCTGCTTATGATTTAGCTAATGCAAGGATGATTTTCAGGAAGTTTCAAGCAACTCATTTCCTGAATGTAAATGTGACATAATTTGGGAATTTGATATATCAATAAAATTTTATAACTCATTACAATGACTTTTTCAAATTCTGACTGAAATAAGAAATGATTGCACTATATCTACAGCTCTCTCTATTCTGGAACATCCATTCTTGGGGCATCCAGATCAACATCCATCTATTGGTAACTTCATGTGAGTTCACACAGTGTTTATTATTTTGTTAATACCAAGAAAGTTATCTGGAGAGAAAAATGTCTCTCTTTTTTTTTAGAGTGTAAAATACTGCAGTAATTGTAGATTACTCAGAATCTTGGCACTGACATAAAATCAAAATTACTGAAGCACTTTCCATCTCTAAACAGATAAATGTAAATAGCTATGGTAACATGATCCTACTGGGAGTATATCAGATTATGATAAAGCTGGAGTACACGATATTAAACAGAATTATTCCATTAAACCCTTAATATATTTTTTCTTTGACACTCATTAGCAGCTCCATTTTTATCTCAGGAGTACTTTCTTATTTCTATTTTGCCTCCTTTTCTGCTTTCATCACCTTCAGTGAGAGACTCATTCAAGTGATGCATATAGGGCATATGCAACTGCTGAGCGATTTCATAGCTGGAATGATTCTTGCCACAATTAGCACAATTCCAGTATAGTCATGTAACCTCAACACAGTCTTCAGATCTGGAGGCTGCATCATCCACATGTTTTGTTCAGAGTATTTGTCTCTGAGTCATGAAGACATTGCACCAGAAGAACAAGTAGCATATTTTTGCATTTGGTGAATGACAGGAGTGCACTTTTTGATGATTTTTCTACCCTTAAAAGGAAAAAAAGATTGGTCATCTAACTGTTGTACCTGCGTCGTGAGACCAGACATATAAGTTATGTGACTAACATACAAGTATTCCTTTGCCCTGATCAGAAGTGTGACATAATGAGGGATTCCAGTATTTTGACAAACCTACATTCATATTATATATCAATAATTCGGGCTGTAAGTTTCCAGTGCTTCCACTAGAAATGATGTGTTTGGCTCCAGCCCAAAGACCCTTTACTCTTGCCATAATAGAAAAGAAGCACAGGAAAAAAGACCATAGATATATGCATATGTGCTTACATATAGGGATTTCTTATATATATTATATATATTTCTTATATATAGCTATATTCTTTTCTGCTCTTTTAAAAGGACTATTTTCAGAAATACTCAGTAGTCCTAAAGTCTTAGGTCAGCAGCAGAACAACTGCAGACGAGAACGTGTTTATAAGGTGCTAGGGACATCTAAAGTTTGGGTAGAGAAAGTATTAGTCTTGCAGTTTGCTGTTAATGTATGGGCAGGTGGTACTAGTTTGGAGACTTTAGAAAATAGACTAGTATGGAGCCAAAGTGGCACCTTCAATAAGGACTTCCAGACTAAAAGTCTAGACCCAGAGAGTGAGATCAAGATTGAATAGAGTGCATATTGGGCTTATTTAGGAGTTTCAAAGTACATCATTGATTCAGGATGTAGTTCCAAGAAAGAGAAACTTGGTCTGTGGCAGAAGGGTTAATGACTTTCAGTGCTTTCATGTTAGATACGGTAGATGATAACCTTCCACACATGCAGCTATAGCAGCGGCTTTGAAGTTGCGGCGCAGCATCAAGGTTTCCTAGGATCAAACAGCATAGTGAATCATGCAGTGGTGGTGGGAGTTCAAGTTATCACAGTGGTGGCTGAAGTAATACCGACAGTAGTGACAGCTATTCCTAGAAACGGCTCAAAATCTTTCCATCTCTCCCCTTCCTACCCCCACCAGCTACTTCCAACTGTGTGGTTTTAAGTGTAGTTTGCGGAGCCTCTGGAAGACGYGTCATCGCGTCCCCTCACAACTGTCAGTGCTGCTAGCAAAACAATGTCTTTCACGTATGCTGAGTGAGTTCAGAGAGAATAGTCTGGGGTTGCAATTTAGGGTAATCTATTGAATGCAAATCTATTGACCAACAGATTTTTTCTGGCCCTGACTAGGTATACCTTGGTGTGTAACCCTTGAGTTGTGACTCGTCTTCATATAAGTACAAACTTGGAGAGAAATGTCTTAAATATGCATTTCTTCTGACCAACATTTATGTCAAGTAAAATAAACGTGAGTATTATCACTGACTTCAAAGTACACTGAACAAAGTGCCTCCCTTTTGCTTCCTAGAATATTCGGAACAAGCAAATACAAAGTGCAAACGAACCCACAGACTATGTCAGTYCTGTGTAGCCTTTAGAAGACATGTGGCTACGGGTCAGTGGGAGGAAAGTCTTACCTTTCCCACCTCCTCTCTTCCCGGCCAGGTCTAATCCATCGTTTTCACTCTAACATTTTAATCTATTGTTTTTCATTTTGTCCTTTTGTCCTTACTGCCTTTTAAAGTCTGCCAGCCTGTGATGTAGTGTTTCTGTGAAAACACACAGGTTTTGTGGTTAGCATGTCACAGGACGAGACGAAACGGCACTGTAAGTATGATAAACGAGCGCCTTGCGACTGTTTCTCTCTTTAGAGCAATAAGTGGTATGAAGCTAGGTTCTTTAAACAGTGAGGGGAGTCAGAGCTTGGTAGTATAGACAGTCTATCAAATTCAGATACCTAACGAAAGAAATCAATCACAATCCCATTTCCTAAGGTGAATCAAAATCATTTTCAATTACAGTAGTAGAATTTACAGCTGTTTTGACAGCATCTAGTTTATATGCAATTATAACAAAGCTTATTTTGGATAGACAGGAAGACGCTGATAAAATTGGTCCTCTCATTCCAATTAGCAATCAGTTCTCACATTCTCTGCCACTACGCACTACTTCACACGACAAGATTAAGAATATGGACCAATATACATCAGTAATTTCCTCCAAGCTGAAGGTAATGTTCCAAGCCTAGTTTTTTGTACACGCCAGCTTTGTGTTTCCCTTCCACTTYTCCTTTCCTCCCTCTTTTTGTTGTTACAAAAGCTGTTAGCCCTCTTTCAAGTCCTTTGGTACTATAATAGCTTTAGTGAGCTATCAAAAGCTACTTCTATCTGCTATAGCAGGTGCCTAAAGCTACAGTGTGAAATCAAAGAAAATAAACTCTGTTGGCATGATTGGTAGCATGTACTCCATGCATCATTGTGGATTTCAAAAGTTGTCTCTGTAAAGCTCAGAAAGAAAGGGGTTTTWTTWATTATTATTCTGTAGTTATTTTAAAATCCTCATATTAAGAAAAAATGTGGAATTAGATGGAAATGAATATCACATTCAAAGCAGGTTCTCAGATGGAGTAACACCATACATTCATAGTGTAAATGTAGCAATTTATATTAGCTGAGAATCTGTTCCCTAATCATTATACTAAAGTATTCAATATTAAGGCTAAAATAATGTGTTTGCTCAGGCTGCTGAAAAGAAGCAGACATACTTTTTTACTCATATATGAGCTTGATGTCATCAAAACATCTGTAAAWTTTAAATGAGTTTGATCCACATTAAAAAATTGGATTATGATTGGTTTCTTCATTTTAGATATTTGAATTTGATATACTGCCTATCGTATCATGCACTGAATCCCTCTGCAATTTAAAGATCTTAGATTCACTGTGCTTACTGCTTTAAGAAGAGAAATGAATGCAGAGAACACATTAATCACAGTTATAAGACAACGTGGTCTTATCAGTGACACAAATTACAAAATCTTTGCTTGGAGGAGCAAATCAAAAGTTGTGACTTTTTTTTTCATTTGGTCTAGAAATAGTAAAATCCACAGGAATAGAAATTTCTTGAGAAGACAGTTTCACAGGGATCTGAACCACTCTGAGAAGAACTCAAATAGAGCAGGTCATGAATTGCTGAATAAAATCTTTTTTGATAGATAGTTTCTTTTGTATAATGAGAAAATTTATTGGAAGATCTCATATTTCCCCAAATCTGTTTGTTTCCATTTCAAAAGTAAAACAAATTTCATTCTGATTGTTCTTCCCAAATATTTTCATTCCAAACACTATTACTTTCCTGTCTGAGCTTCCCTGGAAGCTCATGTCTATTAATCCCTAGGAGAAGGACACCTGCATTGAACTAAACATGTCATATATGTACTCAGTAGCTCAGCTGCAAAAAAGCACCATGGAAGAAGTAGTCTGAGCACATAATCCAGCCCAGAAATTACGGGGAAATGAGGCACACAGACTACAATTCCAGTTAGAGAAAATGGCATTACACATACATCCAGTCCTCTGTTAAATGAGGTTGAGTTAACACTTCCCAGCCAAGGCTTTTTCAAACACTCTGCTATACACACATACCCGAAATTTAATTTTCCATATAATTCAAACACACTTATTAAAATACTAGACACTGCTACAATATGGAAATTCTAGTTAGTAGTTGTAAGAGAAAAGAAAAAGRCATGTCACGGAAACCCTTTAAAAAAAAAGTCAATTCAAACTTGTTTAGAAAAATTTGAAAATTGCAGATATATTATTTTAAAGTAACTTGTTGTCTGTTCCTTTGGAGATTAGCCATGAGATATGCCTCAGTGGGAAGATGATTGAAACAAAGCCTAGTTGGTGTTTTATACATTTACTTCCTTCAGGAGCCATTARAACTGACAATCTCAGTATATATTTAGGAAACACACTGGACTGCAGTGGACTTTTAAGAACTAGGTGAAATCAATATTTCTCAGGCCTCAATGTCTTCAATATAGGACAGCTCCTCTCAAAGCAGAGGGGTATTTGAAATAGTTCCAAAAAWTCAATAACAAAGTAAATGGATAGATTAAACATTTCTGATGGATGTCTTAAATAATCTATCACATATGGATATATGCCATAGAAACTTATTCATATGTGAATGAGATCTACTGTGCAAATGAGTTGCTCTAAGTGTCCACAGTGAAGGCCTCAGTAAAGAGCACAACAAACTCGCTGCTGGGGTAACTGAGGCAAATGTTCTGGAAACTTTAAGACTTACCACAGAATCTCTTCTGCTCTTCAGGCCTCTACATTCAACTGTGGAGCACGGGCAA
This sequence comes from Rhea americana, assembly GCF_003343005.1. NCBI lineage: Eukaryota > Metazoa > Chordata > Aves > Rheiformes > Rheidae > Rhea > Rhea americana. Next base: position 2,072,206 of record NW_028185927.1, read on the forward strand.
TTTCTGGATACACCTTTCAGTAGGAGAGCACCAGTGGAAAGCATGTTGATGCCTAGCAAGGAATTGGCTGACTGAAATTTCACCGAGTGGCTGGTATAATCCGGAAGATGGTGAATTTCAAAGGGGTTGAAATGAATCACTATAACAAAATRTGCAGATATTTTAAATAAAATTTAACTTAAATTGGTTTGATTTTTCTGCAGTAGTTTCTAACTATACCTAGAAAAGCAAGTGTCTTCTCAGGAAGTGTTCGAGATAGTGCCTTTTAAGAAAAAGTTCCAGAATACTAGCAGAAAGTAAATTTCACTTTCAAAATCCAAGAGTTCTGCACTTTGATAAAGAACTTTAGAACATCCACGTCTGCTGAGAACAAATACCGGAAAACTTCACAATTTTGAAAAATTTGGCTTTGCAGCTCCTTGCCTGGATCTTGGCATATCCAGATCAAGATATAAGTTACTTTTAAAACTATAAAATACTGAATTGCTTATGACTTTGTRAGAAGCTATCCTAGAGCTAGGAGAAGACTCTTTTGTGTCACAGAAGGATATTTCTACTATCTTTCTTTCTTAGTGAAGTCATAGCACAGACAGCTCAAAGCTTCTAAGCTGTGTAAGTAAAATTGAATTTTATTACCCCAAAGATACGGACAAAGTTAATTCAGTCCTGTAGAGGAGCCAGAAGTATTCCTTCAGGTACCATTTCCCTTCCTGGCTYAAAACACTGAACATGTTCCTAATACCAATAACGGATGGCTGCAGCCCTGCTTCCTGCACACACTTACTTGTCCTCTATCTCTGATTCCCACCAAGGCTGAGCATACGCGACTTTCAGGAAAAACAGTGTTGCCAGAAAAATGGATGGTAAGGAGAAGCACCCCTAGACCCTTCCCTTCACACTCACGCACACACAGATAGTCACCTACTACACCCTTTTCAGGGACAGRCCGTGGCTTCCCTTCCACCCGGCAGCCATCAGTGCTGAAATGCCGGCRTTGGGCACGGGCACAAGCTGTGGAGCTTGTCACCCGCTACCAAAGTTGAGCTTTTCACTAGATTTAGTGGGCAGCCTTCTGCTTGTCTAAATTAACTCTGCCCTGAGCTCTAGCACTTGACTGCAACAATTTTAGACACAAATGCTTCCGAATTTTACTTTTCCTTCATTTTTCATGAGCTGAATGCTGTTCATATACTTACAAAGCTTTGAAATAATGCATCGCGTTCCTCACTATACATCCGTGTTAAAATTTGCACACAAAACCAGGGGTTTATTTCTTAGAAGTACACACACGAGAGAGAATTGGTTCCTAGCACTAGCTATAAAAATGGTGCACAAGCACTCAGAGGCCAGGCCACAGCACAGCAGCAGGCGTGCCACACTGCATTGGTGGGATTCTTCAGTTATTCCCAGAGCAAAGGAGGAGAAGGGAGAGAGTAAAAGCTGTTTTGTTCCGTTAATCCCTTTTGTGCTATAAATTTCTGCCAGCTCTTTTGCCCAAAATTGACTTTGTGCTAGGAAAATCTGCTCCTTTTCATCATGGAGTTCAAACAACGTACTGTACTTCACTAAGTTAATGTTCAGAAAAAATAGGGTTCACTTTTAAACCTTGACTCCAATAAGTTCTCCATGCAGCACAAGTAGTAATGTAGGTGTTAGTATCAATGCTGAAGCAAAACAAATGCATTAAGTTAAAAGGTAAAAGTGATATAGCTGTTACTCAGCAAACACTTAAGAGTCACTTCAAACCTACTTTTGAATGCAAATGTTTTTTGGCCAAAGATTGCAGCAAGTCTTAATAAGTGTCAAAAGGAACAGCTGACTTGGAACCTTCCCGATTCATTTATGTATTGTATTTTATGCTCAAAATATTTTAAGAAACAAAGCTGGTTTTTCAAAAATGCAAAAGGTTAGGCACACAGATGCTTTTGAACTGGGTTATATGCACAATTCTAGCGTTCACTGGACACTCATATTCATATCAGCAAATGCCTCAAAAAGCTTCAGAATATGAACACAAAATAAAAGTTCAGTCCTTTTAGTTTTTCCCTTGTCCTCTAGGAAACACTAGTGTTGCTATAAATTTTTYCTACTTTTTCTCCTTCTAAAAGTAATGTACAAATCAATGTGATGTGTTTCAAAATCTAGGTACAAAAGTAATACGTTGCTTATTTGAAATTTAATAAGGATAATAGTACTAATTCTTGGAAGAAAAAAACATAATTTTGTTCTACTACTAGCATAATAAATTTAATAAGCTATAGCTTATCTTCTTCCTTTACTAGGTACTTTTGCTGAGAGTAGAGATGATCTTCAGCATTGAGATGGAAATTACATACAAAGATGGGTTTGTAGAAACCATCAGGCTACAGCAATAATCCAAACCTGTTCAATTTTCATTAGCTACCCAAAGGTATAATTACAATTTTTTCTCAGATTTCTTTCCCTTATCACAGATGTGTTTTTTATAAAGCTTCTAGTTTCAGTTCTGAGGACCTGGTAATGATGTCCACTGCACTAAATAATTAATTCTTAGTTTGATGAATGTTCTCATTTAGGAGGGACTATTCAGTTCTACAATTCCTTGCTACCTTAATTTGTTGTTTCTCCATACAAAAATTAACCTAGCTGGTTCTGTTCAAATTTTCCTTCTGAATTGGGTTCCAGGATACAACAAYATTTGGATGGATGATAACCCAGGTAGAATAACATTTTAGCATGATGCACTGCACTGCATTGCAGATCGAAGTTCATCAAGTCGTCACACCTACACTACACTTTCCACACCTCGAGAAAGCCTTTTCCTCACCATTTCCAAATAGCAATCTAGCAATCAAAGATGAATTTGACGCTTTTATTCCATTTACTTTCTACTATGTTCTAGAGGGGGTGAGGAGCCTTTTTCTGAGAGTCTGGTCACAGTACTATCATAAAAAGACTGTGGCTTCAAAAGTGATATGYAATTATTTAGAGTTCTTGTTCTGGAGTTTTGGCTTGAATCTATTTCTTGTTAAGTTCTGGTGACTTTGCATGCCAACAGCATTCAGTAATATTTWATTATTTGATGGAAATCCTCAGTCCACTAAATCTAAGCGTTAAAGGGCATAATTTGTTTAAAATAGCACACCTTGCCTAGGATTTGCTTTAGACTGAATGTATTTAGCCTAGCTGTCTTCTCTTTGAGTTCATATTCTTTGAACCTAGTTGTTTTCTCTTCCTGAGAGCTTAAATTTTATAAAGACTATAAATTTACTCCAGTTTAAAAACTTTTGAAGTGCCTAAACATGATTAAGATGAAGTTTTTCACGTTGTAAAGGCATTTTAATTCTTTTTTAAAAACTTTTTAGAGTGAMAAAAAATCTTAGCATTTTGGACTCAGTATGCCTTTCGTTCCAAAATCATGGAAAATATCAGGTGATGTATTGGTATTAATATGACAACCTTTGTATACAAAACCAAAGAGAACGTTGAAAAGAAATAGCTAGAAAATAAATCGAATAGGGCTGTAACATAACAAAGTTGCATCATGTCTCTTTACACTACCGCTGGTCTACTGCCGGACAAAGACACAGAGATCCTAAAACATCTCATTTTTTAAGATAGAGTTGAGAATACTGTGACATTTTCAGCTAGCTAATAACTTTTACAGGAGATTGTCTTCAACAYGATAACAAACATAATAGCATAACGTAATATCTAGCATTATGTGTGGCCGCTGAGCAGCTTAAGTCAAAATCAGTGCAGAGAAGACATAGGAACAAACTGTAGAAATCAAAACYATGTTCATCCACAGTTCAGCTCAACAAGATTGTTTCAGCATTTCACTTCTTCCTAAGGTTCATCTATGAACAATCTAGCAGTAGATGCATTTCTATACTTAGAAGCTGAATGTAGATTAAAAGGCTTTTTGTATTTTGTTTGGTTTAGTCAATACAAACTAAATCAGTCAAACCGAACTTATGAGGGASAAAATAGTTTTGTTATTAGTGCTGGTCATATTCTTTTCAGATCAATATAATTTCACTGGATTTCTCCATATTGTCAGAACAGCAAGACGTTGTGGAGTTATATCTATTTCAACAGAACAACTCTAAGGTTTGTCATCGACTTCTGTCTAAAACAAGGACCTGAAAAAACTGATCTGCTCTAGCTGAAATTCGGTAATTTAAAGCAGCTTGATTTTAAAAACATATTTCAAAGTTAATTAATCTTTCCAGTATGGAGTAAAAACACGTTTGGAAGCCTCATTGCTTCATGCCAAAATAGGATTTGAATCCCTTTTGTGAGGTCCATTTTCAGCTCTACTTAGACTTGCAAAGCTCCCAGATAGTCCAATCTATGCACAGCTCCTCAGGCTCTCCTATGCTAGAGCATAGGCCATACTCCCCATGGGCCATGAAAAACTGGCAGTGGCATGTTATCACTGTGAAAGAAATTATCCAGAACTAAGGGCACAAAGTTGGAAGTGTGAACACAACTTTACACAGTTGACTTTTCAACCTTAGGTGYATTTGCTTGACAATTCTGCTGCTGTTTGTGTAAACTTTCACATCCTGCTCTAGATAGGGAGAGGTCAAGTTTGAAGAAAAGCAGTGATGTACTTGGAAATTATGAACTTGGAAAATGAGTGACGTGTGAAGCTTTTTTCATTCTCTATCAGTCTCATATTTCTGTAGTTTAGTAGGTTGAGCCTCTGGGTCCTATTCATCTTGGAATTATTTTGTCAAAAGTGTTGCACAATCAGAAAGAGGTAATTTGGAGKGGAGGGAGAGTTGGATAAAATACTGAAAATTGGACCTCAAAATTCCTGAGGCTCTTTCAAATATGTTAGGCCTGGGAGATAATGAAAGAGATAGAGGGATATCACCTGCCAAAGCTAAAGGACAAGGTAGAGAGCTATAACTAATCTCTCAGTTGCACCTCTGATCACACAACTGAAATACAGAAAGCCCAGGGTCTTTATACACACCATCACTTTGTGATAAACAGCATTCAACGTACTCTTATTCACTTTCCTTCTCTC
>NW_028185927.1:2078075-2309759 GCF_003343005.1 Rhea americana
AAAAAAAAAAAAAAAAAAAAAACCCTCTGCAGTCAGAACTGTCTGTTTTGGTTGCCGGATAATTTTGCGATACAAGGGTCTTGGTGTTAGTCATTGCTTTTGCTTTACGCTTTCTCTCCAAATGTAGCCACTGTTTGGCACAATGCTTGTGATTGTCTGTTTACTGAATCTTAATACTAAAGCTGTTACAAATTGTCTTTCACAGATGGTGGGAGCTTCTCAGATCAGGAGAGGCAGGGAATTTATTACTCAATATTTCTGTATTACTGATTGGGACGTGAGGAGCATAGGCAATCTGTCCTACTGCAGGGTTTGAGCTCTCCCTCCTCCCTATCCCCCCAAATTATGGCTGGATGGAGAAGGGGTTTTTTCCTCATTTTGTGTAGATAGCAGCTGTGCAATTTCAAGCAGAATGTTTGCTTTGATCCTCCTTTCTTTAATTGAAATCCACAATTATGAGATTTGTTTCTTTTATGTTTGCTAGTTTATTGGTTTAATCTACAAAATGTGCTGCTCTGCTGTCTTGCACAGTTAAAGGCAACAGCACAGTTGGGACTTAAATGGCAGACTTGGAGGGGGGTTGTGGTCTCTCAGGTATTGGGGGGGGAACTTCTTTCATCTGATTTCAGATCATTATATGTACTGGGTAGCAACAAAAACACAAACAATATGTCAGCTAATTGTAAAGAATATCCCTAGGTAGTCACTTTATGTAAACTAACCGCATGAAAGGAAATTTTAATAYGGGGGCAAAAAATCCTGCTCTGACAGCTTATTTTGGGATTTCCTTTGTATAGAAGCCTTTGTAGTAACAGTAATCATTATACAATGGTTTTTGGCCTCTCCAGTACCAACTCCTACTTACGTGAGTTTAACAAAACATTTTATAGCAGCCAGGGTATTTACAGTTTGAAGGAGGCATTGCCAAGCTGGCAGATGCAGAAGCTGGGATTGTATGGCAGAGTAATCACCTACAAACCAGAGGAACTGAGAGAGCAGCTGGACACAGATTTACAAAGGCTTTTACCTTGTTAGGCCTAATTGGGGTGTAAAAACTGCAAGACTTAGTTTATCTATTGATTTTTTTTTTTTAATGTTATGAATGTCAGCAAATCTCTTACAAAAACTTCTCAACAAGAAAAAGAATCTCTTCCCTTAGCGTCTCTCCCAGGAACTATTCATCTGACAGTGATTTTGGCCATAAAAAGAACTAGTAAATAAATCTTTGAACAATGCTTGATGTGTTTTAAAGTGTATTTGTGATAACTTCCTTTTCTTGTAAAATGGATGTCTCAGAACAAAATGTCTTAGGTTCTGTAATTGCCTTATACCATGGTTGCTATCATTCTCATATAGTTCTGCTAAAGTCTAAGGTACAGGAATATCCATCAATATTTTTCAAAATAAAGTCAGAAGTAGTGTAGCAATCTTGATTCCAGTCCCTTTGAGGTAGGAATATTTCTTGTTTGTTTGTTTGCACAAAAGCTGAGATTATTCATGGATATCCCACAAGATATTTTCTCCAATAAAAATGGAAATAAAAACAAAATAAAAGAGCTTCTGGGAAATTCAGCTCAGTCTTGTCTGTTTTGCTAATCACTTTTTTAAGGATTTTCCTACAGATATTCTCAAATTGATATAAATTGCTAAAAACTGTGGAGAATTTGCTCTTAAATGTACAAAGATAATAAAATGAAGCCAATAATATAACTATGTTGTAAGTGATGGATCCATTCTGGAGCTTTCCTAGTTTACACCAGGTAATAAACTTGTCCTCAGTTTAAAGCAACCTTCTYACTCTGCTGCAGAATTTATTTTCCTAACAGTCTGCAATGGGAAAGCTTACATAATTAATGTTAGAACCACATGAAACCTGGAGCTGACTGAGACACTGGCCTACAGCTTGGTATGGAGTTCATTGAATTGATTAGAAGAAAAAAACTCACACTAATTTTGGATCAAAGTACACGATGGCAGAACGTCCCAAATCCATAAAGCCAGGAGACTAAATGATATGCACGTAAGTCCTGCCCCCCACCCTAAACTGGCTTATAACTTTGATGGCGAGACTACCAAGTCAAGACAGGTCCTCCGTTATTTATTCAAAGTCCACAACGCTTTGCAAGATCAGTAATAGTATGAAGGCTAGTCTGCTCCTGCTAAAATAAATAAATAAATCTGTGGACATTTAATGAAGGTGCAGGATTTCCCGCAGCAGAAAGGTGAGTGGAGAGCGAGTGAGGTGTTGTGTTCGGTTGTGCAGCCCGATAGCCCCGTAACACAGCACTGCCGCTGCTAACTACAGCCCCCAGGCTTTGTTTTGAGTTTGCAAGGCCTCAGAGTCGCGGGCTGCTGAGCTTGCTCTGTCTGAGCTTATCTTTACCTGCCCGCAGCTTTGTTTTGATTTGGTTTAGTTATAACAACAATTTTTCTTCCTACCTGGTGACTATGACAAATGTGTTTTACTTTTGCTTATCATTGTATGGTACAACAATAGTAGTAACGAGTATTTTTTCTGGGTAGAAAAACATTTTTTCTGTGTTTCTGTGTATTTGAAACTCTAACATAAAGATGCAGTGGAGAGAAATRCAGGCCTGCTGTGATAGCAGGAAAGTGGAGACTCAGGATGCAGTGTAGAGGAGTACGGGCAYGGGAAGACAGGGAGACAGGGGCCAGGCCAGCCCTGGAGACCTCCAGGCCACAGACAACTCGGCACTGGTCAATTAAACAAAAGCGGACCTGGATCTGGACGAGGCATTTTAGAGATAAAAAGAAGCACAAATATCTAACATACCAAAAATGTGCTACATAGAGTATATTTGCGTGTAATATGGAGATACGTGCCRACAAAGAACAAGCAGTGTGAAAGTATATAACCAAACTTATAAAGATGGACTCAAGTGTACTCTAGAGTAAGGAAGAAGAAACCATCAACATGGTACTCCTGGAAAAGGGCTCGCACTGCAGTATCCCCTCCACCAGATGAAAGGCACCAACTTAGGAGTCAGAGGAGTGGTGGAAGGGTGAGCATAACACCAGCAGAAGGGATAGAAACTAGGGAGCAGGCATAAAACAATTTTAACTGTACTGTTATTATTTAGATTTTTTCTATAAAGTAGCTTTTTTCTTCATTTTTCTAATAAAAATTCTTGTACTAATACCGAATCTTGGATTAGCCTGTTAAGATTTCAGCTGTACTAACACTAAATTCTTGGCTTTATGCATGTATATGTATGTATACACACATATGCACATGCCTATGTGTGTGTCTATAAGTATATCGTGTGTTTCCTTTTGGCCCATAACAAAGTTTTAGACATAAAACCTGTTTACTTGTTTTGGAGAGCTACATAATTGCCTGTGGAGAGAAGCTGTAAAAAGACAAATATAAAGGATGGTAGGAAGTAGCCCAGGGAAAATGTCAGTGATGGAAAAGTAAGTTTTTGTTTGATCTTGATTAGATCCCTGGGATGCGATCCAGATGCACATACTGGAATTTCTCTTTAAGTAGCTCTGGAAATAAAGGGCTAGTTAGTTTGGTCTAACTTCTCTGCACCCTGAAGCTAAAGCGTAAATTTGTGACACTGGAAAGAACAAGATGATAGCCCTCATATGGACTTAAGATGTGTCAGGAATGCTAAAATATACGTCCTCCCAGGCAGACTCACTGCAAGGAATTCTTGTCTCAGGGCTCTGCCTTTGACACAGGGACAAAAATAACTACAGTACTGTCCTGGTGTCTTGCAGGTCCACCTGTTACAGAAGAGATTTCCTGTTATATCAGAATCATATCAGCTGTGTCAGTACACAGCTCCTTGGGAAAAAATATTTTTCTTTCTGTAAGGGTAAAATTTCTGTGTACCATTGCTGAATTTTATCATAAATCTGTCATATTCTTATCATAGAAAGAACCSTTTTTCATTAGAAGCATAGTAGTGTCATCTCTTTGGAAACGATGACTAGCTACAGCAAATTTGTGAACATAATGAGTATAAGAAATAGTATGCATAAATCTTACTATAAAATAACAAATGTCATTTCAATGACATTAGTAAAACGTAAACAACTTCGGACTAGTCCCTTGAACTATCAGAGAGAGTAAGCTGTGAAAGCTTTGAGGATATCAAGTCAGAGGTCCAACATCAGTCACAGTACAGAAGCAATCTTTAAATCTCTTGATTGTTTGATAGGAACTACACGTCTCTCCATACAAACATCCTGAGCTGAACAATAGCAATTTAGTATTGGCTGGATTAAAGCAAGAGTTAGTCTAGTCGTTAAAAAAGTMTGTCAATTAAACTGCCAGATGTAAACTCCCAAATTGCTAGAACTTAGTGTTAGAGCCAATATGTTCAGTCTTAACTTTTCCTACCTAGCAGTGGCTTCAAACAAAAACAGAAAATAAAAAAACAAAAAACAMCCCCCCCCMAAAAAAAAGAAAAAAAAGAAAAAAGGACTGTAGTCAGGGTGCTCAGTAGCCCAGAAATGAGTGGTGAGTTAGCCCCTTAACTTCAGGTCCGTTCATTTCGTTTGGAGGTTGGTTGGTATCATCATGTCATTTCACAGCAGCAGCAAAGTCAAGCCCAGCAGCATTAAATGACGCCACTGCAAACATCAACATTTGCCAGTCACATTTTACTAGATTAAAAGTACAGAGAAGTCTTATTCAGAGTTCACTCATCAGGTTCGTGGTGGAAGAGACTAAACTGGAAAACTTACTCCAGCATTTCACCTGCTCTATTAATTTAGAAGATAGAGTTCACRTTCTGCTAACATAACTTGGCACCTAAATAATGCTAAAATTATTGCAAGTATGGAATTGAAGGAAAATTTTACTCCAAGAAAAACTATATGTAACTGGATAACTATGAACATTTATACATGACAAGAAATTTAACACTTAATACAAAGTAGAAGATATCTGGGTTTGGTAAGGACACTAACATTTTCACAGATGTTTTTATTAGTTATGGTTTTTGGTATTTGATTCACAGAAAGGAAAGGTTAACGTTGGGAATATTGTCATAAAAGACCTAACCAGACCTGGATCACAACGTAGGAGGAAATCATTTACAAATATTTTAAGCAAATTAAAAGAAGAGTTTCTCTTTTCCTTGTCTGCTTTCCTGTTTCCTTCTGTTTTTGAAATTATGAAATGTGAAATGCTTGGGACTTAAAGATATGATTGAAGAATTATCTTCTTGAATGAGATCATCATAGCCAAGCYTTATGTCCTCATTTGTCTCCCTTCCCTTGTCCGTAGCCATACACAACAACTCATCTTTTGCTAAGAAAATAATCAAACAAGAGCAAATCTAGGATGAATGCAGCATGTACAGCCTGAGGAAGGTTTTATGACTCCTATAATTATCCCTACAGGTAAGCAGTCCCAGCCTTACCTTCCTGCCAAAACTGCAGTTYGGATATGTCAACGCTGCAGAAAAGAAGTGTAACTGAGGTCTCTGCAGGCAAAGTGAACTAACTTTACGTATTCACCTCAGTTTCTATAGCTGTAAAAATGGAAACGCTTCATATATTGAGTATTGAAACAAAGTTGCAAAAAAAATTGATTATTTAAAAAAAATCTTTTTTATAGGTAGCTTCTCTTGAAGCTTATGAGGCTACAGTTTCCTTGAGCTAGCTTAGCTTTATTAAATAATCTGCTGGCTACTTAAAATGACTCTGCCTATGATGATATTTCATCTCTACATTACAATGTGATAASTCATGTGAAAACTCATGGCCAAAAGATATTGCTCAGTAAGCCATGAAGTAGAAAGTGTTCAGGCAAAACTTCCAAGGGAAGACAGAATATTTAAGAGAGGTAAATGATTTGATAGCAAAAATGATTTCTGCAGAAAAGGAACAGTCCAAAACCATAGCTTGCAAGTGTAAGTAGTAACAAAGTATGACTATAGTTAAAGAGGACAAGAAATACAGTAGTAAGTAGGAATTGACTAACTTTGATTTAAAAAAGAGTAGTAAAAAGGTTTTCTTTGGGAACTTTGATGTAAAAATTATAAGCAAAAGCAGAGTACTTTAGTGAGATTCTTTACTTTTTACAGCAAGACTTATACAAGAAAAATTGAACAAATTTTAATGTTAACCTCAGTTTTAGGTTCAAGATTTTAGTTTTCCTTTCTACCTATTTCCRCATTCCCAAATAAGCTCTTTAGTTTTCTTTCTTTTTTTTTTCTTTTTAAGAAAATGGGGAAAAAGTAGGTAGGAAGAAAATGATAGAAAAGAAAATAAAGAAAAGAGAGCATAGAAATGACAAAACACAAAGAAACTTTTCAAAAATGATCTTTATATGGACTCAGATATCTTTTCAAGCCCTCTTTAGAGAACACTAGAAGAAATATTCTAAATATTGTTCTTGCCCTTTTTTCCTGTTGGGGATCTTTAGATCAAGTGGCAAGACTAAAACTTGTTTAAATTTGGGGAGCTGGAATTTTGGGGATTTTTCTTTTCTTTTTTTTTCTCTTTTTTCTTTTTTTTTTTTTTTTTTGAGCTGTAAGTCTGTCAACTACATCAAATTCATTAAACTCAGTTTATAAACATAAGGCAATTTTGTCATTTGTAAGTGTGTGTTTTCTAGTGGATGGTCACTTGATTAAGAAGAGAGTGAAGAGCTTAGTTCCTGCATACATTTCAACTTTATATTCCTCTATATAGTGCAGATATTGATATAGAATCATATTTAACATAGGGTTTACTTTCTTTCCAACTTGTTCTCTCTCTCTGGCTTAATGATCTGATAYAAACTGTAAATTCTTCAGGTTCAGGCTTGTGTTGAATTGCTGCTTAATATTGGTTCTCTGAGAGCCAAGCTGCAAACGTGTTACTCCATAACGCAGAYGCTTACCTGAGAGCTGCAGTTCCTTCTGACACAAGTTACCCTAGTTCAGGCTGTCTCTTCAGTACACCAAACTCTGCAGTAAAATATACTCTTTGTGAGTATGTTTGCTTTTATCAAGCTCCTGCAGTTATGCCATCCTGAAAATAGTTCTCGAAAAGTTATAATTCTGAATCAGAAAAAAAAAAAAAAGCTGATACGAAGAAACACTCACAGTATAATCACTCTCTAGGTTTTCTTTTTTTGTGGAATGATGCAATGCAGTTTTATGATTTGAGGAAGGTAATATGTGCAGGTACAGATAGAAGATGGATCAAGTTCTAGCTCAGCTTTAAATTAAATTCAGTCTAATGGCCAAGGAAAGAAAATATTTCCATTGCAAAATGTGATAATACCTATGCATTTTCCTTGTATCATTAAAGAAAGGATACCAGGCCTAATTCACAGGCAAATTTTGACCTGAATAATTATTATATTAGGTATGCCAAGGGAGAAATGAGTAAAGCACAATCTTTTTCCCTCCACAAGGTACCTTCGTTGAAATTTATGAAAACCATTTCACATGAGGGCAAAATTTTGAAGTCAATGTATGTGTAACATAAAATTGCCAAGAGTTATGCAAATATTAATTACTCTTCAAAGATTAATAGATAGGTCTCATAACATTACTGTGACTATTTCAGAAAACTGCAACAGACAAAAAACAATAAGCAACATAGGGAGAAACCTGCCTGAGAAACCATCATTAGGAATACAATGATTCCTCTATTTGTATACTAAGAGAAATTACCATGTTCTTTATTTACCGTGAAGTTTGCCAGAAGAAAGGGCAGTTTATCTAAAGGTTTGACTGTTTTTTCTACTTATATCATCTGATCTATTAAAAATATTTCCTCTCTTGCAAAGTCACATCTCTTCTAAATGTATTTGTACACTGAGGGTTGCACTTCATTAAAAACTGGCTTACAGTGTTTAAAAATAAAGCAAACAGCACAAGTCTTTGTGGYAAATGCATTAGTCAGTCTGCGTTAGATATTCCAAAGATATTCCTTYAGCATGTCAAAGAAGCAGTACATCTAGTACTGACATATGATGGGGCAAGCAATAAATATTACACTAGTGTAATTTATAATTTGCATATGGATATTGCCAATTATTGATAGTGTTTCTCTAAGTTCTAGAAGAGAATAAATTGGCCTGGAAGTAAACAAAGCTCGCATTAAAGAAAAATAATTTTTCAGTTGGATAGAAGAAAGATGTCTCTTGTGCAAATTATCACTGTTTCGTGTAAAACATTGGATAGAAAATGTACATTTACTGCATATATGAAAAAATAAAAGTTACAAAGAGTAATATATGTATAGGATAGATTCAGGAAAAAGTAAGGGAAATTTTGAGAAAGCCTAAGTTTGAGTAACACCTGGCTTTACTTAGCATTTGYAGAATCTCTAGCCTGAATTAAAAAGCAGAGAAATATCATCAGACCCACAATGATGATTCTTTTTGGTATAAAATTGCTGCTTCACTGTATTGTCTACTTCCATTACTCAGGAATTTTTGTTTTCATATTGTAGTTTGAACAAAACAAAACAGGTCCTATTCTTTGATGATATAAATCAAAAATGCAACCAAAGTATTTAATATTMTAATCTCCTTCAGAAATAGTAAATAAAGCACCTATCAAGAAAAGCCATGAAAAAGAGAAAGAAAARGGGAAATAATCTTTCAGCTGAGAAAATATTTTCCTTTTGATCTGCTTAGAATATTTCCTGCTCTGCACTCCTAATATCCCACACACAGTGCTGTGACAACCATCTCATTTGCTTTTCATTTAAATAAAATCTCATTTATTCTTATTCAAATTAAATTTAATTAATTTCATTTAAATTGTGTCTGAAATAGATTGACAGGATGAGACCTTGCACAGCAGCTGACTGTTGGCTGTACTATTAGCCCTCTATCATGTTTGCTAACATTTATCTGTATCCCATACCAAGAGGGAAGGAAGGAAAGAAGGAAGGAAAGAATATCACSTGGAACAATTACGCTTCTACTTGAAAATTTTAAATGATGGAGCCACTAGGATCCATCTCATCCATCAGAGAATGCTACTACATAAAAGTTCATGGGATCACAAATAATGTGGAAATCATACTGCTCAAAGAGACATTATGCTTTATTTTACATGCACTACAGATTAAAGAAATTCAGTCATTCATTCACATAACTATACATATATCTCTAGCTATCTACATGGATCTGTCTATATATTAATATATCTCTATATTCAATGAAATTATCTCTAGCAAGTTGACAGATGAATAAGCCTTATGGCTAAGGAGCTTGTACAGATGTCTGACAAAGTAAGGTTAGTAACAAACCATATATTCTTGGAGCCTGAGTCCTTTAGCTGTAAAATAGACATAGCAGCACTTGGAAATTTTGTGCTGTAGGGACTTATTTACTATGCACATGAGCTAAATCTAGTATACCTTCTTTTACTAATATTAGTTCTTTTGAGTCAGTTCAACTTTCATTTAAAATTGAATCATTTTGCATCAAATACAGCTCAGCCCTTGAGCCATGAYAGATGTAAGTTTTAACATAGTGCAGTGTGGCTGACTTCAGAGTTTTTTTAAGAAAGGTCATGAACAGGCAAAAACCATAAAATAATTAATAAATAAACCTTTGTTAAATATTAATTAATAAAGTATGCTAGTCTTAAGTATCATGAATGTCAGCTGAACTACATTTTTGAATAGCAAATCTTTGATTTTTTTAAAATAATTTATYTTACATATTCTGTGTTCTCAGTACCACTGTAGGCTACTGACAAAGGAAAGTTGTGAAAATTAGTCTGATAYGAATGTTAAACTTATTCAAGGAGAATCTCTGTCCTTATGTTTCTTTTTAACATTGTATACTTTCTACAAGATTTTTCTCTTTCCTTTTCTTAATTTAAGGTAAAATGTCAAATTCTCTGGTAATGGAATTATTGGGTTTGACACTGGTTATATTAGCAACAAATTTCACTYGAAAAGTTTCAAATGTCACTGATAAGAATCTTCACTTGCTGTAGAAATTCCTAATATTTATTAAGAAAGGAATAAAGAAAATATTATGCCACTGTATATAACTTTTACTGCCACTTCTAGAATAATGTACAGTCCAAATCCCTATATCTCAAAGGAAAAAAAGCAGAATTAGAAAAGATACCGAGAAGATGGATAACGATGGTCAAAGATTTTGTGTAAGGAATACCTAAATAGGAATTTTCAGTACATTAAAAAAAAAAAAAAAAAAAAAAAAGAAGAAGAATGAACAGCAGAATCTGCAAGACAGAAAAAGACAGGTGAGCAGTCAAATCAATCATTTTTTAGATTAATTGCACTCTTCATTAGAAAAGAGACAAGAATACAAAAAAATAGAGTGCATAAAATGCATGTTAGAATATTTGTTGATCAAATAGTCTAGTGTAGACTTGGCCATTAAAAATCAATATTTTATGAACCAAAAACTAAAAAGATGACATGACTAGGATGGGACTTATTATTTCTGTAAATGCTCTTTTCCTTAGTGATGACAGAAACACTGTGAATGTGTTACTCCAAACAATATACAGGCAGCTTCAGAAAGCTTTATAGCCAAAATTTTTCAGATAATGGTTTTCCTGAAAATAAACTTTCAGAAATATTAATTTTTAGTTTCAAAATTCTTATGGATTGTATATGTCAGAATTTAAACTGCAGTTATTCTCCATTTTATTATTCACACTACAAAATAATTTTTATTATTAATAATATTAAAGTGAAAACTTATTTTAGTTGGATTTTTTTCTCTTCTGTTGACTGAGACTGCTTGATTATCCTGCTTTCACCCTGTGCTGGTAGAACCTCTTCTATACAATTTTATTGAATACTGAATTTAGTCTATTCTGGAATCCTAGCAACAGTCTACATCRCAATATGCAATATCAATTTTAAAGCAAAAGGCTTTAATTGTGGAAAAGCACACAGAAGTACGTGCTATTGCTGACTTGAAATCAAACGTTTACTGACATAGAGAAATATCTTTTTTCTGCAGTAATTACTTGATACTCTTTCCTTTTGAACTTCTTTAGTCATAAGCTAAAGGGGTGGCTTCAACTTGTCCCACTAATGGTTCGTAAAGAGGCTAATATTTCAAACTAATAGGAAAAATATTTTCCATTCTACATTTTAGAGACTTTTCAGATTCAAAAATCCAGATACAATACAGTTAGAGCACTCAGTAGTTTCTAGATGATTTATATTACTTCAAAAATGTCCTTTAAAAATCAGTAGATTGTGTGRAAGTCTCCTAATCTCAAGAAGCAATTAAGTATAGTGGGAAATGCAGTTACAGTACTTAGCTAACCAAAGGACAAAACTACCATTGTGTCCTGAGACGAATTTTTTACATACCTGTTGCAGATAAACTTCAATAATGATGCAAAAAAATACTTCCTTTTTAAAAGATTTGTGAAATCTTTGCCGTTACAGAATTTTTAGTAGATACTTTTTACATTTTTCATGCAACTGATGCATGAGTAATGTGATTGCTTACATGCTTAGATTTTAGTTACCTATTTAATTATACAAGATAGTCAGACTAATTTAAGACATTAAGGAGATCTATCTTCTGTCAGAGTGACGAGCCTACAAGAGCCAGTGATGTTAACGCCATATTTACTGCTTCCATGTGTGTTAACTCAGATTTCAGAATACAGCATTTTAAATGTGTGCTTTGTTTAACAGTCTATGGGGGGGGTTATGTTATTTTCAAAGACATGCACTTTTATGACTGTGTTCTTCATAAAATATTTGGTAGGATTCTTTAATTTCCAATCTTTGACTGTAATTTGAGAAAGAATGGTCACCAGGTAAGCAAATGAAAGCAGGACCAAAGATAAAGAAATATTCCTATTGCTCAAGATATCAACTTGAGACAGGTATGATTTATTCATTAGAAAATAATTATATCTTAAAAAAATACTTGACTATTATACTATATTATATACTATATTATACTATATTATATACTAAATACTTGACTAAAAATACTGACTTGACTATGTCTTATGTATTTCTTAAAAAGACATTATTACATATTTTCTTAAAACTAGTGAAACTGTTTGATTCACCCAATGTCCTTCATTTAACATAGATAAATATACATACTTATATGTACATATACTTGCATAAAACTGTGTAACTCGTGTCCCTGACCAGTAACAGAATCTTGCTCGAGATTAGTCAAGAATCTACACAATTTGAGATTGGCCTTTTTGAAAAATTGGCAAGTGAGTCCAGGTATGCGCAGTGCACAGTGAAGAGACAGCTCAGGTCARTGAAAGAATAAGAGTCAGCAGTCTGGAAAAACAAAGGGCTCCAGGAAGAATGTAATAGTAAAATTTCTTTCAGAAACAAAAATACTAAAAGGAAGAGAAGGGAAATCAATTAAGCAAAATATTTGTGTTTCTCAGATCTGAGAAACATATAATGAATATGAAATAAAATATGTGATCAAAAGCTACCAAGTATTCAAGCAGACTGGAAAGACCACATGAAATGTCCCTAGGATGAAAGATAAGATAAAGTGATTATTAGTTGGAAWTACTTCCTTCTAGCAAAGAAGCCAAATGAAAATGGCCAACGTAAGAGTTATCCAAAAGAATGCATTTTCTTGATTTGAGAAGGTTAGCGTTCAAGCATGGAAGAAAACCACAAAGTTATCTGCCATAGTGGCAGTAATTCTCCTGGATCCTTAACTACAAAAAAAAAAATAAGTTCTCAGAGAAGAAGAATTATTGGCCACCTCCTCTCCACCCCACAAAATGAAAACCCTTTGCAATAGTAAACATTTAATGAGCCTGTCAGATCTCTTTGAATAGGAAGAATTTTGTGGTTATTTGAAACTATACTTTCCTGCAGTGGGTCTTTAGATTCAAGATTGCTGAAGGGCAACTTGCTRTAGAGTTAAAGAAACAAAAATTTCACAAAAATAGTTTTTCACATTTGCCCAAGCCCAAATTCAGGCCTATCCTGA
The DNA here is from genome assembly GCF_003343005.1 of Rhea americana. Classification (NCBI taxonomy): domain Eukaryota; kingdom Metazoa; phylum Chordata; class Aves; order Rheiformes; family Rheidae; genus Rhea; species Rhea americana. The sequence continues at coordinate 2,090,998 of NW_028185927.1, forward strand.
TATTTCATCCAGATCAATTCACTACTAGGGGACATTGCAAGCACTTYCTTAACAGGAAAGCAAAAGCTCAACACCAAAGGGAATACGTGTGCTCAAAAACAAATTGTATGTATTTTCCAAAGCTTGCAGAAATGCAAGTGTTTTTGAACAACCTGTGGGAAAGTAGATGGAAGATGGCAGGAAAGGACTCCAGAGCAATAAACTACCCCAAAAGATGACTTTGCTTGTTGTTCCTTGGGAGCTGTTRCAAATTAGGCCTATCTGGCAAATTAATTGTCAGACAATTGAAACTATAGTAACCCTCTTCATAAAACTATAGTAACCGTAGCTTTCTGCACAGTGGGAAGACCCGTGCTTCAGGACGGGCTATTTTAAATATAAATCTGTAGATGGTGAATATAAGTGTCTTCAGATTGCAATTAGCTAGTTCAGTATAAACCATATACTAAATCTGATGGAGTTTAAGGATTTTGAAAAAGCCAGTACTAAGAAGAAATGTCTATTAAGTAAATTCAAATAAAAAAATGAAAAGTGATCACATTGAAATATTTGAAATTTATTTGATATTTGAAAAATAACAAATTAAAAAATCTCTAGATCATATATTTGTACTGTAAAACATCTCTTCATAGTGAGAGATTTAGTTATTACAGTATCCTGTGGGGCAGGAATATAACAAATAACTATTGATACACTTTGGTTTTTCTTTAAGGTAAAAGCTGGCAATCAATGCTTGGTAGCAGATGCAACTGTCTTTGCAATATAATCTTCCCCATAAAACTTGTAACCATACCAAAAACTATTGTGAGCACATTCTCTTCCATGCTGATGGTCACAGGCAAGTCAAAGCACGAATCCAAATTATCCAAAATAAACCAAATAATCCAAAAGTTTAGGAGAGGCCAGGGCTCTGGTTACCACTCCTAACAAATATGATCTGATCAGAAGGCGAAGGACTCTGGAAGACTGCTAAGGTTGATAACCATCCTGGCTTCACAGAGCAGCACCAAAGGTATAAGAAATAATTCATTTTTGTGGTTTATAAAACATTGGCCAATGAAAGCAGAAAGAGTATCCCAAAGCTTCTGGAGTTTGGGTATGAATGAAGGATTCTAGGAAACCTATAACTTGACATTGTTTCGAAGTGAGCAGTCAAGTTTTGACTGTTTAGAAATCTTAGAATCTTAGTAACTGAAAAAAGTTCACRTAGTTACTGGATAAAAAAATAATCATAGTTTTTCTGAGGTGAAATTTCTACACACAAGCTCAAAATGCCTTGAATATTACTTAGCCACACATATATCGTCACATGTTGGCTACTGGAGCTAATAAAAACAAAGCAAAAGTGTAGAAAAACTATAGATTTTAAATTACAAATCTGCATCATAATTAACTTTTATACTCATGTATTGATTATTAAAGTTACTTCCAGAATGAGGCAGTTCAAATCCTATTGGAAAATGAAGCTGATTTAAAGCCAAGCTTGCAATTCTCATTCCCCTGAAGCTGCAGAGACTGATTCAGCTGCCTGCCTCCGTGCAAGTCTTCCCTATTCCCTCTGAACAAGTGACCTGTATCTGATTGCAGTGCTATTAGCCACTGTAGCCTACTTAATACAAAGAGTGCTGCATGTTCTACTTTTCTAGTCTTAATCTTGGTATCTTTTCTCTCTTTCTGTAATGCTCTCTTGATCAAGCAGAACAAGTCTAGAGCAGTATGATATTTAGTGACTTTGTACACGTGCTTCAAACTAGGAAAGGTGAACATCTGCCACTCTGCCATGGAGCTCAAATACCCTGGAGTCAGACTAGTTTCCTGGAGTCAGACTAGTTTATCTGTCTTGCTTGGAGGACCTGGCAGAAGTAATTAGTAATGATGATTGTGAAGTGGGCTGGAGCTGAAGCGCCTGCAAAAACATCTAAGGTTGTAACGCTTGTAATGAGGTTATTGGTGAATATGGGCAGCAGGGTTACCTCTATAACTTCATATTTGACAAGTGAGCTGGCAATGTGGGTGGTTTAAAGGTAGTACCCCTTTGAAATCAGCGGCCCCCAGAATTTTATCATCTAATGATGATTTCTGTTCTAGGAGAGACATTTCCTTCCCATGGCTTTCTGCATTTACACGTATTTGAATGGTAGTGGTCTAYTGGGTTTAGGGAATCTATTAATTCAGGCATAGGAAATCATCATTTCAGCTCATTGTACTTGCTGCTTCATTATCGCAACCTGGTAAGTASTGTAACATACCTAAGCCACTTCTCCTGCAACTAAGTGTGTCATCATCTATGCTCTCTTGCTTGTAAATTATAATTTCTTTAGACTATTTTCTGAATTAACTGAAAGGTTTTACAGAAACTTTTCCTGATGTCCACGACCTTGCCATTGAACATATGGTATTGCTTTTSCTCCCCATATTACTGACTGTTCTTAATAACAACTGAAAATTAAAATTTCAATTTATACAAAATTAGTAACAGCCCATAAATTATTCTCAAGTTCTTCATGAAAATCACAAACCAGTTATTTTAATATTTCCTTGCTAATTATCGAACAGATTATAGTAATAGAAAGTACAAATGAGTAGAAACAATGCGTAGATGCCATCTTTGCTCATAGGAAATCAGAAAATTAAATAATGAGCTAAATCAAGAACAACCCAGCAATTTTTGAACCAGAGTGTTCTTCAGTCTTCCATGAAGAACTCAGGCCTAACTTCTGCCTATTGACTACATAGTCAGTATATGCAGGTTCTCTCTCTTGTTATTTGTGTGCACAGTTACCCAAATTTCATGCACCATCACAGTAAGTACAAGTACAAATTAGGCATGCTTTTGCATATTCAATTGTATATAAAAGAGTTCACAATAGCAATTATAATTTTATTCTTTTTAAYATACTGGCATGTGGGACATGATTTCTGCATAACTTTTTAAAATAAATKATTGTATTTGAAGCTACATCAAGAAAGTATACAATATGAAGAAGTGGTAAAGATTTCAAAAGTTTTTACATACTGCGGTTTTCACAATGGCTATACCTTAAAATCAAATTGGGAATCTACGTTGGTTGTGTAATTTGTTATCGGTATTTTCAGACCAAGAGGGCAACAACCGTATACGGACTTGACCAAGAGCATATATTTAAATATCTTCTCTGGCAATTAATTTTTGAAGTGAACCACTATTCCAATAATTCATTCCTTCTTCTAAAAGCAAACTCATTTAGATTCTAAAGTACTGAAATGTTTTGTTTCATTAAAACATTTTCCCCAGGCCACTAAAGAGGAAGATTCCCCTAGAATACGTCAGCCAACCCAGACAGTTAAGCTGGAGCTTGAAAGTTCTGTCAGTCTTACATAGGAACCTCATTTCTGTTATTTACAAAATATTCGATATATTTTCTTATAGCTCATACACAAACCAGATATGCCAGCAAAGTAATATATTTTCTTGACTTAGAAGAGATTAATTTCTGTTGCTGTTTTTTTTGCTGTTAAAAATCTAAACATAGGASAGCTATGGCAGGGAATGTTGGTGGTGGGACAGGTTTTGGTTGCTTAGGAATGACTTCTGGAATCAAAATAAAGCAGCTTATTCTGRCATGAAGGGGTAAGAAAGGATCTGAATGAACTTGAATGCTCTTGCGGAATTCCTAGTATCTGCCACAAATGCCACTAAAACAAAATAGCTCCTCCAAAAGGTGTACTTCGAAATCTTGTTGCCCTTTCTCAAACCTGACTGTTCCACAATACTTTCTAGAAGTAGAAGGATTTTGTGAAATGCTGTTACTTTCCAGTATGTCTTGGCAAATATTAGTATAGCTATATATTTATATATATATATATATATATATATATATTGCAATAGCAACTCTTTCCTGCCCATATGTGGCTGGTTTTCACTCTAAATGTTACTTTAGCACTACCTCCAAATTCTTTTCCCTAGAAGAAAAAGGAAAAACTGGGAAATCCTACCACCAAATGTAAAATTCCCTTTCCTCAACATAGAATACACATTCTAAAGTAAGTGATTTCAGAAGATACTGGAGGAAGGCAGGGCTCTTTCGCTGGTATTGCTTTAATTTCTTGTTTGTAGCATCTATTTATTTAGTTCACACTCTTAAGCAGTTCCGAGCAGTCTCTACCTCCCATTGCAGCTTGCTTTACTGGAACAGAATGCTCTCAGGCAAACTCAGCCCTTACTTAAGAAAAATAATGCTAAAGTCCAGGGGAACTTTCCCTGACAATATTTTAAGAACTTGTAGTATCAGAAGTTAAGCCAGAAGAAAGTAATTCACCGCTGCTATTTTTGTGTTTCCATCCTCTGTTGTCCCTATGGCTATAGAGAAAAGCAGATAAGAACATCTAAATATTTAAATTTTAGRAGTGATTTCAATAAAGAGGTTACAACCCCTTTATGTTACTGTAGTTATTAATAGCAGCATCTTTTGTCCGCTGCTGTCTGAGAATCTTGTCAAGAGCACGTTTAGGAGGGACGCAGCAGTCAGTGATCTAGATCTATCTAGCTACGGAAACTCCAATCTATTTGTGCACTTGTGTGTCACTCCTGTCACCTTGCAAATGGCTGAATCATTGATACGGGCCTTTAAACTGACAAACGCTGAAAATGAGGCAGCAAGTGCAAATCAAATTTCGAACAGGCATAAAATACATGTAGAAATGTTCCTCTTTCAAGCCTTTCATGTAAGACTTTCTGGAATCAATGGATTTTACATTCATAAAATTTGTATCAAGTAAGTTTTACAAACAACTGATCTCCTGCAGCATCCACAGAACCTTTTTGGAGTCAGGATTCAAATACAGTCTGTAACATACTAAAGCAGAAAAGGCTTTGAAGAGTTTTGAGTGCAGAAATTCCTCCTCCATAAAAAGGCTCAGCCAGTTTCTAAGCAACATAGTTCTCCGAAATCCTTTTCATGCTCTTTATAGTATCCCATCGAGTGACCCTGCTAGAAGAGAGTGGTTGGAGCAGCCACAGGCATCCTAATGATTTCTGCCTGCCAGAAATCTGCCTTGTTTGTTATTCAGGGCTTTTGCAGGATGTCTGCTGTATAACCTAACAAGCCCCCAAAGGAGCCAATATCCAGGCTGATTCCCCTGGTGACCAATCTCTTTTCTACTAGGGAAGAAAGTGGCTTACTGGTAACCGGCTTGCCTGCCTTCTCCCTCCACATCACCGCTTGGGCACGCACGGGCACCGCAAACCCTAGCAGAGACCGGGCAACCTGCTGCACAAGCCCTTCTCGTTGAACCTCTTCCCTCAGTGTCTAACGCYGGTTTATTGTCCTTACCAGGGGGCTGAGTTGACGGTGGTGTCTAGCTGTAGCTGTAGGGTAGGATGGCTAGTCCTCAAAGATGAAGAAATAAACTGCGCTTTAATTCGTTTCCTATTACAATTCACCAGACCTACTGACACCTGCGAAATTGCTTTGGTCACTGTAATGTCTTTTTGGAAACAGCGTTATATTATAAACAYAATCAGTTGCAGAGCTGAAAATTTGATTTATGGTATGCAGCAATCCTACCCAACGGCCTTACATAGTATATTGTACATCCTTGACAAGCAATTAGATGTTTATGAAGACACTTGTTGCTTATAATTATAATCCTGCTAATTTCCTCATTCCCAAAAGCAGCATTAGTGTTTGCTAATGAACTGCAGATTAATTCGCTTTGAATTAGTCTCTATTSCCCCCTTCAGCCCCCCGTGCATACTAGATGGCACTAATTTTGCTTTGGGGACCTTAAAAGGATTTGCTGTTATGAGAGTAGATTCAAATGGCCTGTGCTGTTATTATTTAAGAATTTGGTTTACCTTAATTTGAGTTCAATTAYTCTCTAATGTTCTCCTAAATTTGAGCAGAATGATAATGCACTAAAATAGAAAAATAGAGAATTTATATAGATCAATACAAATAGATGTCGTGGGTGATACAGTAAGAGTGCGGTATGAGTAGATCAAACAGTAGCCGTTTTCTCTGCGGCATGAGGTTGGCCTCTGATGATATAAAGCCCGATGGTCTGAGTCTGATGGCCTATGGTTTACTAGCAATATCATATAAGCAGCAAACATAATACAACACATTTTCCCATATGAAGCAAATTCATACCTGCTGATTCGATGCTGCTCTGCAATGTCTCTAATATAAAATAACGTTAACACCATCAATCTCCCTATTGTTTTGAGCCTAACCCAACTGCTTATCTTACTCTAAGTCTGTAATACCCGAACCGGTAATACGTGGCCAGAATTCACTCTCTAGGTGGATACAAACAGCTCTTAGAATTCGTGATTTAAAATAACAGATTCTTGCTTTCAAACTTCGTATCAGCTGCCAACCTCASCCCGTAATCCTCGGTCCACGCTGCATGAAAGCTTTCACTCTTTGCCAGCAGCTGCCAGCCGAGCTATTCCTGCCCTCCCCTTCTCGCCTTGGCGGACGACGTGTTGAAACCGTGCTAGCCGGGCTGCGCACCAGCCGCACGCGTGCCGGCGTGGACAAGCCAGCGGCCACAGGAACGAGGCAGGCGGGATTCTCTCTCCTCAGCGGGGTTATTTTGTACCCTGCGGCGAGGGCGATGCACACGCTGCTCCAGCGCCAGCGCCAGCCGCGTTTGCACCACCTGCCCCTGCTTGCTGMTGGCTACTTTTAAAATGCGATGTGATTTTTTCGGTTCAGTTGCATTAGTGAGGGAAAGGTGGATTAAATGTGAATTTAAGAAAATAAAAAATATCGAAGCCACGAGCTTGCTATAATCCTGCAGGGGTCCAGAAATGTTCCACCAAGTGAAAATATTTAAACAAAAACATTCATCTCAGTGATTCCTAATTCCAATTCCTCCACGGAAATCTTTTTAAAATTTAGGCCGCACTATGACTGMGGCTTTTTCTTGAGTAATTATTAAGTAAGAACCTTGGGATTTTGRCCCACTGGGGCCAGACTTTCAAAACAGTTCAGGTCTCACTCATGAGCTGAACAAAGTGGCCAGATTTGCAAGTGCTCGGTAGGCAAGAGAATTTTCAGTGCTGAGGATTACTGATGATATAACCGTTTTGCAGAGACTCCAGAAAGGGGATTRAGTATTTGAGGGCAGGAGGTCGTTTGTTTCTTTCTCTGCTATAAATAAAGACCATGTGGTTTATTTTGATGGTTTATTTATTGGTAAAGCATGACAATATTAATGAAATGATGAAATGCATATTAGCCAAAAAGAAAAAAAAATATGTAAAGTTATTAGCATTCAGAAGCTTTCAAAGGAGCATGTGATAGCCATAACTTTTTATTTTAGATTGATTTGAACCTCAGATGAATCAAAGTTTTAGACTGAAGAATTTGCTCAGAATATCATAACATTTAAGTTGTTCTCTGAAATAAATTCAATCCAGTTTCGTACTGTTTCTGAAATGTCCCATATTCTACTTGGTCATAATTTTATATGGAGAAGAAAATCATCTCCTATATGCAGATCTGAAATTATGCTATTGTTTGAAATTATCCTATCACATTGGATAGGATATTTAGACCTATTCCGAATAGGAATAGGAATAGGATAGGAATTATTTAGACCAAAGCTTTGTGTCTGAGATGAAAATAAAAAATCTATGTCACAGGCAGAATATGTGTTGTCACACATTTAGGTATGAATGAAAGTAGTTAAATAATAGTATTCAGTAACATACTTTGTGAAGTAAATTCCATAATCAAAACACTCTAGATAGATCGTTCTTTTGAACATAAATTTATATAAAAAGATACTCATTTTATTCAACTAAATTAAGTATTTTATTTTAAAAAAAGGCCTGGTTGGTGGAAAACATAATGTACTCTACAGATTAAAATAAGAAAAAATAATCTGAATTATCTATGTTATCTGAATTTATTGCAGCACTTGGAGCATGACTAGAACCTCCAAATAGACATTTCTGGTATCAACTCATTTGCTCAGCTTCATAAATGAACATGAGAGGGGTGAGGGTGAGAAGTATGTTTTAGCTGTCTGAAAATATGTAGTAAAAATCTTTTTCAAAGTTTTCCGTTTGGTGTATACTATAAAGCATAAAAGTGAATGAAAAATGATTCCTGAATAGTAGCAGAAATTCGTGTATATATTCAGAACATATAGACATTGTGCTGGTGCTTTTTTATGGAATCAGAGCAAAATAAAAGTAAAATAAAGAAAAAGCTGGATATGGGAGGAAGACTTTCTTTTTTTTTCTGTATCAACTGATAGAAATGTTACTGTCATCTCAGAATAATGTGTGAGGCATCGTATATGCAAGCTGAGCTATCTACCTTAGCAGCATATGCTTCTGATGGGGTTGCTTTATCCTCAGTGAGTTTCTTTTAAGAAGTTTTGCCTGCAGGGAGCATAGCCACCTTCACTGTGCAGGAGGTGAAGATTTTAGTATGTGCCTGAAATCTGAAAGTGGTGAGTCATCCCCCTTAACAGGTTTTCATAGTTTAATTGCTCAGTGGCAAGTGTATGGAAAGAATTCAAAGAACAGTGTGGAAGTGCTACAGACTTTTTGCATTTACACACAAAAAAAAAACAATAAAATGATTTTTTTAAAGTTACTTATAAAGGTTACTTGTGGAGGGGAAAGTTCAGAAGAAACTCTGCTCAACAAGTTATGTCAGTCAATTCATTGTATTCTCAGGTCCAAACCCTGATTATACAAAATTCTTCTGAAACTTTGCCAGAGTTATTTATCTTTCATAAGATTCGTGGTGTCATACACTGCGTATGAAGCCACATTCAAAGCTGATTTTAACTGTCTGAATAGTACCAACTTTCCAGCTGATATTRATACTGGTATCAATTTGTACTGGAAAAGTAACTAGCAATTCAAATCTCCCCTTTGCAGATGTGCACAGAGATGGCYCTGTCTGTAAGATACAACCGTCTTACTATTTTACCTTATTTCACTTAAGGCTTTGGACTGGGTTTAGACYGAGCATTATTGTGTTCACTCTGAAAGCAAAAGCACATTGTTTTGAACTTTCAGGTTATTAAGAAGCCCTGATTTAGCATATTCACTGTTACTGATTTGAGTGGTAGTGGTGTTCCTTACGTCCTCATTTTTGGCTATTCTTGTTCCAGATTTTCAGTTTGGAAAACTCCTTAAGCATATTTTATTTAAAAAAAAAAAGAAAGGAGGCAAGGGAATTAATGGGTATTGTTGAAGCTATTCGGACCTCGCTTCTCAAGGAGTATTCAAATTAAATAAAAACTTTTTGCCAATGCATAATCTTGAGATAGTGTTTTTTGTTAGTTGGTTCCTAGAGTTCAGCATAGATTTACCAGCCAGGGGCTGTAACCRTTATAGCAAGTGACATGCTTTCTCGAAGATTTTTTTTCTCAAAAAAAAAAMCCCAAAATTATTTTGTTTAATAACAAAAGAAGAAAGTTATACCTGTGTGATGCTGTCATGGGCATCTTTACTTTGCTTGTCAGTACATTTGGGTAAAGATTTCTCCTGGGAACCAATTTGGATGTCCTTATATCAGGTAGGTCTGACAAAATGTGCTAATGGCAAATTAGATTTTCAGGTTCCTCTAAACCTGTGTGAGAGATTGAAACAACAATCTGAATGGAAAGTCATCTAAGTTAATTTTCCAGCACTTAGATCTTGGCCCTCACACAAACCTAAAGGCTCACTTTGCTTGGGATCCTTAGTTGTGAAGAAGGTCTTWAAGTAAGGTCATCCTTTTAGTGCAGAAAAATTGAGGTGAATTTCCCAGCACTCTTTCACACYGTAGCCCAGGGTTAGGATGATAACCTGAGAGGTGAGGCATCTCATTTTAAAATTCCTCATTGACTTGCTTTTTGGAAAAGAGATTGTAACACTGGCATTCTGCTCCCTAAATGWATGCTTTAAGCACTAAGTTACTTGCACTTTTTTTTCCTTTAGCCTGGTGAGTTTGTAAGTATTTCATACAACGCTGAACATTTTWAAACAGAAGAGCTGAGAGCATTGTTCTACAAAATACATGTAATGTGATGGGAGTAAATTGCCAGTACAAGCCAGAAAAATTTAGATTCCTTCATCGGATCATAGCAACAAGGGAGGCAAATGATTACCTCAAGGAAATTTCCAATATTAAGTGAATGATAAGAAAGGCACCCTTTTCTCCACTTTAACTCTCCGCCATTTGATGGACCCCGYTGCATTCAGGCAGAGTGAGACTCCWGGTTTGAACTTCAAGCAAGATATGCAAAGGAAATCTTTGCTGAAGAGTCCARGAAGCTTGTTAGGGCTTGAAAGATCATATTTATCATGAGGAACATTTAATATAGGTATTTAGAGCTTTTTAGCGGTGAGAAATGTATGCTCCATTAGCATTAGACTCCAGCTGCCAGATGTGACATTCCTGATATCAGTGTCAGTGATAGTGAGATACCAAACAAGGAGATAAAACTGAATATACATATAACAGAATTTGTCTGTTCTATGTATATATATAAATTTATTAAACTATACAACCACCTTACTATTGAAAGAATTTTTAGATTTTTTGCAGAAAGAGAGAGTAAGAAAGGAAATGTTAGACATGATCCTGTTTCTGTTCTATATAATCCAACCAAGGTACAATCTCCGGTAATCAAGCTACTGAAGGTATCAACCATAAACATCAACTCCCTTTGTAAGATCTATGCTTTTCCCTGTATTTAGCATACAGAAGATAATTTAGGTTTTTTGATTACCCRGGAGAAGTTATATTTTTATGTCTCTTGTCACTGGTTTCTAAAGCTCCTTGAAGATTAGTTTAATAAAAAATGGATTGTTTAACTAGTTGTAGAATAAACAATGGCAAAAACTGACAAGTAGTGAGTTCTTTAATCAGATCCAAAAGATAGATTTAGGAATAAATATTTCATCAGTTTTACATATTTTTAAAAATAATAACAAAGATTAATGTCCAGTGAAGGGGATGGAGGGCAGAAAATAATTCTTTGCATTTAATAAACATTGTAGATGAAGCTAATATCTAGGTAATATTTTTATGCTTCAGATTGTGGCATAATTTTTTTTCATAGTTTTAGGCAAACTCATGTCTTCCTAGAACAGGATGGATAGAAGGAGTATAATTGAATTCAAAGTTTTAAGAGMAAATGTATTTGAATTATCAAGGCATATAATGAGTGTTATTCATRAAAGAGTATTCTAGGGCATAATTAAAGCRGAATCGAGATACTGTAGAGAAACCGCTATTTTTTCAAGGGGTCAGGTCATTCTCTTATCCAGTTAGTAATTTTCATTATTTTAACATTTTGCATTCAATGAATTATGAATTCAGAAGTGTTATAAATAATGAATGGAAAATTAAAATTTGAAAGTAAAAAATGTCATATTAATGAAATATAAAATAGGCATCCTAAAGAAAACTGTTATAATACAAATGCCAAAATTCCRTTAAGATTACTGTCACAAATCAGTAGCCTTCTGGAGGAAACAGCACTGATCTCTATGCGCCACCTTTCTCTTTGGCAATTCTTGCCTTCAGCCTAACCTCAGTGTATAGGACTTAAGGCTCTTCAGGTTGTAGGAACTTTTTTTGCYGGTGGGATTTCTCAGCGGTCCTTTCTATGCTTACAGACAACAGATATTTTTCTAAAGACAGGAAATATCAGAATGCATTCTCCTCCACTGTCTGTTAAAATTCACGTGTACTAAAAACAGTCACGGACTTTCTGACTAATTTGTCGTTGCTGGGTTTTAAGGGAGTGAAATATTAAAATCTGTGTTTTTCAGGGAGACATTCTGATTTTATCAAAACTTTCATTGTTACCTGCATCTCTGTCTAGCTTGAACTCTTATTTAAAACCAAAGGAAGAAAAGTTGTAAAATGTAAAAAGCTCATAACAAAATTGCATTTATTTTTCTTGATGAATATGTAATTAATCATCTGTACAATAAAGCATTCCAAACAGAAAACGGAGCACCACAGATCGCAAACTGTGGTTAGGTCATTCAGGTTTGATTGAGAAAATAGAAAGGAGGATCTTTAATCTAGATTTTTCTTTGTGCACCAGAGTGGGCTAATTATGTACTTTATCTAATTTACTGTATTTCCTATTAAACCTTTATCAGCACTTCCTGTTGAAAAACAGAATTTCACATTCAGAYCGTTGCCTCACGCTTCCAGACGCCAACCCATTTCTACCTAAACTCTGAAGTCTCTCGTGTGGTTTCAGCGGTTGCTGGAAGCTCTTGCGTGGAAGAGCTCCCTTGCTTGCTTGCCTGTCCAGCTTGCCAGACAAGTTCATGCCAGTGAGATATGTCCAAGATCAAGTCAGGATCAGGTACGAGTAATAATATCCAATATCATTGGATAAGGGTTTGTAAACCTATCCAAAAAAAAAAAGTGTCTACAAATAAACATCTTGTAGTTGTCCAAGCRCCCTTTTAGTTGTCTGAGTACCCTTTTAGTCATCCAAGTACCCTTAATCCTACTCAGACCAAAACAATAAACACGATGAAATCTTGCAAGCTTCTYTAATTCAATAACTTTATGATTTCCATCTAGAAATTAATCTAATGTAAGTGACTGCTCTAATTAAGGTGTAATATGGTTTTGGCTGCTCTCTTGTGACTATGGCTACAGAGCTTCAAGCAGTTCTGTCTTTAAAACTGGAGTGAAACGTTTCCTCCGTAAAAATTTCTTCTAAAATTAAGTAGGCAATAGTATGAAATACACACCTGACAAGCATCAGGCATAGAAATGCTACCCTGCTGAGGGAAAAACGATTCACATTTATAAATATATACCACTGATTGTTTAGCAAGAGTAGGATTTAAGCAGCAAGYTTTAAGCTAGGCTTTCTTGCATACATGTCCAATTATGCTGAGACTAGAAAGAATGGAAGAGAATCAGGTATTCTATAAATAAATTCACTTAAAGAGAGGGCGATACAAAGAGGAAAAAAAGCAAAACAAAACAAATGGAGCTTCCTGTGGCTTCAGGTAATCGTTCTTCTTCCAGTGCTTTTCATAGTGGTTATCAGGGAGTATAACCACAAATCTCACTGCAACAGCTTTTGTTCCAGTGGTAATTTTGTCTTCGTTTCAGATGAATGTCATCTGGGTGGGCACAACGGTCCTTCACGTAAGGTTCCCTGGAACTTCTTTTGTAGCTGCTGCTTTCGCATTATTTACAACAAAAATTTGTACAATAGAGAATGTGGGGTAGTTTGTGTTTGTAAATTAAAGCTGTCCTTTAATTTCAACTGCCTTAGCAGATTTATGCCTTAGCGGAAAGACCAACACAAAGCAGAGCTGGGACATCGGGGGAATCTGACTGAAATGCCACGATGTTTTGCCGAGCAGCGTGTGTTTGGTCTGCGTTACGCGTGGGGAGGGAACATGGGCAGGAAACTGGATACTGGAGTGAAAGCTGCTGGTTCCCAGCATCCTAAATGAAATGGTGACCAAATTGCCTGCTTTCTAGACAGGTATTCTCTGCAAATGAGCACYGTACTAATATGTGGAGACATAGAGATTTTCCTTTTCTTTTTTTAAACTAACTTTACCTTCAAGTGTTTTCCCACAACATGTAAGAAAATACTCTGTCGCTGATTTTTCCTGTGTATCTAATAACTCTTACCTTCTGTGAAACTCTATTAGCAGGCCCTAAAAAACCCACCTGCATGTGCTCTGGGGAGCACAGTTGTGATACCCATGTCAACAATCTGAACAGGCATTTTATCCTGCAAGAAGACTTTTGGAGAGAAAAGTCCAAATATCGGAGGGATGTTTCTCCTCAGGTCTCGGGGACATGGTCAGAGGCAGATTCTCCACCATGAGCCAGAGGTAAATTGTCTCCCTTTTGAATGAGGCTCAGGGGAATGTGAAGATCTTATTCCCACTACTGACATCAACARATGTCACCCTCCCATCTGAACTGTCCAGACAGACCTGGATTCTCTTGGGAATTGAGAGCAGGGGCAAGTGAGTGTGATCTGGGGACACAAGATCCCACAGCTATCTCCAGGAGTCAAGGTACTGTACCAGTAGGATTCTTAGGATTCAGGTTTATCCATCACTCCRTCCCCACAGGCTTCCTGGTCACTCCTGCAGCCCAGCCTGTCCCATCACCTTCTGCACATCCCAGGAGTGCCTCTCTGCRGTGAGCCCCTCAGCATAAAAATTTCAGATCTCTCATTGGTGYAGTGCAGGTCCTGCTGACTATCTCCCCATCTCACTTTTTCCAGTCCCTGGACAGAATGAGTTTGTGATGAGCCMTGCCTGGATCCAGAGTCACCCTCACACTTGTGGATGGTCCTGGAATCCTGGAATCTAGAGTCACTGGGCAATTAAAAGGTGCAAGGATCCTACCTGGAAAGACAGCTTCCCAGGACATAGTCTTCAGCCAGTCTCCCGGCTTCGCAATGGAACTCWTTCTCAGAAATAAAACAGGCACAAAACTGAACCTGAAAGTAAGTGAACAACACAGGCAAATGTGGAGATCCATGTAWATGTGAAAAGATGGAAATCCCTTGGATGAAATTAAACAATTGCTACACACCAGAATGAGCTTGCAGAGAAATTCGTGGGCTGGAATACAACCATCACTGAGAGAACATCTGCCAAAAAGCAGTCAACATACCTCTGTCCTCTCAGTATTGATCCTTAAGAGGAATCTAAAATCAAATCAAAACAAAACAACAAAACAAAACAAAACAACAGTGAAACTTCAAAAATTAGAATGGAAAATAAAATAGCAGCAGCAGCTCTCCAAAATCATAAACTCTAGAGCTAATAGTCTCAAGACCCATTGCAAGGCACCTCCTCTCTCCCCTTTAACAGATTGTTGTTATCAACTCCCCTCTYGTTCAGGCAGTCTGATTAACATACCTTGTTACATTCACAGTGTTTGTTCTAAAACTTGCACTTAACTTTGAAGATTTCTCCTTCAATTATAGATAGCAGAAGGGCTTATGGGTTCGAAAGCCTGTCTCTGTTCTGAAACTATATCAGTCGATCAAAGAAAATATGTTATATATTCCCACAAACATTACCTTACCTATATCTTTATACTGTCACAGCCACAATCAATATAATTAACTTAACACCTAAGTTATGGTAAAATAAAATGATTAATGTATTAATATTAACATATCTGTAAATTAATATATTCATATAGTGTACAGAGTATATGAACAGTATATATTGTCAAATTAGTATATATTAGWATGTAGTCTATAATAATATTAATTATGTAGTTATATAATATTAATCACAATGTATCAATTAATATGAAAATTAAGCAATTTTATTAYATAATGTAGATATATAGGCAATCTAATATAATATAATATTATATTATACATTATATATATACATTACATACATACATACACAGCCATATATAAAAATATTTGCATTAATCTCCCCAACATCCTTCTCAGATAGGGAAGAGTTGATTTTAGGGATTTAAATCAATGATATACGGAACATATGAGCGATGTGATCAAGGTTGCTCAGAAAGTCTGCATGGAAAAAACGCAGCACAAGGCTCCTAACCCCTAGATTATTCACCTACACCAAGAAATTTGCTTGTTCATAAACATAGGTAAAAATGAAAGAAAAATCCAGCTTGCAATCCAGAAATATGACTCTCTGGCATAGTAGGTATTCTGACTCAAATGAACTTGAAGAATATTTAGTTTAATAAGGAAAATACAAAAAGTAGATTTTTGCAGCTTTCAAGATGAAAATCCCAGGCTGATATTTCTAGCAATGTTTATGCACAGCATGTATATCAGAGAGAGCAAGTACTCCAGAATGAGTTATTCTTTGACTCTATAYAGGTCTTTTGTTTTAGTATTTTAGGCTCCCTATTGGTTCATAATTCTTGGTGAGGTTTGTAAGTGTYCTTGTCATATTTTCAGTAACTGTGACAATATTGGCAGCAAAGTTATCTATCATGACCAGTATGTGACTATGCAAAAACAAAAAAAAGAATGATGCAAAGCCGAGGAGATGAAGCACAAACAAGTGTCTGTAGGATATATTTCTGCAGAGCTCTGAACTTCAAAACAGCCCTGTGAAAGTAACAGTTTGAATAATAATTCAATATCTAAATTAATAGAAAAATCCCACTCGCAGCTCTTAAGCATGTAAAAAATATGAATCTGATTTTTTCACTAGTGCTGTAGTCAGCTAGCAAAATCAAGATGAAGCTTTGCAATTTATTTCTTTGGTCCCGCTATAGCACTTCCTGAATTATTTGACTGAATGAGAAATAATAGCTGTTTGAATTGCTGCTTGACTTTTTTTAAGCATAATATATTACCTAAGACTTTCGTATTTTGATGAGTTTTGTTGTTAAGTGATTGATGCTTTACGTCAGAGTAATAAGAATATTATTAACATTTTTTAAAAGAATGGTGTTGAGGTAATACTGCTGAAAGATGCAGRTTCTGAAAATAATCCTGAAAAGATCACAAACAAAACTGATCTATTAGACACCTCAAGATCCATTGCTGCGAAGCTCTGAGCAGCCCAGTACCACTTGTCTACACAGAAATTAAGTCATCGAGCCAACAGTATGAATTTCTCCTGCTTCAACACTCCTGGAAGACCAAACTATTCAGCAACCCCTAATCAGGGAGGATCTGTTTCTTACGAAACGTAGCTAAAGGAGATAAAACATCAGCTTGTAGCCGTGAGGATTTTTGTCTGCAACTTCAAATTATTAATCTTTTATTTTCAGTGAAATTCTGGCTGATAACATGATTTGTTATCATGTTTGATATTTGTTCATATTTGTTAATAACACATAGAAGTAGTACTTAAAGTGAATTTTGTGCTGTTTTTCACTTCTCCCTACAGTTTGAAGCCAAGAGAAGAGAAGATAGGAAAAGCACTAAAGCCAGTGAAATTGTTTCCACTGCAATCAGTGGGTTTTTGAACCAGGGCCACTTATGCAAATGAACTGAATGAGCCATTTGCAATGCATAATTTAGCTAAAAATGTTAACCTCTCCTTCTGTTCAAGGCACATCCACAAGCAGATCACACCTTCCTTTAATTTATTCTATTTAGACATGTTTTCTGGGAAAAATTTTATCACTGTAGTGGCTTTATCACGATTGTTTATGAGTATTTGGTATAATGTATTTATGGTTGTGTCCTGTAGTAAGTATATATTCATTTATTACTATTTCTATTTAAAATCTCTACCAAATTCTTTCAATGTTTTTAATATAGAATTTAATACATAGACAACTAAAATTCTATAACAATTTCTTTAAAGAGGGAGACTAGGACATTTTRTCCATTCTTAATATTCTTAATATTTTTAGACACGGATTACATGTAGTTGCTCTGGCTGATACTGTGAAGAGCTCCCAGAAGGGGGATTTTCCAGACCACCAGTGCTTTAAGTTTTCCTTTTCCCCCAACAACCGGACGGCATGATCTAATGCTGTTTAAAACGGCGTACCTGACTTGCTTATGTGCCAGGCCATAAAGATTAAGACAGAATAATAATCACATTTWTTTCTGCGGTCCTTTGCACGCGGAAGCAAGCCTGCTTGCTGGTTATTTAAGACCTCACTGGGACCCTGTGACCGTGTTAACGCAGCACAAATGTTAAGAGCCCGGAGCCCGTCTCTCCTCCCCGCTTTGCTCTCGGGCTTGGAGCGGGAAGCTTGCAAGGCTCCGGGCGCCTGCGCGGAGAAGGTGAGCTCACCCGGCAGCCCAGCTGCTAGTGCAGGAGACTTTGTATTTTCTTGGCTAACAAGACAAGGGAACAGCRTGTTTTGAGCTTTATCCGTAAATGCACGAAATAGGAAGTGCAACTTGGTAGGTAGGATTTGGGCCTAATTAGAAGAACAGTATTYCCATATCGTAATAACAAATGCAGAAGGTTAAGGAGAAATAATTATTCTGTGTAAATGGTAAACATTATATTTTGCCATAGAATTTTTGTAATTAGTTGATATCATGTGACTCCGAATAAGCAATCTCTTAAACTTGCAGTATGAGTATTTAACGGCAAGAAATAAATGCAAATATTTTAATATGTTTATTGGCATGAAAATTGTAGTGCTAATAAAGCTAACAGTTATAAAAGAAATAAATCAACAGCATAATAGAGATAACAATTATAGCAAGATAATTATGCAGATTCTTTTCAACATAATCAACCAATCAGCATAAGACTTAGGGTGTCATCCATAAGCAAAAAAGAAAAGATCATGTCAATTTTTAAATAGAAAAAGAAAGGAACTATTTTATAAGCACCCGTACTTCAGGTCTGGTCTCTATAAGGAGGGAATATTTCTACTATGGTTTCCTCAGTATCTAGTTCCTTCCCCAACTGGTAATTCCTGGATTTCCTGTCCATATCACACCAACAACGGCTAATTGAATGAAGACGTGAATATACTAAGAACAAGAAGATTCAAAACTAAGGTTATTTTATGTTTGCTAAATAATGTCTTTTTGATTTAAGGTATTCCATTAAATTATTATTTTATAATCTTCAATCTTTTCTATATTCCTCCCAAATGGAATTGCAATTAACCATCTTCTAGTCATTGGCAAACGATTAGATTTTTTAGTAGTTGGTTAGTTCATACAGGCAACGTGTTCTCCTGCTCTCTAAGGCAGGAACAGAAAAGCTTTCTAAATTCTTTATCATCAGAAAAAATATAACTTTGTTGTACGTTTGTTCCTGGACTACAACACTAATCCTAGTAACGTATGACTTGAAAGGCCTCAAAGCATGAAAACTT
Organism: Rhea americana; assembly: GCF_003343005.1. Lineage (NCBI taxonomy): Eukaryota > Metazoa > Chordata > Aves > Rheiformes > Rheidae > Rhea > Rhea americana. Next base: position 2,109,765 of record NW_028185927.1, read on the forward strand.
CAGCTCTCACTTTCTGTTTTCTTACATTCTGTTAATCTGACGTTTCCTTTACTTATGTAATACGTGTATTTATTCAGGTATGCAATACGTGTATTTATTCAGGTCTTGCCAGCCTCACTACTGGGGAGAATCCTCATGCCATGGGGGGAGCACTGAGAATAATTTCCTAGCTCAAGGAAGCTAAAGGACTTCTGCTTTGTAAACCGCAGGACTGTTTTCCCTTTAAACRTTTTGGTGAACTGCCAGAGAATCTAAGCTTCCCACTGTAAGAAAAAAACATATGATCCGTTGACTGTTGGAGATATGGGATGCCAGAACGCAGACTGGATGGGGGAGGAAAAGGAGCTGCCACCTCTTTCAGCTCCTGCAGTAAAGAGTCATATGAATTGACTGCATCCTGTATCAACTTAATGATTTGATTGCTGGCTGTGTTAATTTGATGGCCTAACTGTGATTGAATTCGGTTCCAGTCCTGAGCTTGATTTTTTAATTATAATATCTAATTTCTTAGATTAATAATTTATAGTGGTTTGGGCTTAGTGTGATTGGCTTGCTTTTTTATAGCTTTTCATAAAACCTATAAAAATAGGTTTTATATAAAAGCAGTTGATTTTTTTCTTTTTTTGTAAAAGCAGCTGATGATAGAACAGACTACTGACTCACACTGGCAGTCCTGAAATGTTAAATACCTTCTTTTATCTAATCACATACTTGGTTCGCCCTAGACCTCCGCATCTGGTAACCTGATTCCCAAGCAGGAAGACAGGAGGGAAGAGAATCCCTTGGTCAGATTACCTGCGACACTGTGCTTTGTGTTCCCACTATATGACACCACTTTCACCTCCTCTACAGGCTAGTGAGCCTTGAAATAAGAATATCCTATGTGCATATGAACGTAAATATGGTTGTCATAAATAATTTGAAAACAGAGACCTTGTAGTTCAGTTCCCACAGACAATTTTGCTAGAAAACTCTGTATTCACTTATATTTACCAGCTGTAAGTGCAATAAGATCATGAGCATTATTGAAACAAACCACTAAGAAAGACTTAATATTTTTTTTTTAACTTGCTTGTTGCAACTTGCCTGTAAATAATGTAAGAAGAGTAGAACAAAATTATCGGAATATTTTCTGCTCTAATGTTTTAAAATATTYGTATTAATATTTAACAAACAGATCTGTTCACCTTCACATTTTGGGAGAAATTTTTCTTGTTTTGGTGTAGAATCTTGGACAGAAATAAAAAATGTCAGAGCTAAAGACGTAGTTAAAAGCTCCACACTTGAATTGTCATTTTATTCTTTTGTGCAGAGACTGAATACAAGAGTCCACATTTTTAGTCAGTGTTGTTGAAAAAACTGACACACAAATGAAAGGACTTACAGCTGAGATTGTGTGTGCACTTGACAAGCTGTAATGGAATTGTTTGCAAAGTTTTATTGAAATCCCTGCTTTCATTTATCTTTGTTAGCACAAGCTACAGAAATGCTATCTGAATAATATTCCTGTATAAATTAAACTAGCTATATCAGAATTAGATGAGGAAAGGGAAAGAGAATAGCATTTTTTAATCTAAAGGAAAAATGTTTTTGTACAAAAATATTTATATTTTATTACTTTGAATAATATAACGGTTGGTTTAGCTTCTTAACGAATGCACAAAACTTGCAAGAAGCTATAATCAAGGATGTGGAACAATTCTCTTTCTCTCTTTGATCAGAAAGGAAATTTCTATACATTAGCGAACTTTGACTGAAACTCTCCTTCCTAATAACTTRGAGGGTAGATTTACATGCTCTAGGTGACCCTGCTGAGCAGGGGGTTTGGAYTAGATGATCTCCAGAGGTCCCTTCCAACCTYACTGATTCCATGATTCTATGACAAGTAATTTGTTCTCTTTCACTTTGTGATGCATCACRAAAAAGTCCAGACCAATCTAAATTACGTTTACTGAATAAAGGACTAAGTTCCTACAAAATTACAGGTGCTAATGTTCAATCCACCAAAATGTTTAATTTTTACTTAAATAAAAAATGTGTAATAGACCTCAGAAGTCAATTGAAATCAAATATTTCTCTCCATAGGTTCCAATGAAAAGYATAACTGGAAAATATCAGGGAAGAAAGCCTTATCCTCAGTTCAGTTATGTTCTTTGTTGTATGCATATATTATATTGGATTTCATAAGACAGTCCAAAAGTTCSTGTGACTTTACTGTTTGTAACCAACTTTGAAAATACTATAAAAAAAGAAAAGTCATGATAATAATAAGGCAAATCTGCATGTACAGCAGAAGCAGCTGAAAGGGAGAACAAAACAGAGTACCGAAGAGCTTCTGAAAGTCCTCTGGAAAATAGAAAACAAATTGCTTCCGCTCATCTGACGCATAACTATGCCTGAGTAYTTAGGCACCTGCCTTTCGTGACAGTGGAGACCAAACGATACAGGATAACAAAATACCCCAAACCTACCAGGACGCGTTAAAGTACCATAACCCAGCTGAAGTAACTAATAAAGCTAGAAGTTCAAGATAACTATGAAAAATAACGCGAGCTCGGGTAAACAATACCTAAAGAGTACCCCGAGGTCTTTTCACGCGAGAACAGCTTCCAAGTCCGTGCGTCGTTCTCAGTCCGTACCACCCCGTACCRCCCTCCACCGCGCGCAGACCGCCGCGCTCCTCAGGAAGGCTGTTCGTGCCTTGGCTCCACCAGAAGGGCTTACTCAGCTGAGGCTGGCTCTTTTAAAAGCCATTTAACATTTAAATTGTTATTTTCAGAAAATTGAGATTTGCACGCTTACCCGAAAATCGTGCAACGGTGTGAGACATTCATCACAAAATGTCGTAGCACGGCTTCTTGTTGTATGCGGACTCTACCTAACCGGCACGAAAGCCGAAAGGAGATGAGCAGAAGATAATCAGTATTTCAGGAAAAAAAATTTCAAGGTGCCTGTTTAGCCCCACTAAAGTCAAAATAAACAAAAAGGTCTACATTAAAGGAAAGTAAAATGTATACTTTTTAAGATTAATTTCTTTTTAAAGGTAAATTCAAWTTGTTAACTGAAGAGTTCACAAAACACTTGCAATCGTTTTATAATACAGAGAAGCAAAATATATTTCACTGTTTATTTTTCAAAGCACTCTGTGCAATTGTGTTTAGTTTAAGCCAATGGCAMTACTCACGTAAATAAAAGGTCTGTGCCAAATACAAAATTATAATATCCCTTGTAGACGCTGCATTATTGGTATTTTCCTTTAAGCATTTTCTCATTATTCCATTCCTATCCGATCTTGCCTAATAGGGTTGTACTTCATGACAAAAGTTCTTAAATAGGTAAAAAAAACTCAGCACCTTCAACAGAGGATGCTACAGCATATAAAAAGAAATGGAATCAGCAAGATATGTGTGAGTGTCTTTTTTATGGGAAAATAAATAAATATTCTAAATACAGAGTTGCTCTTGGGAGCATTGGGGAGAGGCTTCCATTGGGTGGGTGAGGAAGAATTTTTGCTTTTTTTAATTTAAAAAATTATATATCTTGGACGCTGGAGATACAGGCACCTGAAAGCAAAGAAAACTTTCAGGAGACGTTTATAAATAGTTTGTTTTCATCAGTTCTCCATGTTCGTTCTGTCCTGCAGCCTACATTGGTTACACTACTGATAGCAGTGAGAAGGATTTTACCCTTTCATCTTACTTTAAACATATGAGAGTCAAAAATACCTTTTCCTTCTCTGTGCTTTCATTTGCATAACAGGCACAGTTTAAGGGAATTAATTGGTATGAGATCAGCACTGAAAAAGCTTTCAGTAAYGGTCACCTGCCAGGTGCCGAAGCGATCCCCATCCCTGGGATCCCAGCTCCTCGGTAGTCAAAGGGAGTTTTCCCGCAGGATTCAACAAGGCCAAGATTCYGCCTTATAATTAACTTAAATATTTATGAAACTCTTTAGAAAATTCAACTTGTTTACAGGCTTTTGGGGCTGAAAAATCCCAAAATGTGTGCAGCAGGAATTCAGTTCTCTTTATTTGAAGGGACTTGTATCTGTTTACTTTTACAAAACGCAAGATACGCTTGAATTTTCTCTTTGGTATTTGCTACTTCTGTCTGCTGCTGTCTCCTATTGCGTCACGCTTTTCTTCAGAAGACACTCGCTAGTGAATAACTTAAGTATTCAAGCATCAGCTTGGCTTGAGCTTTACATTTCTCAAAACATACTTTTTATAATATTTATAAATATGTTCATCAAGACAGCAGTGTTCCATTGCAGGAGGTCATTCAATATCATAGTCACAAACTAATGATGAAGAATTGTATAAAAGATTTATCCCACAGTTGATATGTCCAGTTGGGAATCTGGAGAAATAAATATTCCCTTGCTGTGRGGCAGAGTGTGGAGTGACTTAAACACAGCACGTGATTTGAAATACCTTGCCGTGCAGGTTGTCCATCCAGCTTGCCTGAACTTTTTGAATGACTGTAGAGCTGTGGGTGTATTTAATAGGTTCACAGARGATGCAAAGGTAGGAAAAAAAATTCTTCAGCCTTTTATAAGGTGATAGGCATGATTCTTCACATTAATACATTTTTTCATGCCCCTGAAAACTTTTTCATGTTTATAAGCAGATGTGAAAATTATTTATTTAAAATGATTAACATTTTTTTCTAGTATTCTGTATCAAATGACCACTATCAGCTACCCGATTTTCTCTACACAATAAAATGCTATGTAACATAGTGTAAAATTCACCTAGCCCATTATCATTGTTAAACATATAACTCATCCTTCACGTATCTCCAAATATCCGCTATTATGTAGGAAAATTTACTTGGTAACTCCAATTCAGTAATAGTGGGTTGGAGTTTTTTCTACTTACTTCAGCAGTTCTAGGATTTTCATTTGTTACGCTTTTTGAAAATTCCAAGTAGTTCAAAAGGTGCCTTACAATGCAATTGCTCTTAATACTCAAAGATCACTTGGAAATTAGCTTGTTGGTATGTATATAATCATAACGAAATTTTGCTTTTAAGTGCAGTACTTGATGAATTAACTTTAGATTTTTACAAGGTTTTCATTCAGTTGAATTTTTTTTTAGGAAGATTTTCAGCGTGACAGTTGGCATCACTGATTCTAATTTTCATCTAAAATATAGTTCATGTCTAGCATGGTTCTTAAGCTATTATCCTCCCAGATATCTAAGATGCAGGATGCTTGGTTTATCATTCAGGATTTAACAAATTGTTATTTAAACTTTAGTCCTCTCCAATAGCAATATATTATATCTATACCTATATATTCCTATAGCAATACGGAATCTGTTTTTCCATTCTTTTCTACATTATTCTAGATGACTAATAGAAATACAGTGTAGCATCACTCTCAGCTTTGACAATGCAGTGATGTATTGAGTCTGATTTATGAGAGCCTTAGCCTTTAAAATCTGTGCCTTCTTGTGATCTTGTTTTCATTGGCATTAAGCAAAAGGTGCTCCTGGGTAAAACTAATTCCAGCAGCTGAGAATTGATTTTTCATCACTGTTCTCTTTCAATTTGCATTCACTGGTAAAAGCCACTGTGGTGGAGATATAACTTTGATCCTCTCCAAAATCTTTGGCTAGATTATCATACCTTTATTAACACTGGCATCATACCTTTATTAACACTGGAAGCTTAATTTTAAAATGGTATAAAATTACTGACAGAAGGGACATTGCACTTAAATAAAAGTTGAGTAAGATATTTAACAGAAATAAACAAACAAATTTTTATTTTAGCTTTTCTTTTGGTCATTATGTCTGATGTTCCCATTAACCTTAACAATGTCATCAGGCAATTTTTTGATGGAATGAGATATRCTCTAATAGAAAGACTAGATTTGGAGATGGTGAACCCTGTGAGAGGTGTTAGCAGGTTAGACAGAGCTAATACATCAATGGATTCAGCACAGCAAAGAGATTTCTTGAGTAGCATATGAAATTTAGCAAAACTTTCGTCAACATTATATCCTTCTCCCAACATCTTAATATACATTAAAATTTTCTTGACTCTCTCCAAAAGGCTCAAGAGTCTTATGTCCTGTAACTCCAGTCTAGTAGCTTGAATTGGTACCTTGGAAAGACAAACTTAGGAGGCAGGGCCAAATATAAAATAATTTTTATTTCTTGAAGAAAACACTAGGATTTCATTAAGAATTTACATGCGTATTTTGATTGTCATCRAATACAGTGTAATATTTGGGGTTAGGTGTAGTCATTCTTAATTGTAAAAGCCCAGTAAAGTAGGAGGTGCATGAACAGAGGATTTCGGTGTTTCCTTCTTCAAGAAACAGAGCACACCAAGACATACTGTCTTAAAGATATGTTATTTTTGCTTGAAATTCAGGTTTATTCCAGAAATATTTTTAGTGGTAATATGGTCAATTAGGGCTTCAAATCTGCATGATTTTTAATGACATTTAAATAGTTCTCAGGCCTTTTTTCAAAAATCTCAGAAATTAATAATAATAATTCCACTGTAACTTCTATATTTTCTGTTTTAAACAAACTATTGTTTTTAAAGAATGAAGAAAAATATTTAAAACACCAGAAATAAAGAAAAGTGTATACGTTGAAATATGAATCATCTACGATCTTGTGAGGGGAGTGTGAAGAAAGGGAATAAAGTTAGACGAATTATCCTTTTCTTATAAATTGTCAGTTAAGAGGAGCTTACGAGGGGGATGAAAATACTAAAAAATACAGTGGATGATCAAGATAGCTTTTATTTCTGTTTTTCTCCCAATGTCTACGTCATGTCCTATTTATGGTAATGACATCTAAAACCCAATAAGGGCTATTTTTCAGCAGCTTCTATACCACAGTAATAAAATAGCATGTATGTTCCCTCTAATTAACCTGGGGATTTTGAGTTAAAAGATTGSTACTATGTTGTCGAGCACTGAGGTACTGAACACTGGGAATATTTCCATTTTAAATAAGTTTTCAGYCTGAATTTGTCACAATGATCTGGAKCCTCAGCTGTCACACAGCTGCACAGAGTGTGAGCCAGAATGGTGGAGACACAAAGTTTATGATCCCTTAACATGTAAAGCAAGGGAGAAGGATCCATACCTTTAYTGTGCCGTTATCAAAGAAGAAATAACAAAGCAAAATCTGAGCAACTCAATCAGAGCTGGCAACTAAAAATCTCCAACAGTCTTTTATGAACAGTGTGTTTCTAAATACTTTTTCCTATACACTTTCCCTATCATTTCCTTGCCATATTTTTGGCTGTGACCTCATTTACGTTGTTAGAGATCAAAACTCTCTCATGTGAATGTRTTCAGGTGCAAAAGTGCTGTGAAATCTAATCAAGTCCAACTGGTTTAAAGATGAGACACAGAAATGGATGTTATTGAGATTGCCATATGTGAACTTTCTTTTTAACTTTCAAGCCCAGCTGCTCTGTTCTGTCCTCTCCTCTGTAACTTTGTACGATTATGTTGTTCTTATACCAAAAACACAAAAAAATTGGAGTTCAGCCTGTGTTAGTGTRAAGGGCTTTCTATCTACCATGGGACAAAGTTTGCTTAGTTCCAACATCACGACTAATGGAAGAGATTAGACCCATTTTATGTTCCAGTTCCACAAAAAAATCAAAGTTGTTCAGCAGCAAATATCTTCTCTACCCAAATATGCTATTAATTAAAGAACTGTACTAACTGTAGTCTACTCTCTTCCTCCACAACTCCAAACCTCATAAATTTTGGTTCTTTGGGAAAATTACAGTGGGTTCAAAGTGATCTCATATTCCTTTCCTCCTAATCGGTTAGCTCATTAAGCAACTTTAACCACCTTATGTAACAGCTTTTATGTTTAATAAATTATAATAGGGAATCAATAGTAAAGCTAGACTGATTAGAGAGAAGATCAAAGCTTAATGCAAAGATCATTGGCTGAGTGTCCTTGAAATATGATACCTATGGAGTTAAGGACAGATGCTTAATAGTCTACAAAGTGATTTTTATATTAGTAGTACACAGATATGTGACCAGTCTCTTGTGCCTGTGGATTTTCAGAGAGATGCAAGAACAGGTCAAAATTTAAATATGCATGTGTTCTTTACACCTCAAGCTAATTAAACTCTATTTCTTGACATATTCACATTTTAAAATRGATTTGTAAACAATGGCATAAGCAAAACGGTAGTGAGCTGGCTTTTTTTAATATAACTSTCTTTTTGATGTTAGGTAGCTTTCCACATAGTCTTTCCTTCAATATTTAGGCTCCCTAACGTACATTTAAGTAAAATCAAGTGAATTTTCCGATTTTACAGCAGTACAAAAAGTAAAGTTCCTTCACTGGGAAATCAAACAATRTTATGATTGCTACCTAATATTTAATTGATGTTATAAATGTGCAGATTCATCACATCTTGTGTGCGTGAAGAGAGAGAAAAAAAGGGTGGAAAATAATTAATCTAAAATTCTTTTGTAGCAGACACTCAGCCGGAATGTTAACAGTCTCTCCTTAAAGAGCAGCTCTATTCTGGAGTACGGCTTTGCACCAACACCGCTGTGGAGTTCCGCTTTTATTGTCTCAGTGATTTGCGGATCGGCGCGGTGTGCAGGTGGAAGGACAGTTTATTCTGACTGCCAGCCCAGCTCAGCCTGTAATCTAAAAGCCAGGCGAGTTTTCTGTTTTGTTTTGATTTGTCTTGCTTTTTAATCCTATTTCACGTATCAGCAATAAGGTCTCCAAATCTGGAATCTGGCTTCTAAATTTGTTGATGAAATGTGAGTCAGAAGAGAAAATACACCATTATTTTATTCCAYAGTATTCTTTAAAGAACTGGATCTACTGAAAGCGTCAGCTAGTCAGTAAAAGCAAGAGATAAGGCTCTGAACAGCTAGGAGTAAATTTCTTCAGGGAGGAGCTGATCCTATAGCGTTCCAGGAAATGTAAATCCTCACGGCTTTACTCACCCTTGCTTCTTTGCCCCACTTGATATTGTTCCCAAAATGAGAAAACAGCTCACGGGAATTTTTCCCTGGCTGCACCCAAGCTATCAGGCTTCAGAAACAAGTGAAAACAACCGAATAAGTAGAAACAGAACAGTCCACGTTCTCTGTGAGTTTATATCTTACTGCTCTTTCACGGCAGATCCTGGCCTCATCATCTGCTATTTTCAATCACGTAGTGGGAAAAGGGCACTTCCAACTCAGAGTCTCCAGGGCGCACGGGGACTGGAGTACAACTGCTCCCCCGCTCTCCTACTGTTATAAAAGCTCAATCACTCTTTATGATGGTTACAATCAAAGACATATTTTTATCCTGAGTCCAATTATTTTCCATTTTTGGTTGTTTCAAACCCATGTTCTGATATCAATGCGCTTAGCCATTCTTTAAATTAATTAATGTGGTGGTTCACATGTTGGCAGTTTAACTTTGAGACTTTTAGAAAATTAAATGATGTTTTCTTACTTGGCTACTAAACATCTTGATTTTATATCTTGTACCTTTTGTGTTTCCTTAAGGCTATTTCGTTGTTAGATAGTTCATTACTGAGCAGTGAAGGTTATGCTTACTGAGCTCTGCTGTCCAAAGGCTCTCTCCAAAGATGTTCATTAGTTACATACATATTAAAAGCCTTAACTGCATGCATGGTGCCAGGAAATGAGGCAAGCAATTCACAAATATTGTCATAAAGACGGTACTTCTTAATAAATGTGAAAACACTATTTCCATGTGACTAATCTAGTATCTCCAGGTCTGTGCTATTCAGTTTTTAAATTATCAGCTCTAATAATAGACAGCCCTGAGGCTGATCCACGGTCCCACTTCCACTGTTGTGAAGTCACTTCACAGTAATGAATTATCTGCTATAGCATCCTTAAACTTCAGAAAAAAAGGTCCACAACTGGTGTGGGCTCAGTGAGTTATTATGGCTGAACTGACAGCTCAATAATTCTTTAGACTGCATATACTAAGTCAGGCCTAGTTGCTACTGGTGTAAATCCAAACATGTAAATTTGCTTTTATTCCCTCTCTAAACTGATTTTAAAAAGATTGCCTCTATTTCTTCAGGTAGGACATGCTTAGAAAGCAAGAACTCTATATAAAACAGCTGCCTTGTTCAGAAGATTCACGTCGGAATGAAACCRTTTTTTAGGCTTTCTGTGCATCTACACAAAGTGTAGAGATATGCATGTTAATAAAATTTGAAAATTATTTCTGTTTTGTTTCTTAGAGTTTTATTTCACTGAGCAAAACTGGGTARTAACAGAAAAATATTGCCTGAGTAGAAACAGGTATCATAGTTTTAAGATCAGGTTTTGGTTCAACATTTGTATAGAGAAATAGGGTTGACAAACACAAAACTATCTTCTCACAGATATAACTCAACAAGAAAAAAGTCTTTTGGAGTTACTGTTAATTAGAAATGTAGGTCATGGGAATATTTCCCAAACACTGCTGCCAGAATGACTTGTTATGTATCACCACGCCTCTTTTCATGTTTATCGGTTCTTAAGTTGCCCTCAATCTAAAAAGTTATTGCACAACAAAGATTTATACAGTTTTATACGAGAAATGGAACATAATAAGTATTGAAGTCCTTTTTGTCCCTGTCTGCGTTTGGTTATCTTCCTCCTGGGTAATCAGCAAAACCAAGTCCTGTGAGCTTGAGTGTGAAATAAGTATAATCTTCCTTTACGGCGCAGTCCTGCTCAGTGCCTTCTCTATCCATCGCCAAGAAGGATCTCGGTGCTGCTGGACTCAGCCTAAGGTCTCCTTGCTGCTCTTAATGCCAGTCCAGGTTGGATCAGGGTAATTAGAAGAAAAATCGTTTTGCATTTTATGAATTATTTGCAAGTATCTAGCTACCTTTATATTCCTAATTCAAAAAGCTTCTTCACTTCTTAAATACACTGAGCAGATTATATTTCTGAAACTTCATAACCTAAGTGATTTATTATCCACATATATTTGGATATTTTTCATTATGGTTCTGATAAAATTGGAGTCAAACAGCTGAAGAAAAGATCTACTGTGTGAATATATCAAACATGAATAGATGAAACACACCCTATGAATAATATTACGGCCAAATGCTAACATTCAATGGAGCAGCCCACTAAGAGAGTTATTTGGAAATAAGATTTTGTCACCTAAGTAATTTGAAAGTTTATAAAAATTAAGATTTTTTTATTAGATCATAAAAAAAGCATAAACTTCTTCAGGAATTTATTACAATATATGTAATAGCTGCAGAAATGCAGGGTGAATGATTTCAATGCAGGATAAAAGGAATACACTGAATAGTGTATTCGTAAGGAACAAATTTTCAGAATTAAATGCTTATATTAAACATCCTAATGCCTACTAGATATATGCTGGGGAGTGTCATTCCAAAAATTACATAGATATCTAAAGCACTTACAGAGAATTTAGAAAATATCTGAAAGGCTTTTAATGCCTTTCAATTGCAACATGATACCTAAGTCATTTAACCATCTTCAAATATTTTACCCTCAAATTAGTGGCCTGTTATTCAAAAGTGCAACTTCTTCTTCTGAAACTGAAAAATTGGGTTTAGGATCCTAGTTTTAAGTAGTAATTTTAAAGAAGATTTTTTAAACAATGAATTATTTAATCAGTTTTAGCCGCAAAACAGCCTCCTCTACCTCCTCTTTCCTTCTCTTTTTTGTACACCTAGGATTTCTCCATAAAACCGTAAGTCTTTTCACAAAGCTAGATGGGGCAGTAGGTGTTCAGAGGTATTATTAATGTGCCTGTCATAGAAGTTTCTTGTCCACTGGGAAATCGTTAATTTGTAGTGAACCAGTCCTCAACTACAGATGAAGGTTTGTAAGCTAAAACTATTTCCCTTCTCAGTAATAAAGAATGGACTTTGAAATAATACTTTAAAAAGAGCAATGAAGGTGACTAATGAGTGACTTGAAAAGAATGAGTGCAGTGTTTACCCTTATGAGATTATTTATTGACTGGACTTTCACCATACCTATTTTTGATTGACCTTTTCCAAAATATAAGAATTACTCTGTGTCTGTCACCATATTTATGAGCTTTTGGTTCTAGTGATTAATGACTAAAGAAAATAGACATACCACTAAAGATTTGTTCTCTTATTGTTTTTAAAGGGGAAATAAGTCACTATTGCCAATACTATATTTATGCTAATGTCAGTCTACAGACTCTAAGACTTTCAATCTTGCTTGTTTTATTACAAAGTCAGTATCTGTAAATTTATTTTTAAAGAGAAAACCTAATAACTTGCATGAAGAATGTCTCATGTCCTTAAAATCCCTATTTTATCATTTATGTTAGTTAAAATTCTAGGCTAATTCTACTTAGACCACTGTCTGATTTATTTAGCAAAACCCACRCGTATTAGGCCCTTCAAAAGAAAGAAAGAAATTAAGATCATTAGAAATGACATGAACATTTGAGAGGTAAAGCAAAACAAAACCACAGCTTTGCTTCCCTCTCCTGATTGAAGCAAGGAAAGGGAGTTTCAACTTTTATTACAATACCCAGGGAATAAAACATGTTTGATAGCTCAGCAGCAGTCAAAGACTTTACATTTAAATGAGGGTAGAAGATACTGGGCAGGAACCGATACGATTATGCCTCTACTGATGAGTCATAACTAATGATACAGTCTAGTGCTCATGAAGTAAAACTGATGATGGAAGTGAGAAGAGTGCAACTGGCAAGACCAAAAAACAGCTGCGAGGAATATGTATCTGTATGAGTGTGAGGTTTAGGAGAAAGGAGAAAAAAAATATTTTAATGTTTTTGCATAAGAAAATGTTTTTGATAACTTATTGGACAAATCTGTTTAGTAGGAGGAATCTACAGCAATTAAGCAAATTATGACAGAAAATTGTATTTTACAAATACTGAAATGATAAGGAGCCAGAAATAAACACATACTGTTTTCTGCAGGATTATCCCTCTGGAGATCTTCAAGGCCTGCCTGGATGCAACCCTGTCTAACTTGCTCTAGGTGACCCTGCTGAGCAGGGAGGTTGGACTAGATGATCTCCAGAGGTCCCTTCCAACCTTACCGATTCTGTGATTCTATGATTCTATGATCTTTTATTGGATTCACCTCTTGAATGTTGTCCAACTTTTCTTTTTAATTTGGATTAATGTTGGTCACACACCTATGAATACTGACTCTGTTCTTACAGTAATTGTGATTTTACATCCGATATTTTTTATTTTAATGTCTGGTTCTTGAAGGCAAGTAGTTTCCTTCTTTTCTTCCTTTCCCCTTCCCCTTTCTCTTCCCTTTCTCCTTCCCCTTTCCCTTCTCCTATGCCTTCTTTTTCTCCTTCTCCTCCTCTTTCTCCTTCACTTTCCCTCTCCCTCTCTCTCTCTCCCCTCTCTCCACCCCTTCCCTGCGCTCCCCTCCCTTTCCTTCTTCCCCTTTTCTTTCTTCTCTTTTCTTCAAAATATTTAGACCATAAAGTAAATTTTAAAAAGTAGAAAGCTTTAAGTCCTCAAATCTCCAGAAAGTTCAGAGGATGAAGAAAAGATTCACAGCTGATTATTATTTTTAAGTCATGTTAAACCATCCTCAAGATATTTTGCTTGCTTGAGGTTGATGACATTAGTAATGCTTTAGATGTATGCATTTCATTTCAAGGCTGAATTTTTCTAACTTTAACTCTGAGCCACTGGGCTATTCTGTGCCTAGGTATACAAGACAGAAAAAAATATCATTATCAGCCTTTCTCCCATCTCTAAAGATATCAACACAATGATCATATCAACTCTCAGCCTTCTCTTAATAAGGTGAGTAAGGTAATCATCTCAGGCTTCGGTTTGCTAGGCTTATTTTCCATAGATGTAGTGAACCTCCTTTAACTATCACCGGTACTTCTTTATGCAAGAGCAGACACCAAAATGGAATGCAGAATGTTAATAGTTTTACTGGTTCTATTTGAACCAGCTAAAACACTTCTTCACTTCTATTTGATATTTGCCTTTTCAATGCACCTCAGAGCTCACACTGCGGTTATTACTAGCACCTTAGATACCTCCCCCAAAACACTGACTCCTGAGCATGGCACAGTACAGCAGGAGATGGCTGGTGAGACTACCAGCCTCTTCCGTGTCCATTGCAGCTCCAGGTCATGGACACCAGAACTGCTTGTGATTCACTGCAGTTTACACCCGACCTTTTAAGGCAAGCCATAATGAATTTTGGTTCATCTTGAAATGTTGTATTGTAAACTAAATTTCAGCACTTGATTCATGAACAGTTTACCCGTGTGTGCATCTCAGATGGGACGGACAGTTAAGTAAATCTAGGTCAAACTGTCCTACCTTTGCTCGTCCATGACAGCTCTCTGTCAGTGCTTCCCATAGCAGWCTTCCTTTTGTGGAAGTATCTGCTTCTTGTTTTCCCTATGTATCATTTTTAATAAGGCTATAGGAAAATGGATCTTATCCAGTCTTACTGGATTGTTCTTTTAATGCAGGCACTCAGATAACCATATGACAGTGAGATTTCTACTTACGGGCATAATCCATAAGACTTTTTATGATACGCAACCCTTACCAGAGGCATAATATTTCCAGTACATCATTTCTGCAAAAAATATATTTTGTAGTGCCRATGAGAGATCCCTGCTGTCCTGACAGAATAGCTCTCTGGCAGAAATGACATCTATTAAAGACATACCCCTCTTTAAAATGAAATTAAAATATTATGGATAGCTAATTGGAACGCCTTGCAGCTGAAGAGCAACTTTAATGCAACTACAAAACTGTTTCTGTTAACCAASTCCCTAATCTTGTCAACAGACTCATTAACACTGTAAAAACTTAGGTATTTAGCTTCCAGTTGAACTATTCTGTCAATTTGCTTATTCATGACTGCCAGTATCTAACCATTTGTAATTCAGTAGAGAGTGTCTTTGGATTTTTTAATAAATATTGGGCTTTTATTCAGCTCTTTGTAATTCCCACAGTTTCTTAAGATTTTAACAAAATAACATGACTGGTTCAGAGAGCTAGTCATCTTCTCCTTTAAGATGTGTGGAATGCCCCACATCCTCCTTAATTCAAATTCTGCTTGTCCTACATTAGCACAGGAGATGGGGACATCCTTCCGTTCCACGCCAGACACAGAAGAGGAATACCTGCTGCACTTCTTTCTGCCTTCTGCATCACTTCTGGCAATTTTAGCACGTCTAGCCATGAACCTAGATCCATCCTGATAATTCTTTTGTTGTTTCTCACGTTAAAATGACTTCTTGCTCTCTTTATAATTCTGTTAAATCCTCTCCATCCCCTCATCATTCATAGATATTTTAGACTTGTAAGTCAGGGTTCAAAGACACACAGTCAAGCTATGGAAGCTGAGTAAATGGTTGTGTCATGGCACTTGTGAATGTGCGGGTTCCTACCCAGTGGCAAATGAGAGACGATTTGACTTAGTCTCATTTGCAATGAAAGCGTTCACTTGAGCAGTTAGAGTGTCTCAGCTGTCATGCAATAGCTTGTTAAGTTTCAGCAACGTGGTTATATGTCTGAGTCTTTATATTCCTTTCTAAGTTTTTCTTTTAAACATTTTGAAAGTCTAGAGSAGTTGGTACATTTTATTTCCTTCGTTGTTAGAGGCACTTAACACACATAAATTTATATTTTAATACTCTCATTGAAACCAGCAGGACTGCTTACATGTTCAAGCTTCAATAAGAGCTTTATAAGCCTGATGATAGGCTATTTCTTAGAGGGACACGGGTACCACATCAGCTACTCGATAGTCCCAGAATTGCCTTTCAGCTACTACCTTTGTCTCTAAGCGCCCCAGTTTGCATACTACGTTCCCCAGCCTCCATAGTGAGTTCATAACGAATCCTAGACCTAGCAGCTCTCAAAACGRGAGCCCTTTTACCTCTCAGCAGGAGCACTGGGCGCTCAGGACTAGCCGAGGCTGTACACCTATCTGCACACCACAAGCCGTGTGGGACACCTCTGCGAGACCAGGCTCCGATTCTGACACAGCAACAGGYATTTGAGCCCTGGTCTCCCATCCCACCTCCCCATCTCTTCCAGTGTCACAATACTGGTCAGTGGGAATGATGCAGCTGGGCTTCCTCTTATTTTTCATGGAAAAGGGGAAACAGAGTGCAAATGCTTGGCTGGAATAAAATTCAGATCCTAACGGGAGGGATCTTCCTGRCAGCCAGGAAGGCATCTGTCTCTGCCTAGAATAGCAGTTTAGGAACCTAAGTCACACCTTTATCTTCTGTTTTATACCCAGAGCAGCTGTGAATCTCTTCACAAGCTATCCCTTCTCATGAGAGCCTCTCCTGTGTGAGAAGTTTGGTTTGCCAGATGCACTCTTAAATTAGGATTTGCAATGCTGGTTTTACCCTGCCTTAGTATTTCTGAGGAAATGATTCAAGGAAACATAGATATACCATGTCCTGTTAATGCAGCCTGAGTTACTGTGCAGCAGAAGAATCACTCATCTGCTCATCTGCGCTCCTCTAGCACTCAGTAAATACAGTGTAATTAAACATAGCTAGGTCAGAAAAGAAATGGGGTTAGCTAAGGTACAGAGTTCTGCAGTGGATTTGGGCAAAAGGTACTCCTGGGGACTGTTACGTGACTTAGCTGATACGTAGTAATTAAACTGTGAGAACCCAGTTGTATGCAAATCCTTAAAAAGCTTCCTAAATCTCTTAGAAAAAATCTGGAAGAATGATGTGTGTCAATGCCTCTGCACTACTTTCTTGCCTCTTCAGTAATGCCACAATTATATCGAGATTTCTTCCGCTGTTCAGTGCTCACTTTATCACTGTTATTCTCCTTCACTGCTACAATACGTGATCTCGACTCTCCCTCCTATTGTGAAACATGTCYGGGTATGTGCTTGTCTGATTAACAATATCAGACTTGTGTCTTATCTTTCTGCAATTGGACATATTCGATTGCGAGGATGTAGGGGAATTGAGTTAGAGATGTCCTGTATAACCCTGCGAAGATTAATGTACACTGCTGAATCTCTGACTGCAGGAGCTCCCACTGGACAACAGGATGGAAAAGGTTGGATATTTTATTATCTATGGCCCTGACATTATGATCCAGCTTCACTCGCTGCAGTACARAGCAGCCATTCCGCTCTCAGGGAAGTTACTTGCAGAGATGATGAAGATAGAGTATCAGAAAGGTAAAAATGATTAGCTCAAAACGAAGCATCCCAGACTACTTCCTTAGAAAGGCTGTAGGTTGGCGATCGCGTTACCTAGCCTCACGGGGACTGGCATGGCAGATACGTGTCAGCCTGCGTGATTCCGAATGCCAGGTGCTTTTAGTAGTTCTCACCTCCACCTAGGTCCAGACCTTTTACGAAATCCCCAGTATCGTTGTGCAACACATTTCTGCTGCATCTTATGATCAGACATGGAACTGGATTAAAAAGTGGTAAATATTTTGCTTACTTGTGTTATTTCTCTCAGATGTCTGACTGTCTCCTTCACATCATCTTGCCTCCCTTGTTTTGCTCCTTTTCTTTATATGGAGAAAGACTTCCAGAGTGACTCTGCTTTGCTGTCAGTCTTTATTTTTGCAGGTTTTTTAAACTTATTGGTTTGGGGCTTTTCTCTCCCCCTTCATCTCGTTTTCATATCTAGAGCAGGCAGAGGATGTTCCAACACGAGTTTCCTTTGATGATAAAAGCAATGTCTTCTTAGCAAATGAAGGGCCACTTGGGAAAGTAACAGGAGGTTGAAAAATAATGGCCTGTTGCATAGGCTGCATTAGATTTTGGGTCTACTCCTTTTATAGCTTTCACCCTTTCATATATTGCAGGGAAGGGAGCATTAATTTATTTTTAAGTGAGATGTTAGAAATATAAAATAAAAAGTTTTTTTTGCGATAAGAAGGATTTGCCAAACTAAGAGAGGATGAGATGAATAAAGAAGGATTCTATTTCTCAAAATCACTAAAAAGACAAYTCTTCTGCGGTATCGTACTAAAGAAAAAGCCTTGGGTGCAGTGCAGGTAGCTCCAGAGTCTATTATACTACCAATACTGAGCTGTCAAAGAGCTTCTCTAGTCTAATATATTTTTCCCCTCTCTCTCTGTAACACCATTCTTTAGCCTCCTGCAAAAGGGATTAAAGGAGAAGCAGACCAGCTAGGCTTGAAAAAGCTATTTAGCTTGCTTATTGGGGAAATGTCTTCCCAGCTACTTACTGCCGTTTTATAACACTGCAGCATATGGGATCAAAGACTAGAACTGCCACCTCCTGTTTGCAACGGGCTGGAGCAGCTGCAGAAGTGTCAGGGCTGCTTTCTGTCTCGGTATGGGTGGGAACGAGGCTGACAAAGGTAGGTTGCTACCAACAGGTTAATTTTTCTGTATTTCACCCACTATATCGGTAAAAGTATAGGTAAAATTTTGAAYGAGGAAAGTGTCTTTTCACACTTATTTCAAACATTCTTGAACATACCTGCAGTACTGGCCACAAACATGCACATAGTATTACTGCTTCAGAGATAATCTGAAAGGCAAAAACRTAAAGAAGAGAGACAGAAAAAGAAAACCTCACACTATACTTGTGTCAGTTCAAGCTTTATGATGACTGTTAAGATGAAACAAGAACTAATATTAAACTGCRCGAATACCATATCCCAAGGCTTAGAATTAGAAAGGGTACTTTTGTGACTCTGGCAGTGCCAAATCTGCGTAAGCGCAGCCAGTGATTTTCATCTTGCCACGACTGCACAGCGCTTGAAACTGTCGGCTGGCTGGCAAGAACACTTCCCTTTAAAGGTGAGGTTAAATCCAAAGTATCCGAATGGCGGGTGTAAGCCTGGGGCTTAGACAGGACGGGGGCATTTGGCAGTCCAGATTCTAGTTTACGCTTCTGATTTCCCTTTCCAGCGTTGAGAGCGTACCGCTGTCGGTTGTATTCACCGAAGAGAGAAGCAGAACAGAGAGACGACAGACTGCAATTTTCTCACTAGTCTCAAGTACAAACTTTAAGATTGCATTCGCTGGCTGTGCCTGTTAACTCAGGTACCTCAGCAGAAAGGTTTGCMGGCACATTTGAGGATGGCTTTTGAAAAGAGCAGAAAAAACAGGCACACATCTTGTACTAGTAACACYAACTAAAGGGAGAGGCATGTACCTTTCTTCTCTGCCCTTTCTGTACATGCATTAAACAAAGAAAGTCGTTCCCKTTCCTCCATGTGCCTTGTGCAAAAGCGAGGGATTATATCGCTGCCTGCATTTAATTTTTCTGGTTGGTGACCCAGGGGGTGCGTATTGCTATATGCAAAAAAGAAAAGGATGAAGCTGAAGCTGAACTGCCGCTTGCTTTCTTGCAGCAGCGGCCTTGGCGGTGGACTAAGATGAGAGCGCGTGTTGTGCACTTCATCATCAGAGGAACGGGGGTCTTGTGAGGATACTAGGCAACTGTAACACATAATCTGCTTCTGAACTACTCCTACCCAAAAGGTTCAAACCTTCGCTTGCATGTCTTCCGATTTTCATGCTGAAAGGCTGACTTGCATGCGCGAGTGTCAGTACACGGGCTCCGAGAGTATCTAAGAATTTATGCCTGGGGACTCCTAAGGTTTTTACAGTATGTTCAAGTGCCTCCTCTTCCTTCTTGGTMCTTTAGCTCCAGCTAGAACTGCTTATATTTTTAGTTCTGGAAGTTTCTGATTCAATTATGATGGTGATTATGCATGCATTTCTGCCCTGGGGCTTGCATACTGGGCTCGTAATATTTAATGGGCTTAGACTTTGAAAGACCGTTTCCTTGTGTCTCATAGCACTGGAAGTAAAATAATGTGAGAAGATACCATTATTCCTATTTCTCTCAGCCCCACAGATCAGCTATTTTCAGTTTGGTACATTTGAAGAAAATATATATTATTTTCACTGCACTAAATTTTTGTAGAAATTTAACAAAATGTTTTATTTTTCAAAACTGATTCATAAAGGCAGTACAGCTTGCATATTTTTTAGCAATTAGATATTCCTAAMTAATTCATATTTTCATACTAAGGCAAAAAATAATGGGTAAGATTAAAAACTATGCTGGATCAAAAATACATTTGAAATTCCTTTTGTATGTTAAATGTTTTCTATGTGTAAAAATGTGTGCGTTATATTTCTATAAAATATTTGAGACTAAAAAGAATACATATATTTTCCTACACTTTTTTTTTTCCCTTTGTCTGCATTGAGAGCTCTGTAAGTCACTGAAATCTCTTCTATATTCTTTCAAAAATCTGGTTCTCTTCAAAAAGTGATTAAGAAACAGAAGATTTTACATTTTAGGTCTGTTAATGCAATCAAGAAATGATGTCAGGAGAGAAATGCAATCAAGAAATGATGTCAGGAGAGATTACTTAAAGAAAAAGATCCGGTACTTGACAGATCAAAACATGAGTGGGTCTCTTAAAGGTGGCTTGCACTGAAGTTCTCCAGCTCTCAGCCCAGTTCAGCTAAACTATCACAACAAAGCAGAGTGATTATAATAACTGCTACCCACTTCTAACTGCATCTTCTAATTAATTATCATTTCTCATGGGCATCCAGGCCCACACATTTATGCATTAAGATTCAAGCAGCACTTTTTAATCTTCTCCAAACTTGSTGTCCTTGTGTGGGTTTGCTCGAACGGGAAGCCAAGAGGAGCCCTTTGCCTCCTCTGCACTTACCAAAAGCTGTTATTAAGTTAGTGGCACAACGCACAGTTGCTTCAATTCTTGCACGTTGGGCCTGCTTCAAACAGCATTCTGGTGCTTCCTAGCTGCTACGCCTTGCCTGCTGTCTTAAAAACCACAAGTCATTCTCTGTGTGCAACTCTGTTTAAAAGGTTGCTGCACAGAACTCAAAACATTTTGATGATTACAGGAGCCCTCCAGAGTAGTTTTCTCTGCCTCAGTCGCCATCCGAAAAAATTATTTATCTAGGTAGCAGCTCATCTTTCATTAAATTTTGAGTTATGGAACAGAAAAGCGTTATTTTCTGAGGAAGGCAGTTGTGTGTTCTTGTCCTGCAGTGGATTGGTGGTTGCACCCTGATATTTCTTTACTCCTTTCTTCTAGTTGTGGTCTGCAAGCCCTATTTTAATAATGCTATCAGYAGGGGAAATTTTCTGTAAAAGATGTTGCTTCTGTAAATAGTAGGGTTTTCTTTTTCAAAAATATTTCTTAAATATTTTTCCTTAGACAGCCACTGAACATTCAGTACAGGCTGTCACTGACTAAGAAGGAAAATGCCTCCAGATGCGCATGTATCTATTTTGTGTCGGTTCTTTATACTCTTGGGAAGTAAGCAGTTAATCTCTCAGACCACCTGGATAGACCTAGTCTTGCCTAGGCACCTAACTACTCACTTTCACATCTGGTGCAATTAAAGAAAAAAGAATTATTAGTCAGGTTGCCTCCCYGCTTCATGAATACAGATAGAGGGGTTGGGCATTTTTTAACTGTTTCACCTGTGATTTGGATTTAATTTTTCCTCTCGGTGAACAGAGTTTGGGGATGATGACTCCAAAATCCCTTCCCTTTGTTGATGTTTATAAGCCACAGAGGGTTGAGGTTAAGCTCTGACCCTGTTTTCAAAGGCTTTTCTCCTCAGCCAAGGGCAGGAGCTGAGCTCCTGGGGGACCTTGGGTTCATAGCTGTGCTGCCAATGAGTAATGCCTTGAAAATGCATGCAGCTCGGCTGCACTTCAGACTTTTTTTCTTTTTTTTTTTTGGTGTGGTGCTGGTGTTAGCATCTTGATTAAAATTTAGTAGTTAACATTAAGTAACTCTCTCGTCACTATATATTCTCATTTTTTTTTTACTATTTTTTCACCATTCCTCTTTATGATGAGGGTAATAAATGTACCTCTATAGGTTTCTCTGTGCCATTTTATGCTTCTGACTCCATCAATAAAATCTGTTGCAGCAATGCTAAAGTAATGTCTCAGACAGTTAAATAAACTGCTTGACCTTATTAAATTGATTTTTAGCAATATTTAATAGTGACTGATATGTTTTAGACAAAACACATGCAATTGGCCATTCCATGCCTTGTAATTTTTTTTTTTTTTTTTTTTTTNTTTTTTTTAGTTCACTGAAAGACAAGCAGGAAGAATTATTCATTCCTTCACCTACAGACACACGTGGAACGACACAGCCTAGGCAAATTTACTCTCAGTGGAACATCGTTACGATTATAATTATATATAGATTTATTTAAGATCGCCCCTATTCGTTCTCGGTATTTTCTTAAAGATTTGTGGACCTGTTAGCTTCTTCCCCCTGCTTTTTTTTCCCCCGTCGCACGAAGTGATGATGAGATTCGGTGTCTAATGAGGCTGCCGTTCCAACCACAGCGAGACAAAGCGGTGGTTTCCCAGGCAACGCGAACCGTGCCAAAGCTCTCGGAGCAGCTCTTTCCCGGGGATTTGGGGTCCCTTTCCGCTCAGGATGCCTGTTAGTTTGAGTTCACGGGCAAAGCCTGACAAGCTTCCCGGAGATTAAAGCTCCTGAGTACACAAAATAACAAAATATAAYGCGAGCACTGGATTTTCTAGTTAGACTAAAAAGTGGAACCTGACWGATTTTGTGGGGTTTAGTTTTTTGTGTATGGGAGCTTAAAGCAATGGTTAGTACAAAAGCATGACAAACAACAAAACTATAACATATTTTAGCTACATCTCTTTATAACTTAATTGGTCTCCTCATAATTTGCTGGAGTTAACTCAATTCTGAGTCAGATTTTGCTATCTTTACCTAAGAAATTATCTAAGTTTTAGACCTGAAGTACTTGTGYGTGAAGTTAAGCATGTGTAGATGTGACTAAAGATCTGGCATCATATAGAATCTTACTGCCTTTATGTCTCAATTTAAATCTTGAGCAAGATTACAGTAATAAAGTATTAAATACTTATCAGCCAAATTTTTTCTATTTTATATATTAGAGAGAAAAATAAATATGTAGTCCTTTAGTTTAAATCTATGTGTACCAGGAACAATTCGAAATCTATGAGTTTTCTGTGATAAAGACTTTTAAGGTCGGATGAAAAGAAGAGCTCTTCCACATCCACACAATTTCTTAACAGAGCTGAACAGTTCTGCACCTCATTCGGTCCTAAGTTTGGTCAGCACCCTGAAGTTGTTCACTTGGCCACCCAGCTCAGCYGAGGGACTTCTCTGGAAAGCGCTCTCCACGCGCACGTGCTCAGACACACTAAAAATACAGCTGCAGTCTCCCCTTCCCTTGCAACATTTGTAAGTGCTAGCCTCGTGGCTAAGACAATCATGAGGGGTGTTTAAAAGCAAAAGCAAACAAACAAACAAAAAATCCCTATGTTTAATACCATGTTCTTCTTCAAGAGATTCAAATCAACATCTCCGTTTTTAAGAGAATTCCCTAACCAAAAAGCTAAGAATTCTTCTTCTTCTTCCCCGCTGGCCCATTGTGTTGCTGAGAATTACAAGGACTAGAAAGATGTCACAGGCAGTAACAAGATTTTCAAACTTTGTGGCCAAGGCACTGCTCTTGGAAAAAGACTGTCGTCCTTAATTAAAAACTATGGAAAATTTCATGGAAAATACAGAAACACCTCTAAAAGCATAGCTGTCTATCATTTCCCTGTCCCAGTCAAGCTAAAGAAATCACGTTCTCTTCCTGTTAGCAGGAACTTTGAACTAACAAGACTAATGGAATACAAGATCTTCCTCCCTTCCACCGTAACTCTGTAATTACAGCATTTTATGGAGGCATGGACAGCATGTCTGTATATCTCAAAGCAATTGCAAGGATTGCTCCTGGATAAGTACTCCAATCAGTAGACTTCTACTGCAGCCATAATTTAATCTGTCAGTAGTTGAACGTTTAAATCATTAATCCAGCTATTCTTTTTTTTTTTTTTTTTTTTTTTTTTTTGAAAGAAAGATCCTGACTGCTTGAAAGCTCTTCAAACAAGGAAAATTCAGACATTCAGGCACTCGGATCCCAAGAGGGCAAAACTTCCTTACAGCTTGAATAAAGAACCTAAAAGGCAGAATTCAATATCTCTGTCTTCATTGTTCCCTATCGATGACCTGTAGGAAGCTAGGTAAAGGGTGGCTCTGCATACTGAGTCACATTCAGAGAGGACCCCASGCAGGTGCTTCCGCCGGGATCTTAAGCAGATGGCACGCTCACCCCGCCGCGTGCAAGCCGGGGAGCACATCGCTTGTCACGAGTTCAGCTGGGATTGATGGGGCTGGGACTGATACTGCTGGGCTCTTGTTTATGACCTATTTCAAATTAAATTCCACCATTCTATGTAGAGTCAAGCTAGCAGTTGGAAAATAGTGAGAAAACAAGGAAGAAAAACAAAAATGAGAGAGAGGAAGGAAAAAAAGAGAGGAACTTTGCTTTGAACCAGTAAGCATGATATTCTCACTTTTCCCCCTGCCTTGAAGATTGCAAAGGAAACTCATTTCAGCTTTGTAAGTCTGCAATGATTGCTTCAGACACAAAATGAATCAGGCCTCTTGTTGGATTATGTGGGTGGTATTTCCACTCTTCCCTAGTGTGATAATTCATAGCCTGCAGCTGTGGCATGCAAACTCAAATATTTTCTCTTTCTGTTCAGCTTTAAAAGGAAGGGCCAGCATTCGTATGCTGTTTTGTGAGAAAGGGGGAAAAAAGTTGAAGGCCCATTTCTAAGACCATTAGTTTGAAATGAAGTAGTCATAAAATAAAACAGTATAAACTCTGCAGGAATTCATGGGTCTTGACAATAGTCTATTTTTAATGTAGTCATAGTCTAGTATTGAACACTGAACAATAAGATATGTACTTACTCAGAAGTATGAAGAATCAGATAATGATTGGAAACAAGGTGAATCCTTTTTGCACCACTGTAGTGTCATAAATATTTTTTATGTAATATTCACTTACCTGTTAAAAAAAAAAAATCTGTTTGTAAGGTGAAATTATTTGATTTTATTAATATCTATTCAGACATATATCTGGGGTTCTGTGTATGATTTGAATGTGTCAGATAAAACATAAACCGTAAACTTGCAATTTTCTATCTTTAAAACAACTTTGCAAATTCCCTTCTGAACTTCGCTTGTAAGCACATTCTTAGGAATCTAGGAATCTCTTCTTACAGTAAAAAAAAATATAAGTAAAACTTGAATTCAATGTTTCTTTGCTYGCTCCTACAACATAAAGTTGATCTTCCATGGCATGTTTCTTAAAAGCCTCTCTAAAAAGGTTTTCCATACCCTGTAAATTATTTTCTTTCCCTAATGGTTTGTTGTATTGTTTGCCAGTACAATGACTAGGAAAGCACTATTAACACTTAAGCTAATTAAGGTTTTCAGAAAACATTGGTTACGTTATTCTCATTAACAGGCTTAGAAAAAACAAACCATGCTATTCAGATGTATGAAAAGAAAAAGAAGATTGCTTTTAAATCTCAAGAAATGAATGTAAGTGTTCATATTCTGGTGCATTAACAGTTTGTTCCAGTACATTGATATTTTATGTGGAAATCCTACTCTGCAATTAATATGCCTGATGCAAATTGAAAAACCCATAATCCATCCTTCTCTGTTGGTATGTAACAGTATATTATTATTGAGAAGCTACAGGATACCAGAACCATTTTTTAAAGTTGAATGCTCATTACCTTAAATCTGCATATAAAGCAGTTTGCATTCAGACTTAGGTAATATATAACTGAATATACCATGACACACATGAAAATGTACCAAATAATAATAATAATAATAAAAGTCCTATGCATCTCATGTCTGCAGAGATATTTATGTTTTCTAGCATTAAGATTTAAAAATAGCTTGAAACTAAACATGAAATGGTAATGAAATGCCTGACTTCTGGCTAGCAGGAGATACGTGAGTAGTCACTTCAGTTAACTCTGAAAATCAGGTGGCCACTGCTATTTATACACCATTTGCTAGGAGTTTACAAAGTTCTACTAAAGAGAACCAATCTATTTTTACATATAATAGCAATTAATGATTGTGTAAACACAAAGAAAGTATGCCCCTGCCAGTTAGTGCCTCCTGGTGACATTTTTAGCTGAGCTGATTGCTGGGTCAAGCATTGGGAGTGAAGTGCCCTTTCTTTCTGAATCAGATTTGGAATGTTTATTGTCTGTTCATTTTAGTGGTTTCTCTTTTTAGTGCTCTTCTAGGTAGAGTCCTCTTCAGGGCAACCATCCAAAATAGATGAGTATCATTGGAGGTGTCGTTTTCAAGAGACCTGAGCATCTAGTTTCTGACTCAGTATCTAGATGACTTGACCTTTCATGCTGACAGAAATATAAAGGAAAAGACTTTCAGCAGAATTTTCAAAACTGGACGCAGTTTAATGTAAAATTGCTATCTAATTTGGATAAAAGGAACATCTCACTAAAACAATGCAAGTTCTATTTGCAGGTGATATCTGCAGGTTCTGAAAGACCATGGAAATTATACCTAATTTCCAAAACCAAAAATATCTAGTAGGCTTTTTATTATTGAGTTGTTGGATTTTTTTTTTTCTCATTCTCCTTCTCCTTCCTCTGGAGGAATATATGTACCCAGTAATATCCAGTATTTCTTTTCTAAAGGACTGGAGAATATTTTCCAGCTTCTTAACTAGAACATATGCTATAAAAGACATAACTTCACAACGTGGTAGGACCTAGGTGTCTCCAAACTCAGGTGTCTTCACAACAAGATGAGACACTCAGTTCCTGGACACATCTTGGTTTCTGTGAAAAGAGGATATGCTGACTAGAAGGGAAGCACAGTGTTCTCCAGCAAATCCTCGGTTTAGCTATCATGAGATTGGAACCGTGAAATGTGGCCAATATGCCCACAAATGGGTCATAGTCTGCTTTAACCTTTGGAAAATCTTAAAATACTTTGCAAACAAGGATCATCATGACTGGAAAAATGTCTAGGAATAACTTTTACAAAGTTGAGGAATAATTAGGGTATCTCTTAAAGTATGTTCACAGATGGCACAGATATGTCAATATGTCCAGATCTGAGACATATCAATGGATTCCAGGTTCCGCTTATTTGTCATAAGAACYCTAGAAAACTGTGGGAAGGGTGACAGCAATTGCAGAACTTTTCCTCAATATTTGCTATTTATTCTTTGCATGAGAGGAAAAATTATACATCAACTTTTATATAGGCACATGTTATGGTGAGGTGGAATCTAGGAGGATTCTGCAAAGATCTTGACTGGATTAAATTCAGAGGGTGATTAGAAATTTAGATTCTCCCCTGCTTGTAGCTGTATTTTTCCATACTACACAAGGATGGGAGGGAAAAGAGCCACAAAAATCAACAACAACAAAGGAAAATCCAAATGTGTGAGTTATGGCTTTATTGATATAATATTACAGTTTAAAAGCTTGTTGGCTTCAATGTTGTTTTTAATACTGTCAGGTCTCCAAAGCTTTCTTGACTTCACAAATTATGGTCTCTTGATTCTCAGTTAGGAGGAAAAAAAATACCATTGAATTTTGCTTCCAAGAAGAAAAAATGCGCAGCTCAATATCCACTGTTGTCACTCAGTAATGCTAGCTAACACTTCTTCATCAGCTTTTGTATACAGTTTTTAATCTCTTATTTTTTACTATTTCTCTCTTATCTGAATGCTGCTAATTATGTAGCTAAAGAAAAGCCCATTGGCTTCATCAAGTTGCATTCACCCTTCCGTCAAGAAAAGGGTAAAGTTAAATTAAAATAATCATTTTCTCTAGTTGCAGCTAGGCAAGAATTAATGTTTTGTATTTTATCTCTACCATGTGCCAAAATATGTCATATTGCTATGAAAGCAGCAGAAGGGGAAGAAATTCCACAGAATATCCTACTTTATTCCATTTATCTTAATAGGAAAAAAATCTAACATGGAAATAGATATTTTTCCTACCTGTCCTAGTGTCATCAAGCTACTTCTTGATATCTACAGCTCTTTGCAGCAACAGCAGCAGTATAAATCACCTCTGCTATTTCTCCTCCTGCAGGTTTCCTCTTTTCTTTTTAAGTTGTTGAAGTATTCAGTGCCGAGGCAAATGAAGGGAAAAAGGCTTAAGGACATAGGTCATCATCTAATGATTGACATAACTGCTTGTTGCCTATATATTTCCATTAAATCAATGCTGTACTGCTGCAGATTGAGAGAAGGTGTCCCTGCTGCCTTATCCCTGACATTGCTAAGCAAGTTGTGCATGATATATCAAACAAAAAATCTCTATCAGCCCGTTGCATAGAAAATAAAAAGCATATTTCGAAAACGTTTATCCTATCACCATATCAAAATCACATTCAAGACAATGTCTCAAGTAATTCCCCTTTCCTCGAAGATCCTGAAGAATATAATGTAATTTAAACCGGCAGCAAGCTGATGGAGGATGTTACAAACTTCCGTGAMCCCTCAAAGTTCAATCAAAGCAGTAGGATAGCGCAGAAGCTCATGAAGGCACAGCCCTCCTTCGGAGCACCGCTCTCCAAAACGAGGGAGTGTATCCCTTTCTGCGGATACACGCAGCTTTGTTAAACCAGAGCTCACCTGGSAGTCTTTTCAGACTTAAATCTATCCATAACAAGGATGTCTTAATCAGAAGRTAACCTTTAATCTTACTTTTTACAGAAATATAGAACACCTGACTTAAATATTGCCATCTTTTTGRTATTGCAGAGCTACCTTGAGCCTGGTCTGTAAAAAAATGTGCTAAGCATTGCTCCAGTACTTACCTATGAACAAACAGTTAACTAGAAATGAGGAAAAGGGACAAGTTTCATCCTTCCCTRCTTGATTTCTTCATATCCTGAAATATATATTTTTATAAACATATTCAATAATAACAGTACCCTACAGGAGCAAATTAAAATAACGAAYGTTGTTCACGACTAGCTCTGGGTCAAAACAAGACATCACAGCAGCAAAACAACTTTGAGGTGATAATGACTGGGAGGTGAAGTTGATTTTGCAGGRTACTATTGCAGTGACCTAGTAAAAGATTCACGAATTGTGCAGAAATTGTCAAATATCTTAACCTTTTAAGAAAATACTTTAACACTCCCAGTACGGATTTCTATAGCATTTAGTTTCTTATTCTGTGGGAACTAGGATCCCATCRCATTTATGGAACTGGCCCTTTGTAGCCTATACCCATACTCCAAGGTAGCTGAGTCAGCACATTGTTTTAAGAGCAGCTAAAGCGAAGCTACAACCGAGCTCTGTTCTCCCCTTTAGCCGGAACGACATTTCCTGCCGCTGCCCCTCCAGTAAGGGACAGCGATGTTTAATGATTCCTTTTGGCACAGGCATCGTGTCGGAAAGCATACTGCCATCCCRAGCTTACAGAGGAAAACTTTAGTACTTCACTGTCCCCATGATGGAGCAACTTTCCCCTTCATTTTCTTGGTGTTTAGGAAAATCCAAATCAAAATGGGAAGAGATTTTGGGTTGTAAAGTCTTTATTTCTTCCCTCCGAGAAGGGTTTTACCGAGCGGCCCGTTCTTGTAGGGCTCCGTAGCGGGATGCAGCGCAGAGCAGTGCCGCGGCGAGGGGTCGGCCCGCACCCCGCACCGTGCACCCCGCACCCCACACCGTGCACCACACACCGTGCACCACACACCCTGCACCGCGCACCCCACACTGCGCACCTTGCACCCCGCACCCCACACCGTGCACCCCGCACCGTGCACCACACACCCTGCACCGCACACCCCACACCGCGCACCCCGCACCGCACACCCCGCACCGTGCACCCCGCACCTCGCACTGTGCACCCCGCACCACGCACCGCACACTGTGCACCGCACACCCCGCACTGCGCACCCCACACCGTGCACCACACACTGCGCACCATGCACCCCGCACCTCGCACTGTGTACCGTGCACCCCGCACCGCACACCCTGCACCGCGCACCGTGCACCCCACACCGCACACCCCGCACCCCACACCGGGCACCCCGCACCATGTACCCCACACCCCACACCGCGCACCCCGCACCGCGCACCGTGCACCCCACACCACTCACCCTGCACCCCGCACCGTGCACCACACACCCCGCACCGCGCACCCCGCACCGTGCACTGCGTACCCCGCACCCCGCACCTTGCACCACGCACCGTGCACCACACACCGCGCACGGCAGCCGCCGCGGGCGCGCGGCCGAACCGCGTCTCGGCTGGCGGATAACGTTCAGAGCCGACAGAACGGCATCGGGGAAGTTCTCGTCATGCTAAGTAAATTCGCAGAGCCTTAGCCTGAAAACTAGCAGTTTTCGAAGCAGAAATGAGGGTAACGTTTAGAAACTTCAGCTTAGTTTTCAATTAGAGTTTTATATGCAGAGTGGCTTCCTTTGAAAATAACTGCATGCTATTTGTAATTATATGGACAAACTCTTCTTTTTAGCAGTTTTTTTCTCTCTTCTTCATTCCCTACCAGGCTGCTGATTTTCTCTCTCTCTCTCTCTCTCTCTGTTTTTTTTTTTTTATAGATAAAAAAAAACTTCACTCTCACTGCACTTGTTCCACTTTGTTCTTTTTTACCATCACTCTTCAAAGACTTTTAGGAGTTGGACAAAGTTCTTTTAACAGCCTAGCACTTTCTTTCACAGAGCCAAATTCTTCTCTATTTAAGTCAGCAGCGGTCTAGGTATCCTTGTAACCTTTTTCTTTTCTCTCCCCCCCCTCCCCGAATATATCCTATAACTGTTACTCCTGAAAATGTCTGAGAAAAATGTGGTGAAATACAGTTGTTAAGGGAGGCCACATGATTTACTCTCTCCATATCACAGGGAGACTCTCAGTCACAGTCTGGAATAGAACCCAGGTCTATTTATCTATTATACGTTTTTATATCGATATCCCCAAGCAAAATCCTCTGCTTTAAACGGAAGAAAATACCTTACATGCGAAAGTCATTTTTCATATGATTTCATTCAATAGTTCATTAGTTTTAAAATCACATTTAACTCAACACTTTGTAGGGAGAAAAGTGGGCTTGAAGTATTTTTATTTAACTATATAGAGCAACTCATCTCTGTATCTCTGACTTCTGAATTTGTATCATATTCCTCCAGTGATTGAATCGAGTGTTTCATAATGCTGATGGTTTGCTTTTTTTGGATTTGTTTTTTTGGTTTTGTTTTTTTCTGYGTAGACAGGTTCTCTGATTTACAAAAATTAGGTAACTTAGTAACAGATAGAAATAGATGCCAGATACTGTGTTACAACTTGGGCAGTACTTAGTGCCTGTCACTGGGGATGTTGTGACATAGCAAAAATGGTTATGAGAACTGGCCCACCGCCAGGCCATAGGAACTGCTGATGCTTTCACTTTTACACCAAAGCTTTAAAAATCTTACCATGGTATTAACATGCAGCTACTTGGGAAATCTGGACTATCTTCTGGGCAGAATATCTTTTATTTGTAAAAAGGCAATGTCTTTCATAATCAGTTTTATGTTTTTTATTTCAGTACATAAGCCATAATTTTTTACAAACTTAGATTAACCTAGTAATTTGCATAACAGCCTAGCTCTGCACATATCCAATTTGAAGACTCCTGGTTGGTAAATGTTAGTTTCTCCAGCCTTTCAACCTGCACACATTTCCTCTTCCTTTAAATTAATTTTACAGAATAGCGCAAAGCCTAAAATCGCCCTGGGGACTTGAGCTAATTGAAAAAGCAGAGTTGCCGAAGTACTATGTGCAAGATAAATACTGTTTGCTGCTCAGGTACAGCAACCCAGACATGCTTCCAAGTCCTTCCAGTGACTGTGATGTGTTCTTTATCTCGGAGAATGATCCCAGCTAGATCTGAATCCAAAGACTGCTTAAATTGGTGCTGTGTAAAATCTAGTACTTAACCAAAGTCTGGTTTTTGGTGACTAGATTCGTCTTTAGCTTCTGTGTATGTGCAAATGGATAACATCTACCAGTCAAAGGTCACTTATGTTTCCTCTCTGGATATTTAGATCCCTGTAATGTAATTCCAATAATCTAAAATGTTGCTTCTGTGCTGCTCCCTGTAGTTTGTTTGTGAGTTTATTGACCAATGTGTTTAAGCAGCTTCTGTTAGTTTGCTTCATCTAGGAGACCATCCCAAACCTCCCCTCTCCGTGCCCTCCTCTCCTATAGGTGAGGCATGAAGGGATTATGATCATGAAGGCTTTGCTGGACCAGAATAAGCGTCGTCCTCTCTCCAAGCAAAGCAGAAGGGAGATATCTTTTCAGGCTTTTGCTAGAATCTGGTATTCTTGTAACAACAATGAATCCAGGTTAACCCTGCAGTACAGACTCACTTAATCCTTTGGAAGGCCTCCTAATGGAGAAGGTTGTTCTTTCAGCTAATTTTTCATGCTACCACCCCCCTGACAGCTAGCAGCCTTTCTATTCTGTGTGGATTAAGTRTGAGCCAGCTGCTGTTTTTTCTCATATCCCTGTTACATAAACTCTGYTTTATTAACAAGACCAGATTACTCATGATAGTAAATAAATAAATAAAACAGTCAAAAAAAATTCCCTGGTGTAGTTAATTAGGACATTTGTGTATTGGTGACATCAAATCTGTGTAGGTTATATAACTTGTAAGTTTTCACGCTGTAGTATTTGCCCTGATTTTGTGCTATAGAATTCTGAATGTTTGCTCTCTAACAGYATGATAGCTATTAATAAACATGGAACTACAAAGCCTCTCATATATATACACACACACACATATATATATATATATCCTGTTATTTGGGGGGTTGATTTATTTACATCAAACACTTGGCAAGCACATCTTTTCATAATTCACAGAACATTAAGCTGAAATTGTCAATATGGGAGAACAAATCCATGTTCTGAAGCCTATGTTTTGTCTGATACTCTAAGGTGGATATGCAGAAGATCATTATGTATTCTTCACCACAGGTCAGTTGCTTAGCTACCAGAGAAGTAGAGAACTACTAATTGAAAGTATTCAGTATTGCTGGCAACATTTGCTGCAGGACACTGGACTTGGAAAGAGCCAGATATAAATGTTGCAAGAGGAAGGATGAAAGAAAAGTCTACACAGCATCAGCTTGCTGAAATAATATCTTTCTTCAGTATTATGATATTTGGATTTTCATCAGTAAAATGGTACTGATCCTGATGATTAGTCATCAAATGATACTGTGACAAACTTAGTAGTTGTGGAGATTAGTTATTCCCAATAAGTTAATATACTGTGGTCATATTTTAAGTATAATTATTGTTCAAGCTGCTGGAGTAATTTCCTATTTGTATAGTTCCAGCACAATTCCAAGTGTTTAATTACCTTCAGGGATCTCTAGTTAATAGGTACAGCTATTAACAGGGAAAAAAACAAACAAAAAATAAAATAAAAAGGAGGACTGGCCAAAATAACATTCTCTCAGGAGATCCCTAATTGCTAAAGCACTTGCATTTGATTCAAATCTAAACTTGAAGCTCTGTAGTGAAAAAGAACATCCCCCTCTTTTTAGTTCAAAGAAGAATTAGGCAATACAACATTATCAGCTTTTCTTTTCATGGTATTCTCCAGTGTAGGTGTTCTTTCTATTTTTTTTCTTTGTAGTCTGTGTTTTATAACTTCATTTTCTGTCAGTGTTAATGTCTTGAATATAAAAGTTAAGGCCACCTTGTTCAGATGAGTGAGAAATTCTCTTTAATCTATTGTCTGCCCAGGAGACTTTTCAAATAAGACATTTGAAACCTTTACCTCTGGGTTGCAGGTTAAAATAATAAAGTTGGTCTAGAGCTATATTCTGCAGCAGTCTGTGTATATAATGTATCAGGAAAACACTCCTTGAAACAAAGTCTTAGCAACTTTACTGAGAAAATTCAGGGAATTTGCTTCCATGGAGAAGTATCTTCAAATAGTCTCGCATGTATTTAGTAAATCTATATTTCCATAGATACATAGATTTTAAAGCTGGCTGGGATTTTAATGATCATTTAGTTCATACAATGTTTCACAGATTTGACAGGATGTGAGTGAATGAAAGATACATGGTTGACATATTTATCCAAATCCCAGAGGATTGCACAGCTAAGATAAATGCTGGGAGATTCTGGAGCTATTTAAAATATATTATTTAGTTGCTAGAGAGCAGCTGATGAACAGAAACCTGTTATTATACTGCCCTGCAAATTCTTGTGCCCAAGATTATCTGTTCACAAACCAGAAAGCCTGGATTTCAAATTCTCCAATTCAGGATAGTCCTGAATTTGAGCAAATAAAATAGATTTAACTGACAGAATGCCAGGTTATTAATTTAACATATTTTTATCTACCCATTCTTTCATATCCCAGGTGTGTAACTGAGCTGAGTGTGATGTTGCTGGGCTCGAGCTACCTATCTTGTAACCCAGTTAATCCTTTTTTCTAATACCACCATTCACTGTGAATTTCAAAAACAGCTATTTCTTGCTTAAATTGTACATCGGACCATTACAGAGTGTTCCTTGAAGTGTCCGTTTGATGCCTACCTAATCTGTTCCTAAACACAGTCACCGGGGAAAGTAGCAAGTGCAGCTTGTGGGAGACTTCCACTCACAAGTGCACCTTCTAAGAAAGATATCCAGCTGAGTATCCAGGTATTTATGACTGCATCACCTTGCAGCGAGGAAAAGGTCAGCGAGGCGGCTTACATTGCTTTTCATGGAACTAATACATGATGCACATGGGACACAGCACAAATTACCACCTGAAGTGCAGAGACATGTTTAGTATACCAGAGCTTCCTTAGTTCCAATCTAYGAATTCAATCCAACCTTAAATTTCCTCAGGCACAGAATTTGTTTCTCCCGCTGTAGAAYGGAGATTTTTCTACAAACACTGAAGCGTCACTTGGGAGTCTCAACAGACAACTGACATCCCAGTGCCTAGGTAACACTGGCAATGTCACTGCTTCCTTGTCATCTCTTGGGACTTTCCATAGAMGGTTCTGCTGTATTTAAGCTCTACAGTTCTCTTGGTTTTCCTTCCTCTGTCATACTCTTTCAACTGCAGATTTTCTATTACATAGCAAAGGTAGCCTCAGAGATTTAACTGGAAATCTTATCCCTGCAATTCTCCTTCGAGGACAAATTATTTGCTTATTTCTTCTGCCTTATTCTCAGTATAGACCTAGAAACCCTTGACGGGCATGTATTACTCGTCTTCCTCTGTGGAACGGAAAGCACGGGGTCATCCCGGCACCGCTGCCGCTTCCCGCCCGCTTTCTCTCGGTTACCGCGGCCACCCCGGCCAGTGCTTCTCTGCAGCCTCCCTCCCACAGCGGGGAGGATTCGTCCCACCTGCCGTCGTTTTCTTGCCTCCCTATCAATGCTACAAGTTTCCTATGGGTGTGTTATGTCTTTCCCTGCACTTTTTTGCTTAAATTGCTTGTTTCCCCTCTTTCCTCTGACAAATGCTTTTCTTTTCCTGTCACCCCTYCAACCTGTGTGGAATCCGTAAGGTCAATTAACTCAGTGAAGCTTTGGTCCCTTTTAGGTATTGCTATGTCATGTAAATACTAATATTTCTAGCATAGAAAGTCTGAYGTATTTCAGTAAATAGTCTAAATTTGAGAAAGAAGAGGTGATAAAGTAAAAGCAACGACCCAAATATTTACAGACTTTGCAGTCTGACCATTCTCACAAATAAAATAGCAGAAATACTGATGCAAGATTCATTAAAGAGATTTAAAGAAAGCAGGCATAATATTACATGACATCATGTAACATAACATGATTAATGTTAATTAACAACTTTATAGAAAATAGAACTTTTCAAACTATTTTTAATAGGATTTTAAATTTAGTTAATAAACTGCTGATATTGTATATTTGGGTTTGTACTATACTATATTTAGTATAAAGCCTTTCACTCAATGCTACTCAACACTTCTATTAGAAAATTGAAACAGTAGAAAGTCACTATGATATATTAATTAGTTTAAAATTRGACTAAGCAGTAAGTCTTAAATGTAACTATCAAAAAGAAATTGCTATTAAAGAAAGAAAAAAGTAAGGTCCATCCCCTTTCATTCTCACAAATTAAACTATTACATGAGCCAGCAATGTGTCCTTGCGGCAAAGAAAGCCAAAGGTCTCCTGGGCTGCATCAGGAAGGGTGTCACCAGCAGGTCGAGGGAGGTGATCCCTTCCCCTATGCTCAGCCCACATCTGGAGTCCAGGCTCTCCAGTACAAGAGAAATGTGGACATACTGGATCTGGTCCAGCAAAGCTCCACAAAGATGATCAACAGCTTGGAGTGTTTGTCGTACAAGGAGAGGCTGGGAGAGCTGAGATCGTTTAGCSTGGAGAAGAGAAGGCYCRAGGGGACATTATCAATGTGTATACCTAACTGATTGGTGGGGGRAGTAAAGAAGACTGAGCCCGGTTCTTCTCAGTGGTATCCAGGGAAGGAYAAGAAGCAAAGGACACAAATTGCAATACARAAAATTCTATTAAAACRTAAGATTTTTTTTCATTTTAAGGGTGATCRAACASTAGAACAGGTTGTTAAGAGAGGTTGTGAAGTCTCCATCCTTGCAGATATTCAAAATCTGACTCAATGCAGTGCAGAGAAACTGACTTTAGTTGACTCTGCTCTGGGCAGGTGGGCTGGACTRGATCTCTAGTGGCCCCTTCCAACTTCAACTATTCTGATTCTGTGATATAATAGTTAAGGGTCATGACCAAAGAAGGAGACTGTTGCATTCCTGATGCGTCCTAACAAAACCGCGTGCAGAAGTTTGACATGCACTTTCCCACAACGCTTTGTTATGAGATACTGAAATAGTTTTAGACATTGAAATTTAACTATGAGTAAAAGAAGATGTGGACATTTACCTTATCAATATCCTCTTTCTTTCGCTTCCTTTCCCTTTCTTTCTCTATTCCTTCGCACACAGGTACACACAGATATATTTTACTTTCACTATTTATACAATCAGGCCTATAATGCAATCTTTGAAAATTTTGAGGGACTCTTAAATTTACAGTGAGTTAATCATCCTTGTTATTTCCAATTTTCCTAGTAATATGCATATTTTTGAAAAATAGACATGATTGTGAGATGCCTAACTGCTGGGCACTAAATCATAGTTCTCAATGTTTCGGTTTCCTACCTGCCCATCAACATATTAGAACTGGGGGGTATTCCTCTAAATAAGAACTTTAACTTTTTCCAGTCAAAACATTTCCATCATTGTAAAATAAATGTGTTTCAGAATTTTCCTTTCCAGTTTTCAGTCTTTCTACCTTGATTCAGTTCCTTCCTACATCAATTTTCAGAATTTCCTAAGAAACRTGAAATTCTTACCAGCTCTATTATCAAGTACTTCCTCCATATTATTTTCATATCTGGAAGTTAAAACAAAAGTAAATGTTTCTATCACAATGGTTAGGTTATTTCCTTTAAGGGTTTTTCCTACAAAATTTCTGGAAAAAAAAAAATAGCCAGTGTTCAGGACAAAGAAAATTCAACTGTGAGTCCTGTTACTGTATGCTTCTTAACCCAGCATCTAATTTCCTCCTCAGTCATATATCACTGACTCTGACATAGAGAAATACAAAGTACCATACTGTTAAACTGGTGGCTTATACAAAGGAATGGTTTCCCACTCATTTTCTGACTGTAAGCTAGTCTTTGAGAATGTCATTCTTGGGTAATTACCTCCCATCAAAAAAGCCATCAATATTTGTTTATTCCCAAGTTTATGCATCACTTTTATGGCATATGCAGAAACTGGGCGCTTAAACAGAGCTTGTAATTACAAGGCAAGCACACTGCTCTCTGAAAATTATTGTTATTAGGTTACTTTTGCCTTGCTGATGTAGGTACTCATTGTGCAAATGAATCAGTCTGCAAGGCCTCACCGAAAGCAGTGATCCCACCCGGGTCAGCTGAAGAGTCATGGTTGTCCTGGAGGTGGCAGTAAACAGTTCCCACGGGTGCCCTTGTGACTTTCTTCATGCCAGGAGCAAGCAGGTAGTTAAAATGGCCTCTGTAAGTACAGAATACAGCAGTCTATCAAAGGCTATCATTTCCACTGCTGTGAAAGTGTCATCTTCCCTTTCACRCTGCTTTAGCATCCTGGAAATCTGGGAAAGGGCAGAGAGGGGGCATGTTCAAACATTTCCTGACCTTCAATACCCACAATCGGGCTATAATTAA
The DNA here is from genome assembly GCF_003343005.1 of Rhea americana. Lineage (NCBI taxonomy): Eukaryota > Metazoa > Chordata > Aves > Rheiformes > Rheidae > Rhea > Rhea americana. The sequence continues at coordinate 2,147,960 of NW_028185927.1, forward strand.
ATCCCATTCTCCGTATTGCTCCAAAATATTCCCAATATATCTCTTGCTAATTCATCAAAAAGAAAGACGTGCTTGTGGAATTTGATCACTGGAAAGGACAAAAAGCAAAAGCGTCTTTTAGACGGTCTTTTAGACGGTTAGAGGTAGAGCCCACCTCACTCATTCCACCCACGCTGTTTTTATTTCTCATTGTTTCATTCCTAACACTCTCCCAGTGTTTTCCTACTTTTTATTATTAACTTTTAGTTAGCTCACAGCAGTYAGGATATTAAAGTCTGACAGTATGCCAGCAGTCTCCACTTCTCCATTTTATGCCTTGTACTGTTAAACTACTCCGTCTCCTTTAAGCCAGTTGACACGCTGGCCATCGAGAGCTGATGACGTTCCTTTTTCCTCCTTTGGGGGGTCCTTGGGGATTTGTTGCATGGGTAAAGTCAGAGAGCAGCTTTGCTGAGCTGGTGGGTTTACGTCCAGTAAGGTTTTAAAGCAATAGCATAATAGACATGGAAACACCGAAAAAGAATAACCCTCTAAATTCCTACCTGTCCTAATGTTATTTTGAACCACCCCAAAGACCAATTTATTGAATTTTGACTTACACATGTAGTTTTCAGTTTAAAAATATAAAGAAGTGCTCATTGTTTTCCATATGGATTCAGCTTTATGCTCAATTTGTATGCAAAGCAAATAATTTGCCCATACTTGTAAAGGATATGCATTATCAGAACACAACACCTGCAGGACAAAAGCGAGGTTAATTTCATTGTTGCTATGAAGCAAAGGAGATCATTACAAAGCCTGCAGTAACCAAGCTCTGTGAAATAGCTGCATTAGTCATTAACTTTCCAGCACTAAATTTCATATCAAACTCAATTAACTACTACATAGCTTTTAATGACAATATTTTTCAGATGCAGCTCTTGTTTACTAATAAGATTTCCTATCACGACCATCTTTGCCATTACTTTGGTGGTGTTAATATTCAAGTCTTGAGTTTCTACAAAGAAAATGGGGCAATGAAAATCACATTTGCTGAAAGTTCTCCTTAAATTATGCTTCTAAATATTAAAATGTTTAAATTGCACTTTGGCAGTAAAAGCGAATGAGAGTAGAGAAGACCAAAGTCATCTCTGCATTATATCCACAGAATGGATTGGAGCTGCTGCAGAAGTTACACATATTTGACCAGAATATTTCCGTTGTGTTTAAGACTTTGACGATAAAAGTCCTTTAAATTGGAAATGTCCTTTATGTTTSTTATTTCTGATCATACTGAAAGTCAAAGYCTATAATAAAYGAAGTCACAAARTTAATATCACAAGAAAATAATTTACATAGGTAATTAGCGCAACATGCACATATGAACAGCAACTGGATTAAGGAATCAGATCACCCATAGCCTACAGCAAAATTTTCTAGTCTTTAATCTCTCTGGTGTCCACCAGCAATTACTGCTCTTTTCGAGGAGTGGGGAGGAATCCTTAGATTCAGAGAGTACTGTCTGTACCTTTGTATCGTTTGTTTATCTATTTTGACCGGTTTCTTTGATTTCCATGTACCRTTGTTTCCTTTGTAATTTTTCTCTGTGCTGTGGGAGAAGTACCGATGAAAATGRTTAACTTTTACAGTAGAATTAGATTTCTGCTTTGAAAACCCTCGATCGCTCATGGTTTACCTCTGAGAACATAGTTTTGAAAACATCTGTAGTAGCATTGCTCTCTAATTTGGAAAGAACTACAAATGACGTACTCAGAATCCACAGCTGCTGACTGGTTGTGCTTGCYTTCGCAGACACAGAAAGCCTGTACTCTAAAGTAAAGAACTACAGAACAGCAGAAAGGTTTGTGGACACAGTGGGCAAAAATGGCTAATGGAGACACCCAGTGAAAACAATGGTAAAAATTAGTTTTTTAAGTTGATTAAAAAGAATCTATTTTTTCCCACAGAAAATGAAAAAACTATTAATGCTGTAGCCCCAAATGTGTTTTCCTATTTCTGTAACTTCTTCCTCTCCAGCCTTCTCATCTCCTTTGTTTGGTTTCATCTCCTGCGTGTTCTGTCAACCATTGTTTTATTATTCTGCTTTGGATCTGTGGTTAGAACGACAGGAACAAATCATCAAATGGTGAGTGAGATTTATGCTGTTTTCATTTTATTTGACTTTTTTAAARGGAAGTTCTCTAGCCCGGTGACTAGGTATCAAAGGTAAAAAATGTAGTGTTTTGAACAACAGACATATTAAYCATGAGATATTAATAATGACCACTMCCAGCAGGTTCATGTTATCTGTAGTGATCATGAGAAATCAAGGAGGAYGCTGGGGCAGGATCCCTCCGTACCATCTCACAGATCTTGTGTGGAGCATTCTCCATGCGCTGAGGTTAGCTAGGATTTCTGCTTTATCTATGCCACTAGGTGTTTTCTCAGGTGGCACCCACAACCCTTCACACCACATCTTGTCTGTGGTGTGTACTTAAAAGAGSAATGCCTAGATGGTACAGTAAATCAAAAGAAGGATCTGTATTTAGTACAGCTCTCACATACCGAGTTGGACTGCTGTCAAGAGTAATATTTATCTGAAAGATAAATCTATGAGCACCGTTGCAGATCTATATAATAATGTTGTGTTACATAGAGATGATGCACTGTATCTCATGATAAACTCTAAATAAAATTTTTATTCTAAAACTCTTATGTTAGATAAAGAATTACAGTTTTCACGTTGAGYACTGTCAAGGAAAACTATGTTGTTAAAAACAAATGATCCACTGTCAAATGAGCAAATAAAGCAACATACGAAGCAATACAAAATTATCTTAGAGAAATCATATGCATTTTAAAAGCATTTTGATAAAAACGATGAACTGAGTTTTGTCTCCTCTTTTGCACTTAAAATTGTCCTGCTGAGCAACAGAAGAAACTCACTTTTTTCAAATAGTGTAGTCGAATAAGACCTCCCAGGTAAACCTTCCTTTAGTAACAAAAGGGATATTCTGSCCCACTTCCACCACTACTACACATGTGTGCACGCGTGCACACACACACACGCACACACACACACACTATTCTTCACAGTATAGCAGTATGAAGGATCTCTCACATCTGTTGAGAATCATTTCTTTCCTATAGGGAATAATCTCTGCTAATAACAAAGAATACTCCCACGCCTAAAAACTTTGTTGTCTTGTATAAATAAGCTAAATATATATATATATATATATATATACACACACACACATATGTATATATAAACTAAGCTCATAGAGGGAGATCTCCAAGGTTATACAACCTTGATAAAATTCGGAACATAATTTAAAATTGGTTATTTCTCAAAGCTTACACAGTTTTAATTTGAAGTGTGGCCTCAGGGGTGAAAGGCCATTAAATAACCTAGTGATCCATGAAGACAATTTCAAAATGTAYGGTAGGTAAAGTAATATGAGATTGTTTCTGTATTTGCATGTTTAATTTGTTGCTACTAAAGAGCATTATTAAAGATCCTACTCGTCGATATAAGGTTCTTCTCTCCAGTAAACTGGTTGAGCTCTTTAGTAACGACAATCGCAGAGTCACCGTGAGCYGAACAGGCAGCTCTCCGAATGTTTTCTGTGCCACCATCTACCCACCACAGGTATCCTGTGTGATACGCGGGTTTACACATTGGGAGGAGCGTCCCCCTCCCTCCCCTCCAAAATCACATTTTTGCTTCTTTCAGTGAAATAGCTAATTATAAGTTAAATGAAAACATCTCCTTAGTGAGAGAATGCCATCTTCTCAGAAGAGATGACAACCCTATTTGTACACCAGATGAACGGCTGAGGGCAGATTAACATCCTAAAAGACATTTTTGGTCCTTGACACTATTAAACAAATGATTGACTACTGAATACAGTAAGTGCAGTTTTTGAAAGTATGTTTACCAGGAACAGACTATCTTTTAGTTTTTTTATTTTAATGTTTTCAGAGGGAAATGTTGTGTTCCTTTACTACATTGTAAAATACAGTCAGAAAAGCCTAGATTTGAAGAGACCTCTGGAGATGTGGTCTAACCTTCTGTTGAAATTAGGGCCTTAGATTWGATTGTCCAGGGCCCAGTCACAATATTTCCAGTTAAGGAAATTGCACCACATCTCATGGCAACCTATTCCAATATCTAACTATTCTCATGGTGGCAATATTTTTGTTTTTATCCAAAGGGATACAAGGGCACACTGCCAGCTCATGTTCGTCTTGCTGTTCACCAGGACCTCCAGCTCCTTCTCAGCAAAGCTACAGCCAAATGATCAAAGTTCATACCATACTTGGGATTATTTTGTTCCAATTTGAATAATTTCAAATAATCTGCTCACAAGTGATGAAAGAAACTGGCGTCTGGAAGATTAACGAGTTTTTAGTTACCTTTCTTTAGTTTACCTTTTATTATTACAAAAAGGCCAAAAGCTCTTTTGGTAGAGTTTGTTAAATTATAGAAAGGATTAGACAACAAAAAGGCAGAGTCACTGGAGTTAAAAATTACAACATCACTTATGTATAAGTATGAGCCTCATATACTCAGGTGTTAATGAACCACAAGATTTGGGGTTGGCAAGGAATATTCCCGAGGTCAAATTGCTAGATACTGCTGAGATCTTCCCTGGTATGATGTGCTGTCCAACACTTGAGATGAAGATCTGAGAAAGATTTTACCTCTCAAAGACAAAAGACCTGAACTCCCCCGCTCCAGGCTGGTGCTACAGGGATCTAAGGCATCAGTAAAATCATTACTTTCTCCTTAGTACTGTCCTGAGGTAGATTGTGTTTTTCTGTGTTGATACTAGCTTTGATATAGCTTATTGGGAATTGTCCAGTAACTTGGATTTTTGAAGTAATATGGAGTCTAAAGCAGTGCAGTGTACAGAACTGTACAGGAAATTACTGCATGTTTTTGTGACTATGAGGGGATGGACTCAGTGACTCTAAGACATATAATTCACATGTATCAGATGCAAAAGCAGTTCTGAAATGAATATTCAGTTTTCAGCATTCACAATATCTCATTAAGTGTGTGAACTGTTTGAGATTTCAGAAATAGTAAGCAACTGGGTCATCTTCATCCTTCTTTTAGCTTCAATTTTGAGCTTATATGAATTTCAACACCTTAACTTGTACCTCACTATTTGTTTGGTGTGAGCATGACTCATTCTAATTTTAACTCTCTTCATCAGTTTTGCAAAGGAAAAAGTTTTCAGAACTGCTTAAACTGTTTCTGGGTATATAGTATGTTTCTGTTTATTGAACTTATACCAGTCCTACTTTATTACTTCTATACTAATTGCCTTTTTTAGATAGAATTTATCTTAAATAAATAATATTCCCTCTCCTATTTCTGTTTTAAGCACAGCTATGTGAACAGGATTACTGTAAAAAAAAAACTATCCTCTGAATATTTGTGGGAACATAAAGCTGCCTATTTAAAAGCTGTTTAAAAAGGTTGTCGATATGACCACGTAGAAGATCCACTGCGAATTAAAACAAATATCTGCCAACACAAGCATCACAAAATTTGACTGACTTGCAGCCAAACTGAAGATGACCGGGAACAYTGCAAGGGACAGCACTCTTCCAGTGAAAATAGCTAAACGGTAGGTAGAATAGAGTAGATCAGGAAGAATATCAAGAAGCAAAAAAAGCTGCAGCAAAAAGAGAGGAGGAAAAGACATGGAAAGAAGAAAGCAATTTGATATTCTTTTAGAAAGAAGAACCACTATCATATTCTTACAGCACTTTCTGTTGTTAATCATGGACCAGAAATAAATTTGCTAAATTTTTGCACAGAAGAAGAACAAAAAGTAAACCTCTCCCCAAATTAAGAAATTATAATAACTAACAGATAAAATTAATTTTAAATTAGTTTTTCAAATTAATGTTTTATTGAAATCGAGTTGGTGATTCTGTTTATTTAAAGCTAAAAATAAATCTAGAAATCGGGACTAAAATAATCTGAACATTTTTCAAGATGCATTTGACACTGTAAAATAGAGAAATATAGTGATTTTATTTGGCTTCTGATGTGCAGTGTTCAATTCAATGTTAAATTTTAGGTGACTTAGCAGAAAATACTTTGTTTATTCATTTTACTTGTATGCCTGAAAAAATCTTGCTATAACATCTCTGATGGAATTAAATGTTGACTCATACCGAATCAGATACAAACCAAAGAAACATCACATATTTTTTCTGCAAGAAATAATAGCCTTTTACCTGCAGTTTACCAAATAAGTTGTTCTTTAAACTGCCCCAAGGAAGATGGTGGTCAGACTCCTCTGTACAAATATTTTGAGTAGCTCTGTGAGACTAACCAGTACATACTAAGGTAAAAAATGAGAATATCAAATCAATTTAAGATTGCTCTAAATTGGTGACAGGTTGTGATTGAATCCGTGTCCCTAGTGGTGAAAATCTGAAGTGTCAACCCCTGACGATGTTTTCACAGTACATAAATAAATAAATAAATAAATAAAAATGACACTAAAAGTGTATTGCCCTTACTTAAAAATTATTTAATGAAAAATAAATGTTTTACTTCAAATACCTGGGTCTATCAAGATTAGGAAAAGAACTGAATATTTCACTTCATTTATATTGGAAAGGCAAACTAGGATTCTGGATTTGGATGTAATGTGCGTGCTGCTGTTACCATTTACAATGTTTGCACTATATATTTTACGTCTCCTGATCACAAATTTCCACTCTCCATTTTCACCTCCATCTCCATTACTGCCTCTTTCACATTTCTGCAATAATCCTCTTATTTTTTCCCTAACTTTTACCTATCTCATCATCATTCATAGCTTCCCAATATGTTGTTTACTGCCTCAAGAGTCTGGCATATTTTTATAGAGCTGCCACACTCATATCTTCCTCATTCTTTTCTTCTAAACTCATCATTTATATATAATTTTATATGATAGGGTTTGGGGAACAGTAAAATATATTTCTTAGACGCTGAGGTGCCTAACAGCTACATCTAACATGCTTTGGGGAATTCACACCAAGATCTGCTCTTGTCAAATTCAGGATACTTGTTTRGAGACTAAAAGAAGAGAGTTTGATTATTATCTTTGGCCTGAAATAAAGATCAGACCAGATTTTGCTCTCATCGCTATGTTCAAACAGCTCAAAAATTCATTATCATCTTCTGCCCAGTAAGTAGCCAGGATGCAAACTGAATTTGGAAAGTTTAGGGCTGGGGGGGAAGATGCATAACTTTCTATAAAGCCTTTCTTTTTATTTGTTATTATTATTTCTCAAAACTCAGTAGTTACTTTTGTATGTACAACCACTACGAAATGGTGAACACTTTACTGCCCTCTCAGTCAGGAGGGTCTTGATTTATATTAACAGAATTACAAAAATGGGGTGGGAAGACTTTTTATGCAGTAAGAGGATCTGAATATTTTGACTCATCAAGATAACTATTCACCTATATGCATATTCCTGATTTTATAACAACTTCAGTTGTTGTATATCATGGCATGTTACTTTATGATGACAAAGTTCATGTTTTCTCCAAGGCTTGTGCTGTCCCTTTGTCGTTGCCGACATCTCTTCTCTATAGAGCTTTTTAAAAGCTTCCAGACCTCTAACCACGGTAACCTACAGTGAAGATCCTGCACAACAAACAAATATAATGGATTAGAAATTCCCAAATACCTTATAGAAGAGTAACTCCCCAGACAGATGTTTCCTATCCTAAATTTATATACGTGTATATTCCTACACAAGATCTTTTCACTTTTTATACAGTTGTTTGCATATATTTATGTATCCTTGTTAAGTAGATATATGACTGTATGCTGTATTTATCCTCTGGCCAGTTTGACAATTTTTCCAAATACTTGTGAACTTTAATGCTGTTTGTGTGCATACCCAGAGCTCTTCATCCTTTCCCAGGCAATGATATTCACCAATTTACAATTTAATATCTTTATTCCATTGTTTATTAATGAAAATATTAACCAGGACTAAGCCTGAGACAGACACATGCAAAATACCATTCTTACTGTTTAGTCTATACTAAACTTTCTCTACCAGAAAAAAATTAGTTTGGTATGCAAATTTCTTTAATGAAGTCTACCCCACCATCAGAAAAGAGCAAGCATATGCACCTTTGTTTGTTTGTTTTGGCGATTACTGTATTTCCATATGTGTAACCTGTGCCTCTGGTATCAGCCAACCAAAACCAGAAGAAAAGAGGCTTTAGGGGCAGAGGACGTCTGGGAGCAAATTTTACTGATGAATAACAGGATTGTTTTTCATTAAAAATAGGTTATTCTCCTAAATCTATTGACAAATACACCACAAATAAGTATTATTTAAAATTCTCTATATAATATCAGAACATATTTGATAGCTACTTAGAAAGTATTGCTTCAGTAAGACTTCAGCTATTCCTAGTCTACTCTGCAAACATCAGTATTTCCAGACTTTCACTATAAATGCCTATTTTTATGAGCCTTTTCCAACAGATCAGAAAGTTCTCAAAGTAAAGCAGAATGTCTATCAAATGAACAAAATACTTACTGTAACATCAACAATGGCCTTCTACTTTTAGTTTTTAAAAATAAAAATTAAAATTGCATCTATTTTAAGTTAAAAAAAATAAGAAGAAAGGATAGCTTTAGCCATTCTTGTCCACACTATTGCTCCTGAAAATCGTTGTTTCATAATCTTACAACTGAAAAAATAAAGCTAAATCTTGCTATTTACTTTCAAAATTCCTTTCCTCCACTATTGCCATGTTTATCTTGAGCATGCTTAAAGATGCACTCCATTTTGTATACGCGGTAATTTCTAACTATGTCATCTGAGCTTCTCATTTCAAAACCAATCAGCCCCCTATTCTTTCATCTGTTTTTCATTTTTTGAATGCTTACTATGCGTTTCTCATCATCTCTCTAGTGTGGTCTGTCATAGATCCTTTCCTAGTTTCTGTTACTTTTACTACCTCTTTAGAATTTTCCATAGAAATAAACAAAATTTCTGTTATAAACAGATATGTTATGTTGTCCTGTTTTTCATTTGCACTTACCCAAAGTTTCTAAAGTACTTCTTCAGTGATTTACTAGTTTTTTGCTGGATTATTGTGATAGAGCAGGAATTTGTAAGTCTCTTCTTGCACCACGATAGTGTATTTAATTTATTAATGGATGCCATGGCAACAGTTATATATTCAGTCTGACTCAAAACTGAAGAGATCCTTTCTTCTAACTTAGGAACCCAGATCAGGTCTGAGAACCAAAAGTATACTCTTCATTGTAATTACCTTTCTTTTGCATTAGGAAACCAACAACTTAGGAGAAGAAAAGTCTGCTCTAGACCTTAGTGCTTTAATTTCATGATAGCAACTGCCTACAGACATGACTTATCGAATCCCTATATAGATAAGTTTAGAGGTCAACATTACCCCAAGAAAGGGGCTCACAGTATGCAAAAAGAACTCATGCTGAGATGACTAAATTTCACTATATGAAAAATCATATAAAGCCCAAGTTCTGAAGGAATAAGGCTGAATCCTTGCCTCCAGGGCTGTTCAAGAATTTTGAGGTGTTCATTTTTTGAAAGAAAATTAAGTCATGATAAATCAGGCTGGTGGGTCAGCTCACCATCTGCAAATCCTTTGACTTAGTCCTTTGAAGCAGATCAGGTCTGTCAGTATTTCTTTCTCAGACACTGAAATATCAAAATATTCTTCCATCAGATTTGCACTGACTTTCCCACATCCCTCAATGCTTGAGGGATGCTCCCCCAAACATCTCTTAAACTGACTTTCCAAATAAACTGCTAATCACTAGCAGATACAGAATACCTCATTTATAAAGTTAATACTAGAGTCAATGGCTACTCCACGCCTATCTCATACCCTCCCAGATAAAAAGGAGATTTCTTAGTTACCTAATTTATACTTACTTCACTTTTGAGTCATTAACAGAGATAACCAGCCTTAGTAGCTTTAAGGTGTGAGAAGGGGAATCCCAAGACCTAGCATGGGAAAGAGAAGTCAATTAAGAGATTGAAATATTCATGTGTCAAGCTTTTTCCATTGTTCATGAAAAAGAAGTCAGATTTTTCTTGCTATTCCAATGGACAGTAGCCTCTTCTGAGCATCTCTCAGATATTAGAGCATACACGCAGTTCGTTAAAACTGGGAGAATTAAGAATGAGTTAAAAACAAAGATGGATGTTTAGACAGACAGATCCCATTAAAGTTCCACTCATTATGAAAGGACATTAAAACTCGGTGTGGCAGAACAGTCTTGATACCTCTCTGTAGGATTAAACTTTAATGCCACTATTTCATTGTAGTTCAGGTTTCAAGAAACCAAAAGGCGATGTTAGCTTAATAAGTAATCCTCTACAATCAAACTGAATTGCGTCCCTTTGCACTCAATTTTATGTTTTACTTTAATTTTTTATAAATATTTACAAATAATAAGTTTGGATCATTATCATTTATAGAGGTTTCTGCATTCTAACTAATGGATAAGATATTATCTAAATACAAATTACAATACAAATGAAAATCAGTTCGATCAGATAATATGAGAAAATAAGGAAGAAGCAATTAAACTAATAAGAGGGACTGACAGTTAAAGAACAATAGTCTGTGTATTTGTAAGACTCTCATTCTGCATCAACCATCCTTTTCAGTTCTCATTTCTGCTATGCTCGTCAGCATTCAGTTAGTTACCTGCTTACCCAGCTGTGTCTTCAAAACTTCAAAGAGTGAGTCCCAGGTCCTTTCAAAGGCTGCCAGCCTACACTTGACTGAAAAGGCCAATTTATTTAGTTCTGAGTACAGGCTCTTTCTCCACAGAGCTGAAACCTTACGGATGTATTCCGACAGAGATAGCTGGAAGCTGGTAATACRAGAGGCGTGAGCAACGCTGCCGTTGCCTTCTCTCCCCGGTGCGAGGGGCATTGACAAACAGGCTTTGTTTAAGAGCTAAGCCCTGTCTTGTCCATTAAAATAGGAGTGTGTACATTAAACAGTGTGTGCTTTAACTCTAGTCTCATCCTCTAAGTCGAAAGACTGTTTTACTGTATTTGGATTAGTCTCCAGTCCATTCAGAGTGTCTGATGAACAGAGGTTCATCAGAACATTTAGGTAGGTTTATTAGTCCCTGAGAATTCAGTGATACTTGATTCTTACTTGTTGGTTGGCAGTAGTGTCAATCACGTGCTAAAAATTAAGCTTTTACTCATAATAATACACACGAGYAGATGTAAGCAGTTTTGAAACTGAATGCATTCTTTGTTTGTTTTCTTAATATGCATAAGTATGTTATTGAATGTGTTTTTGTATTAAAAACACATTTTCAAAATGAAAAAGGAACCCTCTGTGATGTCAAGTGTTTAATTTTGATACATTAACATTGAAGGCATTTGTTTATTAAAAACGCTACTCACGACCTCGCTGCAAAAACTCCTCCTTTTCTTTTCACAAGGGGTGTTAATTTTGATCCCTGTTTGTAGGACATTTGCTCACTGCCCAAGCTGCAGGCGATATTAACATTTCATAAGGTTATTCTCAACCATTTTGTTGCATATTGATACCAACAGACACTGGAAAAGCTGTCCACCTCATCCCCTGCATAATCCTAGCTTACAGTTGCATCCAGGCTAGTCAACAGCAATGCCTGTGGATCATAGCTTTATTATCAACAGCTTGCCTACAGAAGGAAAAATAACAAGATCATAGCTCAAGCATGAATGGAGAGAAATAAATCCTTACTAAAAYAAACAAACAAGAAGCAACCACATCAAAACAACAAAATTGTATTCCATGTCTTGAAAATAAACTAAAATCTCCAGGGTAGTCTTGTCAATATTTTCATGTCACTAGCCTTCAGGACCTAAAATGCAGGTGCATTAATCAGGAACATTGCAAAAGGTCTTAACTATTGTGTTCATGAAAATCTTTTCATTACTGTCTGTGTATCCAGATGTTYATGAAATAGCTTTTAAATGAACTATAAATTTCAAAGCAAATTAAAAATTATATTGACTTTATCTAACTCAAGCTGAAATTTCATCATGATGTGCTTTTATAAAAGTGCTGACTCTCACTTGGGACAGGATCTTGCAGTTTTTCCCCAGTAATAAGGGCTGGATGATCCTAGCATCCTCTACTGATTAGTTCTTACTGTATTAGTTTGTTGTTAGACCTTCTTCCCAGTTTCTATTACTTAAATTATAATGAAAGTATGGATGGACCACAGAGACCATATTAAATATAAACTATTTTAACCTCTGAAATCAAAATAAATGCATTTGAAACATCTTCAAATTCAATAAAYTCCAAATTCATGTGAATTGTTTTGCTGTTTTGTTTTGCTTTGTTTTTCTGGACAGGTTTTATGAATTAGAAAATTTAGCTGAACTCTTACAAAAGCAGCTCTTTTTATCAAATTTATTTCTCAAAGAACAGAAAAACATTAAGAACAAATGATGTACAAGCATTACAGTTCTTTTACCAAAGACAAGCACCTGAAAGATTTTCAGAATTTAAAAATGAGTCCCAGTCTGATATTAAACCAAAAATTCAACTGATAGCTTAATGATGATCCAGATCCCAGTGCTACCTCTTACTACTGGAAGAAGGAGGCTTTTACCTTTTCAACTCTAAATCAGRTAATTTTGTTTGTGGAATGAACAATAGTGAACTAAATACTGTAACACTACTTCAAGACTGTACTTCTGTTCTTTTTCACAGAAGTGCTGTAATTATAACTTCAGTTGTTACTATGACGGTTTGAAACAGTTCTAGATAGCTTAACACCACCAAATTAACCCAGTTAAGAAAAATGATTACTCAGTTTTACATGTTTCCTAAGGTTTTCTATAAGGCAATTTTAGTGATTACTGCAAAGGCCTGGGTTCAAATCCAAGCTGTTATGCTTTGTTATTAATGCATAGAAAAATTTTAGGCACGGAGTTGGAATCTCTGTTTCAGAGCAGAAATGTTCTTGTCAGTCCTCTAATAGGAGCTGAGTTAAAAATAAATCTATTTTTGAGATGGAGCTCATTAAATTTCTAAGAGGAATTTTGTGAAGTATTTGTCTATGTTAATGAGACTGGACTTGATGACACCTTTCCTCTGCGTGCTTGTTCAAAATATCTATGCTGTGAATCGCAGAGCTTGCTCGTATGCATCTTGAGAATGGTGTAGATAGCTATGGGAGGGGTTCATTGATTATTCCAAAAAAACACTTAGCTAATCAAAGGTTAAATTAAGGGGTTGGGCTCAAACAGAATRTTTTACATTTTTATTTATATGAACAGCAAGAATGAAGCAAAGGTAATGCTCATGCCACATGTATCGGCATTTTCACAACAGAAAGCAACCCTTCCTTTCCCCGAGGCCAACAGCCTTTTTTTGCCTATGCAGTCCTGTGGTGAACCAAATTGAGAATCTGATCGGAGTTAAAATTAATCTGGAAAAAAAAAAAAGCAATTTTATCTCTGATTGGTTCCCCGATCTAGTTCAATGAGCAGCAGCACAAACATTTCTGCTAGCCCAAGGGAGGAAGCAAAGCAGGGTGAGAATAAGCTGTCAGGTAGAGAAGGAGGTCAGAACTGCTGCTTAAGGCAGCAGTACTAGCTGWTAATGTACTTGAAACTACAGCTTGAGGTGTTTCCTATTTGCATTTTTTCATCAAAATCAAATCTTCATGTTCTACTCTTGATTAATTATGATGTCCCCTGAGAAAGGACTACAGGATGAATCTTTACTTATGAGTACTTAAAATGTATTAGCCAAATGTTCTACTTCCTGGAAAAGAACAACAAAGGTTTATTGATGAAAAAAAAGATGTGGTCAGTGTGCACAAATGGCAGTGAAAAAAAAACAGACCAATACAAAAAAGATAAACAACTAAAATGATATTCTCCCTTCAGTTCAGACCAACAGTTTTTATAAGKCAGTTTTCAGTTTCTAGCAGCTCCTGCTTTGTAACTCTTTCAAAAAATACRTATTGTAGACAGCTACCTCTTATGAAGTACCCTGTTTTTAAAGATATTAGCGTGATATTTGAATAGTTTGCAGGCCACTGCACATGTATAGCTATTATCCATGAAAAAGAGCTGAGTAGGAGTGAATCAACATCACAGTTAGCACTGGTAATAACTTTTCGAGCAGTGATCCTGCCACATAATGCCAAGATGCAGTTTATGTAACTCTAAAAGCAAAAGACTCAAAAAAACTAACATTCAGTTTTGAAACCAATCAATTGATTGCGTAGCCTTGGATTCATACTATGACTGCTGCTCTGCAGACTACATTAGTTTAGAACTGAAAATCAGTAGATATATGGCAACTATTACATTTCATCTATACAGTGTTTTGCTAAACAGCAGTTGAAATGAGGTAAAGCTGCAGCAACATGTCATGTAGCAGTGTTTGCTACCCTGTGACAAAAGATCACTTACACGGCACAGAAATCATCTGCTTTTTTCACAGATTCATGGATCATAGACTCCAATTAAACAGAAATGGCTTCAAATATTTGACAGGTAAGCAGACTTCAGAGGTACTGTTTAAGAAAATAATTCTAGAAAAACAATTCCAGATGACCAACTGATTGTTTTAAGTGAGTGACTATATTAAAAAGAAATAGTATTTGCTCAATTATGCCTCAACAGAGAGCACTTCGGGATCCAGGGCTCACACGGCAGCAGGATGCGGTGCTTTGTTAGAGCTGTCAACAATTTGCTGCACTGCAGGCTAATGGCAGTGGTTTAGGACAGCAATGTTAATGCTAATGTTCAAAGACTCAGTCATTAACCATTAAACTCAGATTCTAAAAAAACACATTAATTGACCACATGGGAGTGTTAAAATGTAAAAAATATTGTCTGCTAATTTTCAACATTGACAGATTTCTGCTAGATTTTCACCTCTACCACTACAGCAATGTAACAAAATCAGAAACAGACTTTTTGTGCAGCAACCTCCTCAGAGGATTGCTTATACAGTTGGATGGATGACTGCAACAAAGAAACAGTAAATCTTCATTTCTACTCTCTCTTTTACATGTATATGCATAAACACATGCACATAAACACAATGCATTTTGTTTAATTTACCAAAGTATCCATGGTGCACGATAACTACTTGCAGCTTCCTTTTCAATATTTCACAATAATTTCATTACATTAGACGAGAAGACATCCATAATCAAATAAAAATTAATAGATGGTACAAAATGCCATAAAATGTTATAAATCATCAGATTTTGTATCCCAATTTAAATCAGTAACAGTTCAATTCTTCCAAACATTGACATTCAGAAAAGCATTGTTTCCTTCTCATGTCTAATTTTCAGCAGTTCTCCAGCAGTGAATAAAGACTTCAAGGACAAACAAACACACATGCACAGAAAGAAGATCACAGCAGAGTGCCAGTTTTACAAAGTTAAGGTTGAAAAGAGTCCTTCTGCTTAAAAGACAACTCTATTTTCTTTAAAATCTTCATGTCCATATGGATTTCCTTAAAGCTGCTTTTCCTTACTGGGATGTTGTATAGTATTAGTGACCCAAATTTAGCATCCGTGGAGTCAGGGGTTCCTAATAGTGCACTAAAGCTTCCAACAACCCAACAGGTCTTTTAAAAAGTGTGATGTACTAGGAGTCCAAAGGATGTTCTAATGGTCTCTTCACTGAACTCGATTACTCCTGCTTTTCTTAGCAGTAGACAATGCCTATTACTTTCTCTAGGGAAAAAAAAAAGAAAAAAAAGAAAAGAAATGTTATTCAGATAAGGTTTTTGCCTCTGGAACAGCACATACAAATTCACCAAGGTGACGGGAATGCTCATGTACTGAAAGGGTGAAAAGAAGCTTTGAGGGCAGTCAGTTGCTCAACCGTTTGTTGGCACAAAGGGACATATTGTAATCATTGAACCAGATGTATAATCCTGTACCATCAGATTGAATCCTTCCTATTTGCGGTCTCATCTAGTTAGTAGGCATGTTCCTACCATATGCTTCTGTCAAAAGGGAGTGCTATATAGGGGAATATGAGAGCTGCCAATTTTGCACAGTCACATAAGAGTCACTGCAGAGTATGTTCCTATTTTTCTTACTTGAATGATTAACTAAATGGAAGAACTGGAAGCCAACATTAATCACTCTGCATTTATTAACTGAGAAGATGATGAAATATTTTTTTTATTCCTCAATTTAAGTTCAAGAGATTCCAGTGCAAAATTATTTGTGATATTTGAATATTTGGTTTCTTGCAMCTGTTCAGTACAGAACAGAGGTTGGGAGCAAAGGATTTGCAGGTCAGACCGGGAGTGATGGAAGAGACTGGAGGCTCTGCTGCTGAGCTGATGGCTTATGTGAAAAGGATAGATGATGCATTGAATGGGAGGCTAAAGTGCTAAAAGGTCCCTTGAGTGGTAGGGGAATGAAGGATTAGAGATGACAGMTCAGTCTCTACTCTTATATTCATGCTGAACCCTGGAGAACCTTTCTACACAATCAAAGATCCCAGACCTCTGCAATGGATGTGAGCCAGCACCCAGGAAAACTTGGCTTTCAGCTCCAGAGCCATCCTGCCTCCAAATATTCAAAGTACAATTGCCACTACCACCATTACACTGTATGAAATAATAAAGAAGTGCACCTATGAATTATACAGCATCCTTTCTGTTAACAATATCTTTGTTAACAGAAACCTTCACAAAAACTCCAACTACCTAAATAGACATCAACTTCTTTAAGCAAATTTTCTTTTTCTTTTTGAAAAAGGAGAGATTACACTGATTAAAAAAAAAAAAAGGGAAGAAAAAACTGCAGAATAAAGTTTGTCAGAAGTATCACATTCCCTTCTAGAATTTTCACTTCAGAAAAAAACAAAACCTTTGGGCACTTAAAGTAAGAAGAGACATGACATATCAGTTAAACCTTCGTCCTAGCTCTTCAAACAATGATTCAGCACAGTTAGGGTATTATAGTCACATCTTTCTTTGCCGATAACATAASATTCAGAGAGAAGGACAAACCAAATGGAAGAGAGACTATTTCTCACTTTCTCCAATGAGGGCCATCAGTCCAGCAAACAATTTACTCTTGCTTGAATTATTTAGGACGTCTGTCTACCAAATTCTAGTATCTGCATTATTACTGCTCTGTTATAGGTGAATCAGACCAATAATACAGGTTAGGGGGGRAAAAAAAGATGGAATTTATGAAGATCAAGACAATAGATAGCCCAGATAATTCTACGARGCTTTTTCTAGCAGCTATATTGATTGTCAGTTGGGCCGATGTAGGTAGGTCATAACTTAGTCAGTACCCACCTTGCTTTCTTGGCCTATTATGGGACAACAGTTAAAGACAGACTATGCATTTCTTTCAAGGTGACATAAGAGTTCAAAAAATAGCCTAATGCTGATTCATGAATGTCAGGCTTTTCACTTACTTTACATTACATTCTTCTTTAGGGAGAAGAAACCCAATATGAGGATGCTTTTCAAAATATTTTGCTAATAAAAGAACAAGTAGCAGTTGATTATAATCCTATATGTATCCTCTCCTTCTCCTAAACTTTTTTCACATTAAACAAGAAAGGATTAATATTAACAGCTTTGGTGAGCTCATAGCTATAGACACCAAGGGGAAAGGCTGGGAAAAAGCAACAAGAATGTGAGAGTTGCTTGGGTTACTATATATTTACTCATGTATACATAAATGTTTCCTTGGGAAAAACACATTGGAAGGATTTTCACTGTTACTATTTATTTAACTTTTAGAGTGTTTCTGTGGCACAAATTCCAAACAGAAACCACTCCCAATGACATAGTTTCTGAGCTGGATTATAAATGACTGTTACCAGGTTCTTTGAGACACACCATCAAGAATCAAYCTTCAGAACCTCCAAAGGCTATCAACACCAGATTTGCTGCCTTGTCACTGAAGATGTATTTTATTTCTAAATGTGATTTTTTTCCCTCAGGCTTTGTTCTCTTCCTGAGTTTTATGACAGTATTTAGTGGGTAATGTGACATTCATTTTTGTGAAGGCAGTTTTCAGATTAAATCTCACCCATGGTATTGTATTTCCATGTTTGTATTCTTGAATTACTTATCCGAAGTAGGAAAAGAAAATAAAAGGAGAAATCCAAGTCACTGGACATATTTCAGTCAAAATCTGATCCTATTAGTGCAGATACAGATTTTCAATACAATCTTTACCCTCAAGGTATTCTTAGACATTCTTAGACATTTTACCATCTCCTGAAGAAAAAGCTGAAGAAAGCATATGAATAACAACCGGCACCAATGCTCTTTGCTAACTACAGGTGAATATGCAATAAGTGCACGAAACCTTGACTTCTGTTGTTTTATAAAACAAGATGTAGATAACATCTATGATTCTGTGTGAACGCCAGTCAGCTTCACCTCCATCCCTGGAAAGGTGATAGAACAGCTTATCCTAAATATCGTCTCTAAGCATATGGAGAAGAAGGTGACCAGGAGTAGCCAGCATGGATTCACCAAGGGGAAATCCTGCTTAACCAATCTGMTAGCTCTCTATGATGGAGTGACTGGCTGGGTAGATGAAGGGAAAGTAGTGAATGTTGTCAGCCTTGACTTCAGCAAGGCTTTTGACACTGTCTCCCATAACATCCTCCTCGAGAAGCTCTGGAAGTGTGGGCTAGACGAGTGGACAGTGAGGTGGATTGAGAACTGGYTGAAAGGCAGAGCTCAGAGGGTTGTCATCAGTGGCGTGGAGTCTAGTTGGAGGCCTGTGGCTAGTGGCGTCCCCCAGGGCTCAGTACCGGGTCCCATCCTGTTCAACTTCTTCATCAGTGACCTGGATGAGGGGACAGAGTGCCTCCTCAGCAAGTTTACTGATGATACCAAGCTGGGAGGAGGGGCTGACACACCTGAGGGCTGTGCTGCCATTCAGAGAGACCTGGACAGGCTGGAGAGCTGGGCAAGAGAAACCTTATGAAGTTCAACAAGGGCAAGTGCAGAGTCCTGCACCTAGGGAAAAATAACCCATGCACCAGTAAAGGCTGGGGGCTGACCTTCTGGAGAGCAGCTCTGCAGAGAAGAAGGAGTTCCTCATAGAAAATAAGTTGACCATGAGCCAGCACTGTACCCCCGCAGCCAAGAAGGCCAATGGTCTCCTGGGGTGCATTAGGMAGAGTGTTGCCAGCAGGTCGAGGGAGGTGATCCTGCCCCTCTACTCAGTCCTGGGGAGGCCTTATCTCGAATACTGTGTCCAGTTCTGGTCTCCCCACTACAAGAGAGACATGGAGCTACTGGAGAGAGTCCAGCATAGGGCTACGAAGGTGATCAGAGGGCTGGAGCACCTGCCCTATAAGGAACGGCTGCGAGAGCTGGGCCTCTTCAGCCCAGGGAAGAGAAGACTGAGGAGGGATCTTACCAATGTGACCAAGTACCTGAAGGGAGGGTGTCAAGGGGACGGGGACAAACTCTTTTCAGTTGTCCCGTGTGACAGGACAGGAGGCAATGGGCAGAAATTGAAGCACAGGAAGTTCTGCCTGACCGTGAGGGGGAATTTCTTCCCTGTGAGAGTGACGGAGCACTGGACCAGGTTGCCCAGAGAGGCTATGGAGTCTCCTTCTCTGGAGATCTTCAAGGCCTGCCTGGGTGCAACCCTGTCTACCATGCTCTAGGTGACCCTGCTTGAGCAGGGAGGTTGGACTAGATGATCCCTAGAGGTCCCTTCCAACCTTACCCATTCTGTGATTCTATGATTCTGTGATTCTGTGATAATAAAGGTGNTACTGTGTCCAGTTCTGGGCTCTCCAGTTCGAGAGAGACATGGAGCTCCTGGAGAGAGTCCAGCATAGGGCTATGAAGATGATCCGAGGGCTGGAGCACCTGCCCTATGAGGAACGGCTGCGAGAGCTGGGCCTCTTCAGCCCGGGGAAGAGAAGACTGAGGGGGGATCTGATCAATGTGGACAAGTACCTGAAGGGAGGGTGTCAAGGGGACAGGGACAAACTCTTTTCAGGTGTCTTGTGTGACAGGACAAGAGGTAATGGGCAGAAATTGAAGCACAGGAAGTTCCGCCTGACCGTGAGGGGGAATTTCTTCCCTGTGAGAGTGACGGAGCACTGGACCAGGTTGCCCAGAGAGGTTGTGGAGTCTCCTTCTCTGGAGATATTCAAAACCCACCTGGACACGATTCTGTCTACCATGCTCTAGGTGACCCTGCTTGAGCAGGGAGGTTGGACTAGATGATCCCTAGAGGTCCCTTCCACCCTTACCCATTCTGTGATTCTATGATTCTGTGATTCTGTGATAATAAAGGTGATTTTGATGTAGAACGTGCTACTTATAGAAGAGATTCATTTGGGATGCACTCTAATGAAATCTTCACTTTTATCTTTTAATACTTTTCTCCCCTTGACAAAAGGGGTAAAAAGTACTTCTTTTTGTTGAATTCTTCTTGATCTATGCCCTGTTTAGGGCTGTTACAAAAGGAGTCCCACACTAYTGCTCTTTGAACTTTTTCCAATCCACAGTTTGGATTCACAAACCTCAAAATTCTTGCAGAATTTGGCACATAGTGAGAGAACTGATACTAAATATTAGGCAATGGGTTTCTCAGTCTGGCCTGGAGGACGACATCTCCAATTTACATCTCTCCGATTATAATGGCTCAAAGAGAAATGGAAAGCTTTCATCATATTTTGATAAGATGTGAAGTGCAATCCTATGTCTTTAGGTGATTATGATATTGCTATTATCTGGAAAAAAAGTATGGAAACCTGCCTTTCTGTGGTTAGAACTTCACCTTTCTGAGATGAGACAAAAGTCTTAAACTATGAATTTTCTGATGTCCAAATAAGCTCAGTGTCATAAAATAAATATATGTGAATAAAATGCTACAAAAGTGACACTGTATATTCAAGGTAGTCATTTCACTGAGTAACCAGGGTTGAAGTATGACAGTGTCAGCAGTAAAATAGGAGTATTTAATTATTAGTATTAGAAGTCCTAATCAAAATCCTTCAGCTAGTTTTTACTACTTTTAAAGAACAAAACTAAAAATAAAGAAGGCATAGAAACATATGAAATTTGAATAAAAATAAGCAATGTTAATTTGATCAAAGTTGATTTCTGTCATAATGCTTTAAATGTGTAAACCTATGAAAGTGTTAATAGTTATTTAAAGTTTTATTTCGCTTGAACATTCTGCTGCCAGCTTTATAAAGTGAGTAGGGACTTAGTTTGTCCAGTGAG
Source organism: Rhea americana (assembly GCF_003343005.1). Taxonomy (NCBI): domain Eukaryota; kingdom Metazoa; phylum Chordata; class Aves; order Rheiformes; family Rheidae; genus Rhea; species Rhea americana. The sequence goes on from NW_028185927.1 coordinate 2,169,228, forward strand.
AAAATATCTTCACTTAGCAGAGAGGAGTGAAGGTTCAGGGACACATTTTCTGGCTCACTCTGTCCAGCTCGGCTGGTACCAAGGGAGCAAAAATCTCCCAGAACTGCTTGAAGGCATGCAGATATCCAAATTAGTTCCTCTACCTCTCTTTTCTCGACCTCAGCGTAGGGGACATTTCAAGGGTGGGGGAGATTATGAGCAGAGGAAAAGCCAGTTGACATGCTTCAGCGATACTTCAATGATGTATGTTCCCTAGTGAGCTGAAATGATTCAAATGAAAGTTTGTTTGAATTTGTTGAAGATTGACCTTAGAAATTGAAACAAATTACAGAGCATTTCCCATTAGACTTACTTCTTGGGATTCACATTTTTAATTATCATGTATTTGAATAGTATTCAGAGGCCCCTTTCATTGCTCACGATCCTGCTATAAGAAGAAAAAATTTTGTCCTGTTACTGTAGATGGTATGCCCGTAAAGTCTGCTGATTTATGCTCATACAGCAACACTGGGAAAATTCAGGAGATTTTGACCCAAAATGATTAGGGGGCTGTATTTTATTGCCCTATAAGTGGTTCAGCTAGAAGTTATCAGAAACTTATGGATATGAAAACTGGACAGTGAGAATTAACATCTAACCCTGTTAGAACTCCATGTTCTAATACATGTTTTTGCATTTAAATTACCACTTTCACTTAATAGTATTTAAAATTATTTTTTCTTGATAATATATAAGTTTATAGTAAAAACAGAAGGTACTGCATAGTTATGTGCACATGAAAAGATCTGTTTTATGATCAGCTGAATTCAGCCTCAGGTAAGGAGTTTAAAATTTATCTCAGTCTTAAAACCTTTTTTCGAGTAGTTCCCTACATATGTGATTAGACTCTAATCTCTCCTTTAACAAATAAACCTAGATTTAAAAAAAAAAAAAAAGTCTGCTACACACTGTTTACCATCACAGGATAAATTCAGAATTTAAAATCTTCACATCAGCCAGCAGATATAAAACTACATGACTTAGCTGAATATCAGACATCATAAATAGAAAATGGACAGATGAAAATATCTGAGAATAAATGAAATTCCTTCAGATTCCTTTCAATATTCTTTTAGAAAAACTAAGATTTTAACAAAATATAAGACAAAAGTGGAATTGTCACTGTATGAGCAGGAAAGAACTCACTGACTGTAAAACTCTACCACAGCTTCAGGGCTACCCCGGCTGCTCTGTTGTGTTTACATTTATAAAAAAGCTATATAAACTTTTAGAAAAAAAAAAACGAAGTGGCTAATCACGATAGACTAAGTAAAACAGTGATATTCCTTTCTTAAAATACTGATTGGGCAACATGTAACTCTTTTTTTTTTTCTACCTGATAGAAAAGGTAATCAAAACAAAATGTTACTGAGGATGTTATAAACTCCAAGGAATTTATTTAGGAAGGTTTGGGATGACAGATAGTCAAACTGGGTTAACTGGGAAGAGGCAGCTGGGAGGCAGTATGATAAGCAAACAAATGCAAGATAGTCACCGTGGCTATTACTAAAGGAAGTAACAGGAATTGTGGTAGATGACAAAGCGTTAGGAGTTTTTTTCACGGACGCTCAGTTGATCTCTGCGGGTTTGCCATCAGCCTTAGCTTGGGAAAGGCATTACCTGTACTCAAGTAATCCCCCGCCCACGGGATGATTCAATCCTACGCTGATTCTTTTACACTAGAGTTCTAGTGTTCAATAAAGTGCAAAGATGAACACATGGAACAATAATAAATTTTCCTCTTTTTTAGCAACRAATATATTCATACTTAGACAAGAGAGAACTAATATTTTAGGAACCTGCTTTGAGAGAGCAAAGACAATTAAAATATTTGATGCTTTATCAAGGAAAACTCATGCCAAATCTCATTCTTGGTGTATGAGAATAAAGAATGGGTTTTGAGAAGCAGAACTGGAGACTTCTAATATATACGCTAAATATGTGATAAAGCAGGGGATATTTCTTTTTCAGCAGCCCCTTACCCCTCATATAAGCAGAGTAGCACATCTCCAAACGTCCTGTTAACATGTCAGGGGATACACGGAGTGCAAGTATGGTGACTCTTGCCCCCTAGAAAGTGGAAATAAATAAGATGACGGGTACAGTTYCCAGATAAGTTAGTAGAGATAAAGCGTAATTAAATCACAGACATTGTATCTTCTCTTCCCTTTCATGAGCAAAACTCAGTTAGCAAGCGGTTCGTGTACGTTTTGTACGCTCCTCTGAAGAGAAAGAGCTCAGTTATGTCCTAATGGCTGCTCRCTGCAAACTTTGCCTTTGCATCTTTGTAAACCTGTCACCCCTCTTTTCCTGAGCCAGTCAAAAGATACGTGGCCGGTAACGAACGATGTACTTTTTGAGCGATTTCACGAGAACACCACCCTTTATCGTGAGGTTGTCTTATGGTGCAAGCGTGGACAAGGCGGAGCACGGTCACAGGGGCTCCAGTGTCCTCGCTGCACAGGGGTTGCTTCTGGAGTGCTAAAGAGATCAAAGAGGCAATCAGGAAAGAGATCCCATTTCACTCGCCAGTGAAGGAACACWCAGCTCGTTTTTGTGCGGTGTATTCGTGCTGGCACATGAATAASAGAAACCCTGAGGCAAGTCCACATCCTCTCAAGGGATGTTAGAAAGGGCGGCTCRCTTTTTTCTTACTATCTTCCCCTTTTCTACTGGCATTCTAAGCAAAGCACCTCATAAGAGCAGAATTTTGTTACGGGGAAAAGTAAAACTAAGCCACAAGGAAAATTCTTCATAAAAGAGGAGGTACGAAACTTGGCAGGGATACAGACAGCTGCATTTTTGTCCTGCTTGCTTAATAGTGTAAACAACTTTTGTTGGTTAGCTTTGTGTGTGACCATTCAGGAAACCCTCGATGTAGACAATGTATCTTGTCAAACATTTCCTGTGTGCGTAAAATGTAATTCGTCACCCTGCACTGCCTTGGCAGCAGCCTTGTAAAGAACACACTGAATTAATGAATATTTCATAAAGATGTGATTTATTAGCATTTCTCTGCCTTTGCTTTGAAGAAGATCTATCCTTCAAAAGCTGAGCACACRAAAGCTATCTGCAGGTATGGAAAGTAGCTTGAACCCCCTGAAGACAAAAATAGGATTTCTTAATAACCTCTGGGCCATATAGACTTTAGAAGAGATATTTAGTCAATCTTTTATTAATATTTTAGATGGTAAAGAAATGCGGTACTGAGCTACTTTACCAAATTTGACTGTCAGAACCGTGAGGTACCACATATAAAATTATTACCAAGTTGGAATTTTTCAGAGTTTCATAAGTTTTGATGAACATATAACAAAATAGGTCGCAGCATAGTACAAATACCTCTGGGCCTTCCTGAGCTATACAAATTTCCATACCATAATAAAAYGCTTTTCCCTCCCACAACTCACTTGCAGCTCAATCATACCCTAAAGCTATATGTACTTACACTTTTTTCCTAACTACTAATGCCCTTGGGTACTATCTAATACAAGAACTGCTGTAACAACAGGTTGTCTTTTCCTGTGATGACTGTTATTTATTGTGTTCAGTTAATAAGTATAGTTCTATGTCTTACGCAGAGATATTGTTCCCTTTCCGAGAGTGTGCAGCCTCTGGCAGAGGTTGCAGTGCAGGCCCAAAGTATATACCAGAAAATCAAATGCATTTTTGATATCTCGGTTAGTTGGTGCATTTTTCTTTCAGTTTAAAAATGGATYTTAAGTGCTATTGGTTATTTTTCCAGTTTATTTACTGAAGTACCCTCTAACAGGGAGCATTGTAAATTTTTTCCACACATCTTTTATTTGCAGTGTTAGTGCATCCCAGTGAGTCCTTTATTTGTCTGAGAACAGGGAAAAACTTTCCCACCAACTAAGCTATGAACCTGAGCCCACAATCTTAAGAGAAGGTATGGACATATTCTTCCTAGAAATGGATTCTTGTGCAGAGGCACTCTTCTTGAAAAATTATACCTGCAATCCATCAGCAGTGTGTAACAGGTATCCTGTACTGCTCAGATAAAACTCATGAATGGCTCCAGCAAATATTTATTGGTGTGACATGCATAGTGAAATAAAGAACTATCACATATTATCAAAAGTTGACATAGCCAGACACATCAGAAGAAAAAAAGATCTTGAAGCTGCCTTCACTGCCTTTTAAAATCCATTCCCTGAAGTCTTGATAGATATTGTTCATTCATTCTATGAGCAACACAAAATAAGGAAAAGTCTAGTTTTGGTCATGTGGCTTTATTATTTATTGTCCTTTCAGCAGCAGTTCTTTTTTCTAATGTAGAGGCTGAAATGCTGGCAGAAGTTATATTTCACTGACTACTGATGGTGGATGAATGAGTTTCCTAAAGAAGATACTGCCAGACAAGGGACAAATTCCTTCACTCTAGTTTTTAAGGATTTATGAAACTAAATGTTAGGCTCAGAGATTCAAAGTGGCACTTATGTGCAGGTTACTGATATATTTAAAGAGCAAGCGATTAACCTGCAAGATTGCTGTACCTACCCTCCCTAGATAACCTGGCTTGCAACCTGACTTAATCATCTATCCAAATAAAATATCTAAATTTTACTGGGAAATTTTGGGGAGCGTGGCACTGAGCAAAAACCTGAAGCAGTTACTSAATATATTCAATGAGTCAATAATAATTTACATTCCATGAGGAATTTGGYACAGTAGTATCCAGTGAGGGAATTCCAAAGTTGATATATAAAAGTTTGCATAAAAACTTATACAAAGATTCATTTAGTTCTTTATGCCCATCTTAATTAATCCCCAGTAAGTATCAGAAAATGTAGAATTATTATAAAAAGTCTTGTGAAGTGGTTGAAAAGGCTGATAACATAAAGAAAAAAAAAAAGCCCTTTGAAACATTATACCACCACCTGTGTGTGCTAGTAGGTGAAAGTCCTATCACAGCTRGGAGATGGTCACCTGGGACCATCTTTCCAAAGAGAAAAAACTTATTCTTACCACTAATCTGAGGCATAATTATTTTAAAAGGAAACAGTTTTGGCCTATTGCTTTTCCAGTTGCTACATCAAGGACAGGTCACCCAGGTGTTAACTGGACACACAGAGTTGTGACAACCTTCCATTGACAACAGCATCACTTTCAGAAAATAACAACAATCCAAAGGAAGTGGAATTATTTGAGGAGTCTACAAAATTCTCAGTATTCAAAGATAAATTCAGAGGGATCAAATTACCAAACAACTTGTGAGATAAGAGTATCTTAAGACTGGGGTAGCCTGGTCCCTTAAATGTAAATGATGTTATAAATTGATCTAAATGCAAAACCTAAAGCATAAACTCAGTCTTTCGTAGGACTTCCGAAAAAGCTTTGTGGAAAATTTCAATGACATTGTTGCTCTTATTATTATATTGCTTAAAAAATAGAAGCCTGACAAAGTAATTTGGGCAGAAGCTTGTCAGAAAGGCTTCAAGTAGGTAAACATACTCTAGTCTTAATGTCCTAGCCTTGCTCTCCCAAACATTGACAAAATATTTGGACTGCATGTGGATACATCAGACAAAGAATAAGGAGATATGCTTATGCAACTTGGGAAAGACAGAGAAAGAAAAAAAAGCCACCTCATTAATTTTCTTAAGTAAGAAATTAACCCCAAAATGAGCAAAARCTTTCTATGACAAAGTACACTTTCAAGCAGCAGAACCTCTAGCTGTCTGGTTGTAAATAGAGGCACCTTCTCATACTAGTCCCTTTTAGTCTAGTTTGACAGAACGCAAGCAACATATTTTAAATTGCCATAACAGAGCCTTCTGCTTTAGGAATTTAATGTGAAAGGTGCTCATATCAAAGGTAAAATGTGCATATCAAAGTAGTGGATAATTCTGGGGGCCTTTTTTGAAATAGTAAATGGAATGTTTACGTTCAAATTACGCAAAAAAATATGTATTCTTTTCTTTGGACCTTAACCTTTCGCTGTTGGCCAAGAGTGACTTCAGGATAGTTGGCAAACATCAAAGTACTTGAATCCTATTCTGTGTTGTCTTCCAAATAAGTTTGTTAGAGCATTTTAACCGTACCCAACTTCCTGTCTCAGGACTACAGAAAAGCTAGAAGGGATAGGAAGGGAAATCTCTGGAAACCTGGAAAGGCTTCTACAGACCCTATTGATGTAGGACATCCGTGTGAAAGGAGTTTTCCCTAGTGATACTCTAGCCATCAACTCCCTGAGAAGCAGTAGAAGAGAGAGAGGACTCGAACCTCAGACATCTCTACCTATTCGTTATAAACACACAGCATATTTGCATGAAATATGACTGTATTATTTTTATTTCACTAAGTAATAGTAAAAAAAAAATGCCTAAACTATTACCATAAAGACTAACACCAGCCAGGCCTCTCAGAGATACCAGATAGTACAGCCTAGGAGAGCAGAGGCTGCTTTTTTCTTTGTAGAAGAYATTTTCCCCACTCTGCAGTTAACTGTATGTGAACCGTGTTGCCTCATTGCGACCAACCACACAGATAGCGTAAAATCTGTGGGTTTTTGTATTACTAAAACTAAGGGTTCTCAGTCAAAATCAAAGGAGTTTTGGAGTGCTACCTGCAGTAGTTTAAGATGCTACTGCTGCGCTGTCTGCCCTCTGCCTGCCCTGGAGGGTCCCCAGCCAGAGCCAAGGCAGCTGGAACCACGTTCCAGGGTCTTCGCCACTCCAGACTTCAGTCTGTCATATTGCATTATGCATTTCGTCAGCGTTATTGCATTTTTGTCAGCGTTTGGACATGTCCTCAGTTTTGTCACGTTAACTAAGGAGGCAGAAATCTCCACAGGGGAAGAGGGTAACTACGCCGTGGAGCAGTCRCACCTTAGACTGCTCCAGCGGAGCCTGCTGGAGCTTGCTTTTCAATCACACTGGTTGCACGACATGAGCACAGGTGAAAAAGAGAAAACACAGACAAAGCATAACCTCTTTTGCTCACTCTCTTTTTTCAGTAATGATGTCAATATTCCAATAGTTTGCAGTATTTGCCTAGTCTAATTCAAGCAAATGGAAACTCATTCCTTCCTATTTTGGGATCCTCGGGTCAGCTGCAAAACCTAAGCACAGCAGGCTCCATGCAGAATGACATTTTAGCTTTAATGCCTAAATTTCTATATTTCAGTGATTTAAAACAAATCATTTTTCTATGGATTTTAAAAAGAACATTATTCTGGCCTCTACCCACATGAATTATTAACTTTAATAGCAGTTGAATGGCAAAATTCCTATGCAATGCTAAAAATTTACCCTTGGATATTATTTTAATGTTTTCTTTTTGTATGTGTGAGAACATGGGATTAAGTAATGAATATAAATAGCCACTCTGTGGGGAATACAGAATTGTCTAGCAAGCAGTCTGAAAATTTTATTATCATCTTAGGAATATATTGCCTAAAAAAAAAAATAAGAACAAGGGTAATGTACATGCAGTTTGTGAGTGCATACAACTTCTTACTGCTAAATGTCAATATTTAGCTGATTTATTATGTGTCATGTTATACACATTATAATGCATGTGTTTTAGCTGAATTCTCTTTTAATGATGTATGTCATTATGAATAAGCATGTAGGAGAAGTTCAAAGGATTTTTTTATTATTAAGCAATCTTAAGGGCACAATAATGTATTTATGTATCCTTATTTAATAATATATTTATTAAGTTTAAATGTATAGGTCTCCAATTTGTAAAGCTTTCACTTGGCTCACGGTGGGACTATGACTCTGAAAATACTCAATAAATTTATTTAATATGTAAATTAAATGTGATAAAGAGATCTGGCCTGAATGCAATCCCATCTAACATATTCTAGGTGACCCTGCTTGAATGGGGTGGTTGGACTAGATGATCAGCAGAGGTCCCTTCCAACTGCAGCCATTCTGTGATTCTGTGATCCGATTTGAAGGCAGTCCTGAAAACTTTCTTTTTTACAAATATATAAAAGTAATACTTATGAAAGGCTTGGGTGGGTAATCCTTGAAACTGGTGTTCTGTGGAATTACAGTAAGGAAAGCGTAGAAAATAGCAGGTAATATCACACTGTCCACAAAAGTTAAAACTTGTGAACCATCAAAAAGACCTCAACCGTGTCTTCCTTTATATCACAGACGTGGTGGCTAGAATTCATTTTACTTCATGTTGGATGTCTGTAATCTGGTTCTCTACAGCTGAGAGCCACTGCAAATGTCTTCAATGGTAAAAGAAGAAAAATATACATTTTTAGGAAATTATTCATATAACATTTTTACAAGGTAATTCAGGATGATATAAATCTTTACTGCAAGTATTTTACTTATCTCTATTTATGATGAGGACTTTGTATGGTAATTAACAAGATCAATCAGTTCAGAAATCCCTGGCAGAGAATCTTAACTCTATCTGCTCATTTTTTCATGTTATTGTATGCATATGTAAAAAATCAGAGAACGAAAATAGTATTACAAAACAGAGCTGAAAGTAGGGACTGCAGTTATAGTACCTTGGGTTGCATACACGTTTTAAAATTTGACTGAAGCTGAAACAAAAGAGACTATGATTAATTAGCATTAGAATAGATACTCTGGAAYATGATAAACACAGAAAAAGGAAATATAGATCCTAATCCAAACAGAGGTTTGTGTTGAATAAAATTGTGGAACACTGCCCAATCACCGAGAGGAAATACTTCCACAGATACATAGAACAGACACGAGCAATAAATTATTATCAAGCTGCAAYGGAATTTACTGACCTTCCAGAGGACTGGACTATGGTGTTATGAGCTGCAAGGCTAAGAAATCCCATTCTTGCAGACCAGGCAGTCCCCACAGAGCTAGAGCCAGCTGTTGAATACTAGCAAAAATACACAGAAGACGCAGGTACCAGAAAACAGTGGAAGAGTCAGAGCACCAATAACAGTGGCCAATTATTATTGCCAGTTGCCAGCACTGAGAGAGTTTCATGGTACCAAACAGCCAGACTACGAGGAAGGATAAGCAGCAACCACGGGGCAAAGCTATTCTCTGCATTCTGCAGACCGTGAAATTCCCTACTCGCTCCAACATCATTGAATGTTCAAATCAAGAAAGCAGAGAAAAATGTATTTATTAGAACTTATATTAAAAAATAGGAAAAGAACGAGCCAAATGCTCAAAAGGKACATCTTGAGCAGCCCCTATCCATATTTTTATTTTACACATACTTTATGTAATCTRAGTTAATTATTCTTTGAACTTCTTTGAATAAACCCATTCCTTTCAATAGTATTACAGAAAGTCTTAAAATTTGCTTTAGAATTCTAGGAATCAGTTTCCATTATCTGCAGCAACAATTTAATTTAGAATGATTCCCTGTGAAACCACGAAATAGCTCTGGAGAGAATATATGGGATATATGTTAAACTTAAAGAAGTATATTATAGTTTTGTCCATTTTTTACATCTTTCACACACGTTTCTCCCCTCTACTTAGAAYTGTTTATGCTACAGTCAGAAAAATCAGTAATTTTAGTTTCTGAATAAATCTAAATAGATATCAGTTTTTATTGGATCTCTTTCTCTACCAAATTTAACGTACAAAACATCAGTTTCGATGCTGTTAACAAAGAAATTTTTGTTTGTTTGTTTGCTTTACTTCATGTTATTTACACTGAAAAATATATTAATCAGTTAGTGAATTGCTTTGCAAATATACAAGTGCATTCATATAAAGGAAGTAACAGCTGTTCTTGATAATTTACCAGTTTGCAGAATATTGATTGATCTCATCAGATTATATCTCATAGCCRAAAGAAACATTGTGAAATATTTTTTCAGGCTTGACCTCCAGGGATGGAGATTTTCTTAGTAAAGCTTGTCAAGCATTATAGATTATAAGAAAGAAAAAATATAAAAGTAACAGCTTTTACTTTTTTCCTCTCTTCCCTAGTGGCTTGTCACAAAAAAAAAAAAAAAAAAAAAAAAAANAAAAAAAAAAAAAAAAAAAAAAAAAAAAAAAAAGGCCCTAGGGCCTTGGACTTAAGGTGAAACATTTTTCTTCATTTCTCTTAAAGTACCAGGACTCCCACCAGCAAGTCAAAGATTCCCAGACTTTGATAATCTGTTATGGAGTGGCAGAGTTATTTATTTAAAAAGAGGTTTGAAAGATACAGAGAATCGGACCAAGCTTAGGCAACAGACAGGCAAGAATAACACTATATTATTATCTTTGTACTATGTAAATTCAGTATAAACCACTACAGAGACATGCATTGTAATATTTATGTTTCAGCTGCTATGAATTTTTGCATCAAAGTCCYGCTGTAGCCCAGTGGAAGGCCTATGTCCTACCAACTTCAGCAAGACCATTTCTCTCCACTTGCCACATCTGCCAAAGTGGTTGTACGAACATGTAACATTCGCAGAATATAGGACAAAATTGAACAGCTGCAAAATTTGCATGAATTGTAGGTGCTGTTGTGGTGAAAGTAATTATTCTGTCTGAATGGCAAACGTTTCAGTGATGGGCATAGGATCAGAATTTGGTTCTTTTTGCTCTGTTTCCCTCTTTCAAGACGATGCATTTTTTTAAATTATATGTCATGGCAATCCTGTACAAGTGAGCTTACAGACCACTACAATATATTTTGAAAACATACTTAAAGCTGGAGAGTAAATATTTAAATGAAGAAAAATTCCTGACAAAATCAGGGAACAAAAGTCAAGTAATTTTCTATTTAAGCTGATTATAGAACTTGTCCTTATTAATAAATGATAACATTCCACTATTTTGTATATGTCTGTTTTATTTCTAGAAAGCTGTAATGCTCTGGAATGGTGAGTAGGTATAACTATTCCATTTTGTGATTTGGAAAGTGAAGAACAGAAACAATCCTCATACCGACCCCGCTGTACTGGCAGTGGAAAGGCTTAAGGAAGAAAGAAAAGCAGGACGAATGAGTAAGATGCTAAATGCGTGATCTACCTATTCCGTGCYGACATTCTAGTTCAGAATGCACCATTTATGCACTGGTGTTATTTAAAGCACAAATCCTGGAGCTTATTTCATCAAGAACCAGGTAGACCTTCAGCTAGCTTTGAAATATGGGGTGTGCAGAGGTAAATGGGAATTTCACTCCCATTCTTGCAGCTGGTAGAGGAATGCAATAAAGCAAAATAATGGCTTCTGTGTCTCATTAACAAAGCTTGTAGCCATCAGGATGTTCCACTCKCTGAGCGCCTTCGTGAATCTGCCTTATTTTACTACATTACAACATCTTATTTTCTGAATATGCCAAGTCACTATGCCTTAGAGCTTCATCTCCCAGYTCATTAATAGCTCTGAAATCTTATAAAATGAAATAATAAAAATCTCAAATCTTTATAATACATTTACATTCATTTTTGACAGAGGATGTTCTCATTCTAGAAAGGGTTTGCTTTAAGAGGGAGTAGTAATAATGCATTGCTATGGAAACCTTTTCTTCTTCATTTTTTTTTTCCTACTGGAAATCTTTTATCACCACTTATGCTGCATTTTCTATGGCTCAGGAATGCCTTTGCTTTTACCTGTAGTTCTGATTTTGACTTTGTTAATCTTGTGGTACCTTTCTCGTAAAATAATAATTTTCTCCATCCCAAAATTTTATTTTCCCACCTAAATAGATTCAAAGCAGAAGAAAATTAATATATCATCTTTTTCGTCTTCATAGGGTTTTTTCAAATGTAATGTAATGTATTTTCAGTATAAGGAGAATTATTAAATGTAGTTACTGCTCCACTGGTTAAAAAAAAAGCACAATAATGTAATATTTTCTATTTTACTTACATTTTCTAAGGATTCAAAGTCTTACTGGCAAGCCCCCTTTCAAGCTGTGTTCTGCCCCCAGGCTTGCAATGAATATAAATAACTGTCATAAATTGTGCCAACAAACTGCTGAAGGAATCAAACTCCTTCAACTGCAGAAGTAAGGATGCTTTACTGTGCTGCTGAGCCCATTACTTCACACACAGCACTAGTTCTCATGGTCTTATAGTGTGTACGTGTGTCTGTAATGGCCTCRGCTGCACTATAAAGCATTTTTGTTTTTTGCAGATGGTGGAATTAATACACGACTCTGATTTGTCTGAAATAACTGTATATTCAAGTGAATTAAGATTCAGAAGGAGACAATAGAAAAGGAGAAATTATGCAGCGAGCTGATGAAACACCCTGTTGAAGTTAAAGTCATAGCAGCAGTAGGTTTAAGATGGTCTCAGATAAAAGATGAATTTATGAAGTTCTTTTCCTGTAATAACATAGAATCTTATTTTTAAACAATTACACATATTTAGATGACTATATATTAATTTTACAGATACAAGAATAGCCATTAATATGGTTTAAATATTTTATAAATATATAAGGATTTATATATGAGTATATAAATGCAAGATATAGTATGACCCTTCAGATAAATATCTACTACATATGTAAAAGCTGTTCCATCAAAGCTAGCTGAGAATTAAAATTAGATTCCATACTCAAATATATGACAGAGGTTTCTGAAATCTCTGTTTCAGCTAATAGTCTAGATTTCCAACCTCAAAAGTAGCTATGCAGCGACATATAGAAGTAACTGAAATAGCAGAAACGATATAGCACAACCAATGCTGTTGTCTTCCCAGCCCAAGTACTCCTCTTCCTCTTCCACGCCAGGCTGGGAGAGTTTGAAACGTTACCATCAGAAGCAGTTCAGAGGTAGCCTTCCAGCACAAGTTAGCATCCTGCTGGTAAAGTGCTCACTAGTCCTGCTTTAGGTAAAACAAGATGAATTAGCTTAAACATATTTAAACTCATTTTGTTTAACTTGATCTTGTTGGTCACATTTACCCTTAGCTTACCCGTGTCTGGATAGACTATTTTTTTGGACACTCCATTGCTCTTCCATGGCTTTCTTTTTTTTTCTCTTGATGCAGGAGCTACTGGTAATCGGAGTAAAAACCACTCTAAGCATAACACTGTGATCAGAYCACAGTATCACAATACACATTTTGCCCACCTAACCTGAGAAAACGTTTTGAATCCTCTTGAGCTCCAGCTTGTTCCAGGCCTCCGAGAAGCTGTTTTCCCATCGAGCAGATTCAACACCAAAGTGATTTTGCAAATGTTTGTACAGGGAAGGTTAAGCACCAAGATACATGTTGTAGGTCCGAATAGCAGCTGAAAAGCAGCCTTGGAGGCTTTGGGGCAGTAAAGAAACAGAGAGAGACTTACCAAGCTTTACGGACATGGATCAGAGGGTTTAAAGCTCAAAGCTGAGGAGGTTCTTTAAAGATCTGATATTCATGAACTTGAAACTTGTAATCACAGAATTTGTTCATCTGTGGAACAGTCTAGGGGAAAGAATTGGCCGAACTAAGAAGTACAAGGCTAGATAAGTGGTGTTTATTAGTAGAATAGAATTTTGTTAGGAATTAGAAACATTAAAAAAACTGTTCAGGAAATAGAATTCTGGCAGAAAAATAGAAAAAAAATTATTCTGTACAAAGTTTTCAAGTAATTCTAGTCACTGCTCTCACAAGAAAGCTAGCAGTTKGTCTTATGTTACAGTTCTATTTAAGAACAATAAAAATTGCCTCGCCATCAATGAGCATCCTTAAAAATGAATTCCTCCTGTCTGAGGCATCTGGAAAACCTACAGCACTGATGCTCTGGAAGGACTCATCGTGCTCTGCAGGACACAATAACCAATGTGGACCCATTTCTGTACAATGAATTGAACCATATTTTAACTTCCCATTACAGTGCTGTCCTTGTTCTTTACTCGGCTTTCAGGATTTTTCTGGGTTTTAGAAGAGTGATGAGAGTGCTATCGAGCCRCGTTAAAGGACTGAATGACCAGATCGGCTGTCCTGCCCCTCACAGAGGAGAAGGTCCAACAGCCCTACACCTGAGAACACCTGAGGACATCTACACCTGAGAACGGCAGCCCTTTTCTTTACACAATTTCCTCTGTACACTTCCCTCCTCCTGCCCAAAGAAAAAAAAAAAAAAAAAAGGCTGAGCAACCCTTTCTCCTGTTCAGGTATATATAGAAACTAAAGCACATTTCTTTTCTTTGTATCTTTTTTCTTTATATCATATTGAATATTTTTCCTTAACTAAGAGCAAATCTCAGCACTCTCTAAGGGATTCTGGCTCAGACTAGGATCACCAGTGCTGTCTCCCAGAACGCACACATACTTCCACCATCTCTATGAACTTTTCTGYGTCCTATTTGTCAACTCCTACCCATACTAGAAATTCCTCTTAGTTGTAAACTCTTACTCAGAATTATTACTAGTCACCACCTAGAAASAGTATTTCAAGAGAACAAGTTGTAAGACTTCCATTGAAATCTTAAGTGTGGATACTTGTGCAGCATTTTTTTGATTCTCTGTGGGATTGGAATTATTGGAATTAGGAGAGGGTAGCCCCACAGGGAGAAAGTGTCTTGTATTGCCAAGGACCACTGCTAYTCCATATATCTCCATCCATTGCAGAAATCATTTGGTGACTCCCAATCACTGTGATGGGGCAGCACAAAAATTTGGGGGACAGAGTCTGGCAATGCTATAAAAATATTCATACCAAACAACTACTGATCTAGGTGAGTTGGTACCATAAGTTTTCCTTATGTGGTAAGTTAATGAAATTGTGGGCTAATTAAAGCACACTTGTGAGCTAGCTATATCACATATGTGATGATGTCTAGTTTCTGATACAAAAATTCTGTCATATGATTCTGGTCATTGGATAAAAATAATAAAGAAAAAGCCTTTATTGAGTTAGTCAGAAGGCAATGTTTATTCCAAATAGATTTTCAGTGAACCTAGGAAATTGTTACAAAATAGAAAACAGGTGGGATTACTAAACAGGTACTTTGTACTCACAGATGCTTTTTCAGAGAGGTGTGAGAGTGCACCTTTGATAATGATGTTGTGTGGCTCAGAATGTTAAGATGGGAAGAAATTTTGTGAACATCAATCTAACAGGAGCACTGAAGAGCTCTGAAATCATTACCTTTATGGAAAAATGGCTGCCTAAAGAGATAATGCATCACTCGCGATGGATGGCAGCAGCAGCAGCATTTCCCTCCTACCACGTCGCGTTTCAGCTTGGGTATATCCTGCATGTCTTGGAGCTAAAAATGATCACTGCATAATGGCAAAAAGCTGCAGCACGTGGTACAAAATGGCATTTTTTTAGGGAGGATATTCTACATTCAAGTATAAGAAATGCTGGTGTTAAGTAATTCATATCAGCGTATTCATCACAGAGCAGTAGTTGGAATCTGGGCCATCACATTCCTATATTGCCCTATTTACAGTGTTTCATGTATGGTAATGACCGAAAAAAATTAATGGGACCTTTTAAGTGATGTGAGATCCCCCTCCACAGGAAATACTGTAGAATGCAGACTTCCCTGACATCCTGCAAGTTACAAAAATATCTCCATGCACTGCTATACTTCCCAAACACTGCACAGCACTCTTCACCAGGCATACATCCCGCACAGTTACTCTGTTTTTACTAAATTTCYGAAAGCCAAGAGCCCCATCAAGAATAACAAACATACCTAACCCTCCAATCCCCAAATCTTTCAAAAGAGATGCTTTTAAAAAATGAACAGATAGAGAATTGTGACATAGCATTTTTCCATACCTCATAATCTTTGCAAGGTCATTCATCACAGCCTTCGTTTCCCTCTCCCCATATGTAAGTCCTGTGGAAGAGACACATAAGTTTAGAAAAGCAGTTACAGCTCTATTCCTACTATTTTTTTTTAATCTCCATGTTCCATAACTTTAAATTATTACACAAATTAAAAAGTGCAATTATGCTTCTTTTCTAAAATCAGAGTAGGAAAGATCCGGTATAATATGTCTTTTCTYTCATGTAAGCCCAGAGAGAAGTGAATTTAAAAATATTCCTAACTAAAAGTCYCAGAGATGAGGAACCTACATCTGTGCTATCTTGAGAAATAAACATAGCATAGATAGACCTGAACCAGTATATCCTAACTCATTCCTCTGTTTTTAGCCACCGTATGGAAATATATAGGTAACACAGCCTAGTGATGCCATAAAAGTATTTACATTTGGGRAAAAAAAAARRAAAAAAAARCATAGATAGAAGTAGAAATTAAAGGCAAAAAGATCAAAGAACATKAATACGCCTTTGTAGATGAACGCAGATAAAAAGTGAATTGCGGCAGAGAGGTAAGCAGAAATGCTCTACAGGTTTCCATCCTCTATGAAGGAAAGATTAATCTCCAGAAAAAAATAAATAAATGGAATACTTATTGTCCCTTTGTTTTAGTGATTCAGTAACATTGTTGTTTCTCCATTCTTTCCTRTGCATGGCTCTACCCATTCTCCCKCTTCTCACAGGTAAATAGTAAAATTCCTTTCACATCCCCTCCCTCTCCTCCCACACCTAACCTTCCCTTTTCCTTTGCGCTCTCTCTCCTCCTAGAAGGGACTAAGAGCGCACAACAGTATTCCGCTTTTAAYGTTATTTTCCCCTTTTTATTCTCTCTGTGCTGGTCAAGAATGCCTGTGAAGTTATTGTCCTCTTAGAAGGCTATCCCACGCATCTGGAAAACACCAGCAGACACTAATCCTTTTCCAGGTCACTGCTAGGACTCTCCCTCTGGACTTTAGCGATAGCCAYGTGTATGGCTGTTCTGGCAACGATTAAATCACTGCAGCATCTTTCAGAGTTCTTTGGAGAAGTGTTTAATACTGCTCCAGCCAGACTCTTATGTTTGGAAGCAGCTGTTTTTTCAGCCCAGTTCCTATTCTTAAATGGGACTCATGATCAGCTTTCAGCAAGGCGTCTGTGACTGCTCGGCGGAGATAGCGGTATCACGGCATATCACCTCTCATCGCGATTTTTATGGCTTTGCTCTGCTCTGTGTCCCGCAGCGATGGTGAGCAGGAGGCCCTGATTCACACAAAAATATACGACAGAAACATCAAAGCAGCGATTCTCAAACTCGATTAGTTCGAGCACCAGTATCCCATAGGAGCTGATGTTGCCTGCAGGAGAACAGCGGCGGCAGCGCCGGGGCTTCGCCCGTGCCCTGAGCCCGCGCGGAGGCAGCGCCAGCTCCACCTTCTCCCCAGCCCGGAGCAGGCGGAGGGACAGCAGGAAAGGACAACGGATGGACGTTTTATGGGGGTGAGAGGGGTGACTGTTGTCGCTTTTTGGCACTGGCAGTAGCCAGGCCATGCTTTGGCACCCCTCCTTGTACACATTTCAATGAATGTRATTCACCACCGTTAGAACATCTTATCCTTTCCGTGGAACTACCAGAGCATCGACCAGCTAGCGATACTATCCTATAGCTTATGCCTAATATACCTGCACTAATGTTTATCACGATTTCGATAGAGGTATGCATTTTGGAGAGGAAAATTGTGCATATTACCCATAGCAAAAGAAACATTCTTTTATCTTCAAACAGAAAGTGGTCATAAATTACTTAYATTAAATGCAATCTCTTTCATAATAATTTATCTATTTTTACTCCTTCCATATTGTAAACCTTTTCAAAAGCTTTCAATTTATGTCCCACCTTAAAGTAAGAAATCCCCTCAAATTAAAACTCCAACCAAAAAGGCCCTTAAAGACAATCAATTATTTTTTTACAGGAAAGATCACTTTTTATAGCTATTATAATTGTATTCAGTATTCTATATACAGKKKTTTTTTATTATTATTATTAACATTTTCTCCCTGGTAAAGAAAAAAAAATCACACAATCTTTAAGAAAACATTGAACTTCAAAACTATCTATGGAGCGACTTACAAAGAACAAAGTGAAAACCAGAAATAGCTGACAACATGTAGATGAAAATTATTTAAACTGTCAGTTCAGGMAAAGTTTGCATTGTTGAATTTTACTGATGTATTTAATGGCATGGGAATAGGGGAAGGCAATGAATAAACTGTAAGTTAGATGATTAGATGATGCACTGAAATATCTAACTAGGATTATCAAAAAATTACTGTCGATCTGAGCTTGACATTGCAAATACCAGTATAAACAACAGCTTACAATAATGGCAAGACAGCCTCAAAAGATTCCTTAGTCTTGAAAAACCCACAAATGGTTGGTAATTRCCAACTCTTAATCTGGTTATTTTGGTCTTTCCTATTTTCATTTCCAACTATTTATTTTTCTTCTCATATCTTTAAAATGATCCTTCACCTTTCAAATGCTGATGATAGGTATTCAAGAAATAAGTAACTTGTTCATTTCTTTTATATGTAAACTTGCATTCTCTTTGATAATTTCCAGTAAAAAACCCCTCCCGTATGGGTTACATTTCAGTAGAAAGGTTGTTTGAAAGGGAAGCAAACTTTCTGGAATAAAAGACTAATTACTTGTGCTTTAAAAAAAAAAAAAAAAAAAAAAATTAATTACTCTCTGGGGAATTGTTGAAGATTAGCTTATTTTGTAAATTGTAAGACAATATTTGCAGTATCTTGGTTTCCGGTCTAAAATTACTCTCCCTAATCAGTAAGTGAAATTCATCTCTCTTTATATCTCTATGGTGTGGTGATTTAACTGGATGTGAACCGTGGAAGAGTCTTTAGCTCCAGCCTAAGAGTGAATTTCACCACACATTTGAACCCTTCAAATCAAACTGCTCATACTAAACTTTACAAAAAGATCGAAAACTACAAATAGTGTATGGSAACGAAGCTGTCTTTTCTTTTCTAAAAAGAGGTTAGATACAGAGTATCTCATAAAGAACAGAAAACTTGATGCTCTATCCATCTAACTCAAACTACTTGCAAAGATGCTTTTCAGTGTTTGCCTCCCACTCCTTGAAGATAATAAGACTGCTTTCTAAAATATGATATTCATCAGGGTCCCATGTGATTTTATTTTATCTCAGCTCTAGTGCTGCAAATTTAATAGTGCAATGAACTGTCAAGCAGMTCTAAAAGTGTTTAAGTCCAGTTCAGAAGCAGAAAAGTTTAAGTAATTCAAATARCTCCTTCTTCATTTCTATGATTTTTGTTTCCATAACATCTTTAACACTACTAGTTTCACTGATACTACATTAATTAAATATAGTAAAAATTAAGATTGGACTCCCTAAGACAGAGGTGCCAGGAAGACTTAGATCCAGATCAGACAAACACTTTCTGTTTCCCAACTTCCATTGCTACTTTTTCTTCAAGTTGCATCAGCCAACTCCAAGCAGAGTTTAGACTCATGAAGCAGTTTGAAAAGCTGTTAAGTGTTCTCTGATGCTAAGCATGACCCTGATTTATTTTTAATCTCAAACAAAGCAACCTTATTGAGATTTGGGCCCATGACTGAAACATTCTTGTGTATGTTGCAGTTAGTAAAAGCTAATAGAGCTTTGGATAGTAGCTGCACAAATAAAAAAGTAATAATAACCAAAATAAAACACAAATAATCATACCATCATAGTAATTGTGAAACAAAATAAATCATCTGGGATGTAAATTTTCAACCTTGGGGCTCTGGGAACAACTTGGCCCCCGTAAGGAGTTACAATCTCCTGTTGTAACTGAATATATTTATCACCTTAGGGTTCAATTACAACTATCTTCTTGAAACTGGAGTGATCCCTGAAGAAACTTAAAATGATAGATATTGTAGAACATTGGATCATAAAGGGACTTTGCTGGTCATTGAGATCATTCCCTTGCCAGTGCTAGAGCAGATAACCACATCATATAATCCATTGATCAAGCTCCATTTTGAAAGAAGTTAGTTTTATGGCTTTTGTTGTTCCCTCTTCCCTCCCCTGTGATTCTTCCTTCTCTTTCCCTTCACCACAAACCCCAAAAATCTCCAAAAGGAAATCAACTGTATTTAGATCTTGAATATTTCAAGCACTGAATTTGCAACAAATTACTGCTTGGTATAATCTCAGCTTCCCTAAGTAATTAGTTTAATTTAAAAAGAACGGAAATGAGAAAAAAGTGATAGTGCTTCACTCTGCATCCCTATTACTGTTTCATTCTGTTTTCTAGTTTTATCCTTATAGCTTATAGCCTTATATATCCTAATCCTTATACCATCTAGCACTGATTTCATGTCTCTATCTCTGCTTCAGAGCTTTCTTACACTATAAAAACAGGCTGCTTTTTCATAAATATTAAAAAAACAAATATTCATATAATTTAATTAAAGAAAAGTCCACAGGGACTGCTTTTTGAAGAAGAGCAAACTATTAAAATCAAACCATTCCAATGCTAGATTGAATTATACCTCATTATATGAAATTGAATCTGGCCAAATAATCTACCAGAAACATCAGTTATTTTTATTAATTAATTTCCATAATTACTAGGTCCATTCCACCGTTTTAGTAATGATAAATTTAACTGTATTTCAAGTTTTATTGAAGTCAAGGTTTTTGTGGCACATATGGAAAATTACAAAGTTCAGTTGATTTTATGAACATTTGATTTGCAAATGCCAAACTCATTGTGTTTGCTGTTATGGTTTTCTTCCTCCGCTATTCTCTTCTAAATATCTAAATATAACATGTAGAAACAGGCTGTATTGTGCTAATCTCCTCAAGAGTGTTAACCATGAAAAGAAAACCTTGTTTCACACCGCAACCTATTCTACTTGTAAAACCTAATGTCTTCAGTAGTCAGCTTCTGAGTCTATCACATTGTTCTATCCATGATTTTTGTGTGTAGGTTTTATAGAATTCTAATTGTATAAACAAAAGCAATTTCTTCTATCTTTATTTGAATGRATGACAAATGGTATTATAGAAAGGATTCATCCAGAAAAATTAGATRCTTTGAAACCACTACACAGACATTTCTGCTGATGCTCAGACTGGATGCTTTAGCTGGAGGCTTAAGCATCCCACTGTGGTGGTATCACCCTCAAAAAGAGAAAAACAAAAAAAAAAGTGACCATTGACCTTGATGTCTTCTAAACACACAAGACCCCTTGTCTGGAATTAAACCTCTTTCAATTTATCTATCAATACTGCAAAACAAAAATTAAAAAAAAAGGAACATTTCAACCACATGCCAGAGTGCAACATTTTACACAATAGTCCAAGATAATGGGGAGATATATATGAAYTGTATGATTCTATGATTCTGTGAAAATTTACGTAAATTAGAAAATTTTAGAAGCTACCRCAGAAATAAATTATGAGGAATGTAAAAGGGTTTTTCTTCTCTTGATATGTCTTGATCAAGACAAGAGGTTTAATGTTGCTAGGCCCAGTACACAGATTAATTTAACAGACCCTAGTGATGTAGTTATGCTTGTTCTTAATGCTAATACATCTAAGGTATTCCATATATTCCCCCACTGAGGTAAGAAGATCATCTGAGTGATTAAGCTCCCCTATGTATTGATTTACTTTTTCCAAGTATGGAAGGATAAAATATGAGTATGATTCTCAGCAACAGGCTACATCTTTTGCCCWGGGGCAGTGCAGTAATGCACTTCATCCTAGTGGATAAAAACATAAGTTAACTGTAATTGGAAGAAGAAGCTCTGAGAGACGTATTCCTCTGCGTACATAGATCAGCAAAGCAGAGTTGCACTGGATTGTATTGTCATTGTTAATTCACCCTAGAAAGAAGTGGAGGCACCTGAAAAACAAATAAAAATTCTGAGTCAGCTTCARCTCTGAGCAGGACCAATATGGGAACAAAAGAAGAGGATCCAATGCATGTGCTAAGATGCAATACAAACAAAAGGGTTATTCTTCTATGCAATTTTTAAATTGGGCTCAAATAAAAACACAGAGAATTTAAATCTATATATGTCTGTACATAAATAAAGAAATCTTAACGAAATTAAGTTAGCTATCTAATAAAACACAGCGGCATTTTAATTTATAGAAGTACTATTAGTCAAAATAATCTTTGTTAAATAAAAGCACATCATAGTTTATACAGAGTTTATAAATTGTACAGGATGGCTTATTGGCATTCTTCCTACATCACACGGATGGCTAAGTCTAACTGTGAAGGCATCCACCCTGGGGGATGATCTCTGGTCCCCAGGACAAGTGGTACAGAAAGGCTAGTCTCCTTATTGCCCAGGGCTAACCTTCACCCAGATTGGGCAGGCTATCTCCACATCGTGTAATGCTTTGCCAGAATCTCTTCCAAAYCCCATATGGTGTCCCTCTGTGATTGAAACATATTTTTATTGTATATTTATTCCAGTTATGTCAGGGATATATTAAAGAAGATACATGTCRCTTGAAGGTATGGAGAGAGTAATTAACAGCATAAAATCTTCATAGATAATGTTGAAAGACCATGGAGTACAAAGACCCAAGYTTATGTGATGTAGTCCATCGTACCTACCAAGAATGATCCCTAGAAAGCACTTCCATCAAAAGATTTTTATATTATAGGGAGTTAACTGATTTGCTCTGGAAGGGAACCTGATAGCAAGGTGATGTACATGTGTTTGGTTGATGAGCACAGGAGAAGCTGGAGTGACCATGAGAGCTGGATTAGGTGGAGTTGTAGAAGTATCCAGCCTCTTACYAGCCTGAGGAGTTACATTCTTTCAGGATAATATGACCAAAAAAAAATAATTCTGTTGACGGGCCACTGCAGTTACATCTACACTGATGATTTAGTGCTTTGGAATGGCTCTTTTTAGCAGAGATTTTCTTTGTATCTATATCTGGATCCATGTGTTGTGCACTTGAGAACTTCATTGTGTACTGAGCCACAGTACACAATACTTGGCTGAGTCAAGACTGAAACTATGCTTTAGGGCACCATCCACATATTACCACTTGTAAAATTGATGCAAAACCGTCTAGCAGTTTGCTCTTTACACAKGCGCAGGATATTAGTAGTGACAGCTAAGCAATATGGGACGGCTGGACAAATATATGYTTTGCATTGCCTATTAGCTGCACAGTGTGCACCTACAACCAACAGTTGGTGCAAATTTCATTGCTGGTAAAGATGTAC
The DNA here is from genome assembly GCF_003343005.1 of Rhea americana. Taxonomy (NCBI): domain Eukaryota; kingdom Metazoa; phylum Chordata; class Aves; order Rheiformes; family Rheidae; genus Rhea; species Rhea americana. The sequence continues at coordinate 2,192,243 of NW_028185927.1, forward strand.
TGTGAACATATGGTCCTATAATTCCAACAGAAAATCAAACTTTAGTTCTTCCCTCTTTGTGCAGCACCAACTGCACATAGGTGCACCCTACGTGACTGTATTTGGAGTTTTAACTGTGTTTCAGAAGAGAATGTTGCTTTAATAATATAGTGAAGTACAGTGATCCAGCCTTTGCAGTCACAGTTAAACCTGCTCAGTTTTATAGGGATGAACCTTTTGTTATTATTATTATTGTTATTAYGATTATTCAGATGCCTGCTAAAGAAACCAGAAGGCACATGGTATCATTTGAGATTTATCCATATGTAATGAGTTTTGACCAAAACTGCATCCCTTTTGGTGTAATTACTGCTATTGAAAGTTTCAGCAGCGGACAAAACTGCTCTGCACAGAAGCACAGCCATTCATGAATATTTAATAATAACACTTGTTTTCATAATCTGACAGACAATTCACTGGTAACAACACCAGGACAATTAGGTTTCCCATGTCCTGACTCCAAGACTCTAGCTCTAGCAAGGACTTGCCAAATCCAGGAACCTGGAACCATATTTTTGTCTGACCAATAGTTGTATCCATTTCTTTTTTTTGTCTTTCCCAAACAGAAGGTGTTGGTGTCTGATTGTGCCCTAAAATTYTAACTTTGCACCCAATTCTACATTCTTTTCACACTCAAATGCATTTCATCTTAGCCCTTTGCTCTTTATTTCAGCACATATGCAAGATATCCCTAATGTTCGATTTACCACTCATGCCTTTTTGCATTTCTGTTCATTTTGTTTTGCTCAGATGCATACAGCCGGAAAACTCCTAAATGAATAGAGCCATAAAAATTGAAAGGAGAAAAATAAAACGTCAGCTAGAGATTATGTTCCTGTGAGGAATAAAAAGGTAACTTACAATAAACTTTCTATAGAAGTGGAAAGACTGATGTTCAGTCATGAGCCCCTGAACTATATCGCCCCATATAAAAACATGAGGCAGCAACAAAGGAGAAGCATTTTAGCCAAGCTGATATTCAATGAATGTTCTAACTGCTTTTGTGGAATTGCAGTGTTCTTCAATATGTTGCCTTTATCACACCGAGACCTGCATAAAAATGAAATGTCATACTCCAATACACTTCTAGTCAGTCATACAGTTTATTTTCTTGTCCCCTGATAGAGTTCACAAATTTAATAACTGTCCTTTATCCTTGTCTCAATTCTCTTTCAGCTTGCTATTCAGCTTTCCTTCTCTCCTGGCTGGGAGGAAATGCTTCATCTTCCTACAGCAATCATAGTAGAAAGAAGAAAGAAAAAAGGTGATATCAGCTACCATATAGAAATGTATCAGGGGTGATCAGAGCATTTCAATGGCCAGAGAAGAAAAAAAAAGCTTTTCATTGCTGTTCTGCAGCATACAGTTTAACCTCATTAGACTTTTGCTGCCTGAATTAATTGAGCAGTTTAAACTGAAAAGTTTATTAAGATTCTTATTATCTACACTTCATATTTTGTGTGGGAAAATATAATTTAGCCTTAATTAAAAATAATGGGGTTATTTGGGAAAAACTGCTGATAACATCAAAATGATCTTTCAAATGATTAAAATATACAATGATGAATTTTTGCCTTTCTGTTTTGATCCTTGTGACTATAATTAAGAATGACTCTGCAGGTCTCCACATGATCCCTAAATGACAATGACAAGGTCATTAATGGGTACCTATTCCTTCCAGAATGTTCACAAATGAGAATAAACCGAATTTCTTTTCAGATTTTCTCTGAATTGAAAGTACTAAAAAATTTGCTAGTACCACCTGATATTATGCTAGATATGYTCTTCATCGGCAATATATGCAACCCATAAGAGCAAAGTCCTGATGCTTTGAAGTGATAAGCAACATTAGTATGTGAAGAAGTAGGTAGCTCCTTTACAGCTGAGAAGTCTCAGCTCAGATTATCACCAGGCAACGTATTTTTTACATGTAATATTAATATGGGCTCCATCCAAAGTCATTTTGAATTAATGTAAATCTTTCTACACATTTTTATGGGCCTTGAAAACAGAGAAATCTTGTATCTTCCTGAATTTTGCAGGAATGGGGCTTGATGGAAGTACAGAAGCATAGGAGATGCTGAAGTATTGTTTGGCTAAATAAAAAGACCATGATATAGAAAGACAAAAAAGAATGGTATATGTGGACAGTTGGAACTCGGAGCATCTGCGCAGGAGGGAAGATGGGAATGAATCAAAGGACACAGTGCTGCCTCAAACTAGAGGAAAATTTTGATAACAGACCTGAAGTACCACATACAGCAAGGAAATGAAAGTTCAGRCTGAGAAAGAAGTGATATAAAGTTTCTATAACTTGAGTAAAAAGTAGTAAGAAAATTTAAGTAAAAACTGAACTGAGTTTATAGTATTGGAGGAGAGATGAGATGAATCAAATAATATATATGACCTGGAGAGAGAAAGAATGTACAGAGCATGCCTGTGGGGAATATGTTGCCTGCTAATACTTCGGTCAGTGGTCTGTGGCCACTTCAGACAAGAAAGAGTAGATCTGGGAATGTCAGATATAGTTGCATCATTTAAATGGTGGCTCTCTTTTCTAGCAAAAGAGACATCACTTTATATTCCTGACCCAGTAACAGGTACTTTTACAGCTACAGAGATTTTGCAGCAGGTATTAAGATTTTGAAATTCCAGGACAGCACATTTTGGATAGGCCTTTTTCTTTTTTCCGTTCCATTTTATAACATCTTGCATATGTGTAATGGTGTAATAGAATGAATTATTGTTAATCTTTGAGAAAATTATTTGTATTATGGAATTATGAACTTCAAGTGATACATTCTGTACATAAAAATTAACTAGAATTTTATCAGAACTTTTTTTCCAATTAGCAAATAACTTTCTATTATTTTAAAAGATTTTTATATCCAGGTAAACATCAATTCATAATATAGCTTTTGAATGGGACGTTGAGTTGACTGTCACTAGAATTAATTTTGTATCATCTCCTATTCCTGGCATATGTTCACAGAAAAGAGAATTATAGTGTTATTTTAGGTAGCCATTCAAATCCCAAGTTTGGATACAGTTGGTGCAACTTTACAGTCATTGCAATCATCAGCTCTTTAATAGATTAGATTTTGTGTTGATTTTTGTTTTCATTAGAGTACTAAACCAAAAACAAGGACATCCTGAAAGTCCAAAATGACTCAGAAGYGATCCATTCTCATAACAGATCTCATGAATGATGTGAAAAGACTGATTTGGAAAAAAGGAAAAATACAAACCTGCATTCATGTGCTGCAGGAAAAAGTTTGATTTTTAGCTAAGCTTTTCCACATCGACTTCAGAAGACCTAGCTTTGATTCGAACCTCTGTCGCAAGACTCCTGTGTCACTTCAGGAAATTTCTCTGTGCTTCTTTTTTCCTCATGCGAAATCAGGAATAATACTGTTCTCTTTTGTCTAACGTTTATTTGTTCGGGCTCTGACACAGGCCCTGACTCTGGGGCAGACCCGTGGCAGTCAGGCAGGGATGTGGTCGGTTAAACTGGTCACCCAGCCAGCTTGGTGTCACCACGGGGGAGCTGTGAAAACGCTGAAAGACAGGTTAACGCAGGGCAGAGCAGTCCGTCTCTTTTGCTTAGGAATTACTGTGAAAATGGGAAAAAAGAAACTAATGTGTTATCACTGCTCATTGCAAGCTTACGACTGAAAACTCACAGCATCATTTTTCAGCATCATAACCTATATTTTCAGCATTTTTCAGCATCATAACCTACCATAACTGCACCAAAGTACAAACTAACTTTCAGCCCCCTGAAAGTGCCAACATGTCCTGCTAAAATAATAGCACTTAACTGAGGGAAAAATGGTTAGAAGACATAACACTTTTGGCATTTCCACTGTTAGGAAACATACTATCACTCTCCCTATAATTACTTTAGGTTGTACAGTGTTGACATCTACTACAAAAACATAAAATAAAAAAGGAAATATCATGAAAGGTACAAATCTGAAACAAATTCGATACTTTTTATCACAATATTTACTAAAAATTTTGATTCATTTCTTGAAATGTTATTTATGTAAAAAGATACATACAATTGTCTCTTTGGGTTAGCGATCTATCGTTCATATTAATCAGAGAAAAAGTAAGTTGTGGAAATTACTAGATTCATTAATTTCCTCCCACCTTATAATTTGACATAAGACCTATAAGGCATCGACAGAAATGCTCTATTTGACCTCGGTGCTTTCTGAATCAGGACCATACGTACAGCGGTGGAAAGAGAAAGCTTCGTACCCTGTACCGAGTCAGGCAAGGGAGCCGTAGTCAATGCCACATGGGTGTTTTCTTGCCAGAGTAGAAGTTGCTGGGGTAAGAGACATTGATCCTTTAAAGCCATGTACCCAGATGCACTTACGTTTGCATTTTTGCATATGTTACAACCCCTTTTTCTACCAATGTCACTGGGCAAGAGCAAGCACCTGGTTACACGCACAGGAGGGAGTCGTCTTGCTCCTGGTTTCTATGCCCATAACCTCAACAGACCCTGGAAGCCACGACGAGTCTCCTCGTGCTGCCACATGCTCAATGCAGATGGCATCATCAGAGAATACATTGGCAGACACTCTCAGGCACATATTTAGCATGTGCAAATGATGTTTTTTCAGAAGCTTGTAAGTCAGCCAAAGACAGGTGTCCTTCACACAGATTACAAAATAGCTCTTTGACCTCRTGTTGACTCTCTCTTCTACTCCCCCAGCTCCCCAATACCGATAACGTACTTAAAATATGAAAATCYCAGACTTCTTTATCAAAATTATATGATTTGTTTCCTAAAGCGGAAAAATAAAATTTCTCCCTGGTGTCCCTGCCAAAGAATACTTAACTTGTTTTAGCTGAAATTAAAAAATATTCTGTTTAGCTAAAAACGTCGCTGTCAACTCAATCAACACCATAAGAATAGAGGGCATAGCCACACTGTAAATGCATTTTAAAACATTTAAACAGYTTCAGCAGGGATTGTTGATGATAGATCCTTTCTAGCTCACAATGAATTGCAGCCAGTTTAAAAGGGGGCAAGTGAATGAGGACATGAGTTTATACAGATTGAGATACGGTTCAGTCAATTTTAAAGGGATGCCTGACAAAAATTCAGAGCAATATGTGATCTTTCAATGAAATGAATGCCTGAAGTGTCCTATTAATCCAGCTTTGATTTATGAGCTGTCTTTTCAAAACCAACATTCATATCTCTGTGAGATTTATAATATACTTGAAACGTATTGTTAGCCTCACAAACATTTTACAGGCAAATGAAGAAACTTATATTCATACATTCTTAATTATAGCTAGGCCAATAACTTTTTCAAACCAACATCTTCATAAGGGCTTCTTATTTAGATAACAATTTCCAGTGAAGAGTAAACAAACCATAAGAAATACTGTATCTCCAAATTGATTTTTCAGTTACTCAGCTGTTACATCCATGGATTTTGATTATCTCAGTCTAGAAAGCTTTAATTTATAMTGAATATTTCTTCTTCTGAGAAAACAAAAGTCTTTACTGCTTGAGTCCTTACTACAATTCTCAATTTGAAAGAATTAGTAGGGATGATGAATAGAGAGGATGGAGGTAAGGACACATGCAAAATGGTGATGAAAGATATTTTCTTCCCTTCCTCTCTGGTTTCTGAAATGTTAGATTCCACCACTTGGGAATAAATGTATCTTTTCATTATATTGATCTATATATTGAAAAAAAATAGAATTTAACATATTTATCTGAACATATGAATYTGTACCTTACTTTGAGCATATGCTATATTTCCTATTCACACTAGAGATTCTTGTGATAACAGTTTCTCCTAATTTATATGCCAAACATACTTGAAGATGATTTTAACATATGGAAGTACAAGGCTGCATGGCATATATCTTTAATCAGATAATGTAAATTTAATCATATTTAAGTAATACATTTGGGTGAAAACATGGCTGCAGCAAAGCCAAATTGTGATACTTTCACCAACATTGTCAATGACATTAACTTTCATCGCAACGGGTATTAAAAAGATTATTTCTGTTAGAAGAAAGAATGAAAAGGTAAATATGCCATCTTACATCTACAGTAAAGGTAAAGAAACATTCAACAAACATTTTAAACATTTTAATTGATTTTCTATGTGAGCTTGGACAAGTCAGCCATTGGAAATTTTCCTTTCAAAACGGGAAGATGAAATGGGCAGTAAAAAGTCTTTTGACGAGAAACACATTGAAAATAATCCTTATTCTGAAAAGGGTTGGTTTCCAGTAATGRGCATTTATCAGTGGAGTAATATTTAATCAAAACAGTCTCTAAAGCATATTGCAATTTAGGTCATACATCAAATAAAAGTACTTGAATCTGTGTATCTGTGCCATATTATATACGCCTTGCACGCTCTCACGGTATGTGTGCAAGGCACGATGTGGTGCTATGTAGAACCTCCCGATCTACCTTCCTCCAAGCTGCGGCAGAAGCAGCGTTAGGAGAGCAGTCCCCCCAGGGCAGCACACGCTCTGCGCCTTAGCAGACTTCGTTCGCAGGCTGCGGTATCGCAGAGCCCAGCTCCGTTCCTTCTGCTCTGCTGGGCAGCTAGACCRTTAGTGGCGGTCAGACCGTACCAGAGGGGCAGCCCCCCTCTGTCAAGGACTTGTTCCTGGCTCCCCAATCCTATCTGCATTTCTTCTGAGCCAAGACAAATTCTTGTTCTAGAGAAAAGGCATGTCGTGGGGTCCAAATTTGACAGTTTGTCTTTCGGTTTCTCTACAAGATCTTCATTTTCCAGATGAGTACAACAAATGTGAAAATTCTGGATTGCTCATCCAAAGTGAAATACATTTCTGAGCATTTTAACATTTGTGTGGGGCTGTCATAGCTGAAAGATACGACTGAAATAGTCATTACTGTATCTCAAAATGAGCACAGTAGCTAAAGATGGAAAAGACTTTCGCCTTCCTGCAGTATAGCATCTTCTTAGAGAAAATATACCAGTCCCAGCCCAAGAACAGATACTTTCCATCTTCTAGCTGCCATTCAAAGACCTGAAAGACATAAAGTGAAAAAAGCTACTGAAAGGGAAGCTCTCTAGTTCATGGTTCAGACCGGAGTGAATGTGAGGTATACAGTCCCACTGCAGGCTGGAACTTGCAAAGCTTTCCCCTTAGTTGAAAGGCCAGAGCACTGCCTTTCAGGAGTAGACAGCCTAACTGTTACCTTTCCTCATAATCACGTAATAAATTTCTCTTTGTATTGCAAGTCTTTTGGAAAGGTGCATGATGGCATYTGGTCACAAATTACTGGATAGTCTCTTTGAAAGAAGATTCCTGCAATATAAAAGAATCCCCAYGATACAGGTCAAGGTAGATGCTATATTCCTTTATAGAAACCATTAAAGGATAGTACAGTCAGGCTTAAAGAGCATAATATGCAGAGCACAGAAATAAAATATAAATCTATTTTATATACATTATATAAAAACATACTAGCTTATATGGAGGATGCTGCAGAGAGATGCTGATGATTACATTATATCATCAATCAGAAACAACTAGCTAGTATTATAAAACTTTGAGAAAAATATTTCATTTTAAATGCTCTGAGGGGAATGTTTTTGTGTRGCGGTTCAGATACAGGCAGCCATGGTGACTTTCAGCACAACAAATGCACAGCAGATTTTGTAATGGATGAAAAATCTCCCTGCTGCATATGCACCTTCTCCATCCGCGTTCACAGATGCAAAGCCTGAGAATATGGCTTCATGTGCTAAAAACTTCATGGACATTTGATAGAACAGAACTAATCGATTTACTTCAAATACAACCATGCCAGTTAATTAACTAGATCCAATAATTCTCTGTCAGAGACAGATGTTTATACTTTTGTGTCCAGTTTTACATTGCTATGGTGCAAACCAGGACAGACCATGTTGCGAACGGCTGGATTGAAACACTAGCGTTAYTTTCAAATAGATAAAGGAACATAAGACTTAGAAATGCTTGCTGCACATTTCATAGGAAAACTGTATGAAAGCTCAGCATCTCACACAGCAAAGAATGGCAATGACGGATTTATTTAAAGGAGGTTTATGATTTATTATTAGAAGCTATCAAATTTTGAAAGAAAAACTATACTGAAAAAGAAACAATGGTTAAAATAACAACTTTTATGCGCTTATTCCCTGTAACATTTTATTTTATTTTTCTGGTGTGGGGATTTAATTCTTAAGCTCTTCAGCTGTGTCCTACYGGAGAATAAGATGGGGGAGTAGGCTGAAATGAAGCACACCGTGTTAAGGACACCACACGGCGCCGCTCCGGGAGCCTGCTGGCGGGCCGGCTGCTGCCGCGCGAGCTACCTGCCAGAAGTGCATTACCGAGCTTTACATGCTGGGCCGATGAATACTGGCTGGTTATTCAAATGTCTGCCATTCCTGGGCAAGGAAACCGCGCCGCTGGTCAATTAAGTATACACCACGTGTGTTTAAGATCTTGTTTAGATAAACAAGCTTTTCTTCACACCAGAATGTCTAAACTTACAGCCCTAAAGCAGCCCATCAGAGGATGCTTTTATTCAGTTTAATGTAGATAACTGCATGCAAAAATAATCTTTTTCTTCTCACAAACATATTCACTTGGAAACTCTCTGGCAGTCCTTATTGAAAAATAAATAGCAATATCTGATGAAGTGTGCAGGCTGGTTAAAATAAAGTGAACAATAATAACTATAAGAATTATACCATACATCTCAAAGTAACTCTAGATATTCACAATTTAATAGAGTTTAAAGCCAGCAAATGCCATTAAGTCTGTCCCACGTCATTATTATATTTCATCTCAATACTTCTACATAGAACTCAGTGACTAATGTTTGACTAAATCATAATTATTTTTTGAATAAACTGTATCTCCCAGCAAGGTAAACAGGTTTAATCTAAAGTTACAAAGATAGGAAGAAGCTGTCACCTCTCTTGGTGACTTGTTCCACGGTGACTCACTCTCTCTATTTTTAAAAATAAAAACAAGTCTACCTAATTTGCTTTTAATTTCTCTGGTTTCAATTTCCAATCACTGGTTCTTATTTTACATTTCTCCACAAGGTTTAACAGCTGTTTACTAGTCTGTCACTCTTGTGAATCTAATTATACATCGTAACAGAGTCACCTTTCAATCTTCTTCTTGACAAAATTAAGCAGTCACAACTGTAAGATGTCCCTCCAGTCTTTTTCTGMGGTGGCTTTTGGATAGATTTATACAAATATATCATATGCCAAGGTAAAAATATTTGTCTGCTTCTACTTACTCATCACCCCACCATTTTAAATTCTCAAAGTTCACRTCAAAATTTCCAAGCCAAATTGAAATTTAGTCTCCTTGAAGGAGAGCATAACACCAAGGACGGATGAAGCTGCGATTCAAAACAAAACACGTTGGAAGGTCATGAGAGAGGTCTTAATGCCCAAGCAACACATCACGTAAAACAGGAGTAGGTGCCATGTCAGTGGGAGTGAAAATACCCTTAACCAACTTGGAAAACTTTTTTACAATAACCACAAGATGAATATCAGCTGCACAGCCTATTGCACAGGATATACAGAGAAGAAATTTTTGACCGAAGAGACAATGTTAAAGCCCATCTTTTAACAGAAGTGCCATGGGATATACGAATATCAGTAGGAAAGGCTCCCACTGTGCTTTGGATCAGGCCTTTTATACATAAACAGAACAAAGAGGACCTCTGTTTTTAAGGTCTTGAGTAAAATGCTCAAATCTTTCAGTAGCTGGGTAGAACTCATTYATCTATCTCAGCGGAATAAATGAGCACTCCTATTAAAAAAGAGAAAGATCACTTGGGGCTCTTTCCAACATCACAAGAAAGGATCACATAGTCTTTCCTCTGATTTAAGTTTTTTAATGAAGAGATATTTCTTTATCAGTATTGTCTTACTTGAAAAATGCATATTTTCCTCTCAAAGTGAATTCTATCAAAACAGTAGCCTCCTTGGAGGTTAAATATGAAGCGCACACAGAAAACAGCTGCACTTGCTAATCAATACAATGTATATAGATAATGAGATGTTTTGCTACAAGAAAAAAATGATGGGAAAAATGCTTTTGGAATGATCTGAGAGGAAAGCAAAGCAATGAAAGCAGTAGTTTTATTAGTGTCAGCATATCTAGTTGCTCAGCTCATGAAGGGCTTTGCCATTGTGCATAGACCATTGTCAGCCGTGCACGTTCCTGTATAATTACTGGTGAGCACTCACACGGCCTTATGTCTCCGGGTATCTTGTAATCTATATTTTGTTCATATTTAGACTAGCCTGTAAATGATTCACATTCAATGTCATCAGAATGTTTTGCCACTCTTCTCCATAAATCTTCTCACAGCTGATGAAACATCACCAGACTCTATTAAATGGACTGTGCTAGCTTCTTTACTTTCAGTATAAAAAGGACATGCATAAATAGCAGCAAGTGTCACATGCAATACAATCAAAATATTTGTCATATTGTAAATATTCTGCTGAGAAATTGAAGGGAGGGCAAACCTGATCCCTGTGTAATGAGTCTTCCTCATCTAGGTTACCAACTCAGGTTCTCATAAGATTAAAGAAGATACAACCAAAGTCTGTTTACACTGTGGTCATCTGCATGAACTGAGAAGCTGGCTTTGGACCAGTTCTGATTAAATACAAGTGTTCATTAAAGTTGTCTGTATTTGGAAACTTTCTTGCAAGATCAGCAGACAAGACCGGGACAGAATCAAGGAGAATGAACTGGCGTTTTAACGACTTTCTCTTTACTTGAGAGAGTAATCTTCACTAGAACTGATTGATCTATTCATTACAAATAATGGGACTAAACTGAGAATTCAGCTGATTTCAGCTTGGCACAAGACCTAGCCAGAAAGGAGGGAATATTTATGCTATTTCAATTAGGGATGCTATTCTACTGCTTAACTCCTTCTCTGAAAAAGATCCTAAAATACGAATAAACTTGCCACTGAAACATTTAATAATCAATCCGTCCATGGCTTTTAGACACTAATAGTTGTATCTTATTTACACCAGTTTTCTCTCTTTGTATTTCAGCCCCAGTGGTACCACCTACTGGTGTGTTCACTTGCTGACTTCGGTTGATCTGTTTACTTCATCTAATAAGCAAGCAAAGCAAAGGAGAAATTAGTGAAGGGAGTTTTCTGAGAAAAAAAAAATGTCCATCCATCTTTGACAGTTATTTGCATCACCATATTATTATGTTCTGTTATAAGGAATTAAGATAAAGTAATGACCTAGAGTTAGATCACTTCTAAGTGGTATTAATCCACTGATTCTTTCAGCTTCTAAAAGTCAAGAATGTTATTATATTTAAACAGTATAAAAGAGAAAAAGAGAAAGAGGAGAAGAAAGAGAAAGAGATAGATGAAAAATACAAAGCAAATAAAACAAAAACCTCTAAATCATATAAATTTCAGTATAATTCCTCAAGAAAATTGAGGCATAAGCCTCATCATAACCCTCTCTTTCTTTCTCTTCTGTATTCTAAGTAATTCTCATTCTTTCAGTCCTTATGCCTCATCTGGTCTTTCTTCTCTGGATTCTCTTAATTTGGTTTATATCTTTCTTGGAATCCAGTGCCCCAAATCAGGACAATGAAATACCTATAACGATGGAATCTCTGCCTTTTTCACACCAGCATGATACTTTTGACTCATGTTWGGGTTGTGAGTTGTAATCATCCCCAGAATGTATTCTGAAGAACTGTTACTTACCCTAGAGTGGCCTCTTTTGTGTCTGACCCAATTTTACTCRGAGCAGAAAAACTACTCTTTTTTTAGTAGTTCAGCATCTCTGTTTTATAATTTTCATCCTTCATTGCATATATTGTTTATCCTACCTTGTGAAACTATAAGCATCCTGGAAAAGATGTAGGGGTACACTTGACAATGCATTCCAACTTCACCTTTTTCCTTTCACATCTCGTATGCACAATTACTGTGCTTTTAATCTACTGTTTGAGATGCGCTTCTTAAAAAAAACTCAATCAAACAACTTCTACCAGGTAAGTGTTTACTCTTCCGTTTAGCCTTGTGTCCCTGTAAATGCAGGAATGTATTTTAAAACCATTTTTCAACTTAAAAATTGACAATTCTTTTTTACTGTGTATGTTTGTACCTGAAGCATGTGCAGTGATTTCAGGGTAATACTAAGTTAATACAGTTAAAACATTTATCTTATTATTAGTTACAGTGTGTGCCATATAATTAAAGAACATTTTTATTCATATGTCATCCCAGGTATGAAGCTTTTCCCTTCTTTAAAAGCACCATGGATGCAACGACTTAGCTCACTTGTTGCAGAGCTGGATGACGTGTCATGTTCAGACATCCCCTTAAACATTATTTGCCCAATCGGTTATTTATTTCCTCCTCTTGGCATCAGTCTGCCAGACTGAGAGGGATTAAGAAGACTGTTATAGGTACTTGTAAAGTTGGATTTGTGTTACTGTAGAAGATGTAGCAGTAGATGGCAGACAGCCAGGCAACAAGAAGAAAGTGGATGTGTCTGGTATGACGCACAGTGGTACTTGAAAAAATACACAGCTATAGTTCTATTCCCTATTGCTGCTGCAGAGAGCTACTCTCCTGTGACTTATGATGTTTCCACCATTTAGCAGTAGTTATTTCCAATGCTATTATACRGAGAAGTAAAAAGACTAACTGTCTTCAAAGTCCTTTTCATGTGCTGGTGTTAGCACGATGGGTATTGTTTGGATATTCTTAATCTGAAATATCATTCCGGTATATAAACTGTTACTTTCATTTACAGAGAGAGTTCATGATTCAGAATATAACTCCCCAAATTCTCACTTTCAAATAAAAAAAAAGTGAATAAGAAATCAAAGAAAATAGAGGATATAGACATAGATATAGATATAGAAGATACTGGTGTAATAGAAGAATTCAGATGGTTATATTTTGGAGGGGGGGGGGCCATCTTGACCCTTAATACTTTTTAAGCAGGTCTTTTAAGCATCTTCTAGTCTCTTCTTCATGGCTAATTCCTGCATATTTGCTGCCACAGCTACAATTTTTCATGCTGATACTGCATGAAAACACGAAGGATAATATGTTACGTACGGTTGTCACTTCTAAGCTTGCAGGTGATATTAATCTTCAATTTATTTGCTTCTGATACTGTCAGAACATRCTTCCTTTTCCTTTCTGAGTAATAAGTAGAAAATTACAAATTATTTTGAATCTCCATAAGTTCTGATAGAACTATAACTACACTAGTCATCAGTCTGAGTAATATAAGTGAATTTGACCTTTTGATGTATCTTTAYAAATCTTTAGATGTCGAATTTGTTGTGCTACATACTCATAACATCCAAAAAAATCAGAATTATTGTATGGCAACACAATGTATTACAGCACTGCACAGTTTCTAGAGAAGGAAGGAAGGAAGGAAAGGGATTAAAACCGTCTGTGTTCATTACTAACGTTTTCTCTATTTTATTTCTGCGCAGCAGCCTAATGCTGAGCTCCTCCTTTCTCTACTTACTCAGATTCTCAGAAACTAATGAAAACAACTTTATACGAAAGTCATAGAAGTCAAAGAAAGAATCACAATGGCACTGCAAAAATGAGATTTAAGCTAGAGATATTTCAGCTAATAAACTGAAATACCTGAAGAAATCTAGGGATAGCAATATAGACTAATTAACCATGCTAGAAATTTCATTCAAGCTTAGCACTTGAATGAAACTCTCTGCACTACATGATGCAGAATGAGAAGATTGGAAACCTGGGCTGTCATTCTCCAAACTGATACTTTAACATGCAGTTTTAATGGTAATTTGGAGGTGCATAGTGATYTTTTTCCCCTCTGTCTAAAAGAAGTTATCATACTTTGTATGGAATAACTAAATATTCATTAACTTGGAAAGGAAAGAAAAAWGTGAGACTGACTGTACAGCCTAGTGTTTAGAGAATTTATGCTGGTAAATCTGGGTTCCAGTCCCTTTAAACAGATTTTACATTAAATGAACTCTAAAGTCATTCTCACATTCACTTACTGGCTAGTCCAATTAAAAATAACGATGTCATTTAAACTCATAATGATTTAACTACAAAGATATTCTAAAACTTGAGGATGGGAATATTTATTTATGAAGTTGTAGAWGTAAATACTTTTAGGATCATGAGTACATTCTGGGTGACATTCCTATGCACTGGACAATTTTTTTTTTTTCTTCCTGTTTCATATGAAAAGTCTGAAACTGCTAACTCTTGAACACAGTAAGGCAACTATGATCCTGGACTTTATGGAGTTAAGACAGATGCTTCTCCTAAACAATTTCGAATGCTTAATTTATCAGCAGACTGCTCAACCCACTTGCACTGGAAAATAGAAGTTAGTTGCTTTTCCTCAATTCTACTGGAATGTATCAAAATCAGGAGATTTCGTGCCTGGGTGGCACTGTTTTCTGCTAACAAATAGCATTACAATACTCACTTCTGCAGTGCCTGAGTTCTTTTGTGGTGCTAGCACTAAGTACCCTGAAATTAGATTTGAATGTGACTTCAGCACCATAAGAATTACCGCTTTCCTTATTCTTCATCCCCTATCTTTTGACAGGCAGATAGATGAAGTACTTAGAAGTTACTGTTCATAAAAATTAGTGCATTAATATTAATTATAATCTAGAAGCTTAAAGTCAGATATAGGAGTGCAAAGGTTTTTGTTTAAAYACTTCTGGTGATATTTGAAAAACAGCAGTTAAGTAGCTTGGGAGAAATTGTGTTTCAAGTCAATCTGTATTCTCAAATACGTGAGCACTTTCAAAAATTCCACCCTTAATCCTTAATTTCTGTATCTTTTGCTTTTTGTTCTAGTGCTGTCATTGTTCGCCGAAGAGAACGCTGTGCGAGTCCTCCAACACAGCAAAGGCTGGTGGCATGACATTTCTGTCTTTGGCCTTCCTTTAATTATGTTCCTTGCTGACCCTCTTGCATGGAGCCGGTACCAGAAAGCACAGCTTTGATAGCAGTGTTTACATGAATGTTTGATAAGCRTCTGTCAGCCCTTAGCACTCTACAAGACAGTGTAACACAAAAGAAAGCCGGGGAACCCTGGAGTTTTTGTCACCTGAAAGGATAATCTGTGTGTTTTCTGAATTTCAAATGAACACAGAGATCATTCYTTTGCAACTCAAAATGTAATTTATGTATTATTTACTATAAGAATATATTAATCAGAAAAGACAATTACTACTTTTTATAAAATGCAGCTTTGAGGAGCAAGGTCAAGATGTCTTTTGTTGCATACTTACTTATCTTACCAAACTGTATTTGATCTCACTGGATAAAAAAAGCAGACAGATAAAATTGAATAGTTGACAAGACTATTGACTGCATCAAGATGAATAATGAACAWTTACTTGCAAACATTTTGACAATTTCTGATTGGATTTTTCATTTCAACTGTGTTCTCAAATCTTTTGATTTGCTYTCTGTGAAAAGTACAAGAAGCAAAACTTTGTTTCTACTTGTGATAAAAGAGACTCTAAAGCTTAGCAGTTAAGCTCATTTTTGGCCAGAGTACATGAATATTATTCCCAGTTCTGCCAGTAGCCAGCTGTGTGACCTTAAATGTTTCCTTTTTCAATCTCTATGCTACATATGCTTCTTTTCCTCTTCTGCAGTTCATCTGTAAAATCTCTGGGACAGGTGCTACATGTGAAATGACTGTATTTTCACACTTCTKCTCATTTTGCACTGGTCCAGGACATTTGTTTTTGAATCCAGAAGTTGTGTAGCCATATCAGTCTGATACGGACGTGAGCTTAATATTCCCTGCCTTCCAGTAACCACCACTCTAAGCATGGATTCTGGTTTGGAAATAACATACAGCTAGCCAGTAGAACAAGTTCACATTTATTTATTATCAAAATATCCGTGATGTATGTGTATAGTGCTTGCTACCGCACTTAGTATCTTAAGATGTCCAAAAGTGACAAGACTAYGAAAAAGATTTACACTGATTTATATCTAAACAGCTCTAGAGATAAAGCAAAATAAGCATGTGTTCACATGTCAGACTGCTGAGAGAGTGATAGAAGACTGTAATTGGCTTTTGCAGTGTCTTGAAGAGCCTGAACAACCAGTGTCTTGTGTGTAGTCTTCCTGTATAGCAGTTATCGTTCTCCCTCTCCTATTGCACATGCACCTCTGTCCATCAACAGCAGGGGTTAACAGGTCTGGCTCTCCCATGCCTTTATCTCAGCTCTCCACCCTGCCCCAGCTTTGCCTTTCCTTTCCTTGATGCCTTGAGCCAACTACCTTCGAGATCTCAGTGCATCCTTTTCCTTAATAGCTACAGACCTGTTAAGACTGATTATTAATGATGAAGGAGCAAGATATCTTTGATGTCTTGATGTCARTCAAATTGTTAAAACCCATCTATTTATGGATGCTGTTTGAAAATAAGGACAGAAGTCTACAAAAACACAGCTTAATATACATCATTTATCCAGCTCTGTGCTCTTTCTTTTCATAAGTCAGCATTTAACTGTTACTTATGTATTCTTTAGGAAAATTAGATATGGTATTTTATGGGATCATGCAAGGGTAGAACATTRTGATTGTTGATTTGTCCTTCATACAGCTGTTCTACAAAACAGATGCAATAAACTCAGTATGGTCTAACTCCATCGAGTACCGCTTGGAGAACAGAAAACACAGTAGCTGCATTGAAGGAAGTCAGGCTAAGGAAGATTTAGCCTTTTTCAGGCATATTGCAGAAATTTGTGCAATTTGACATTATCTGAGTAAAYATCCAGATTATGGCACTTCATAAAATGAGATTACATTTAAATTAGATTAAATGAGACTCCATTTTACCGAGAAAGGAGAGCTGTTTCTGTGCTTGTCCTTGTAAGAAATCGTGCTCATATTTGACAGCTTTCAAGGTCCAGAACAGAGGGATAGGATGATTCCTTGGACTTTCTGTGGCCGTATAGTACAGTTCTTCAGGAGGTGACATTGACACTGACATTGCTTAGATATTTTGACTGTGCAGAGGATTCCGCGCTTTGCCAGGTATTAGGACAGCTAGTGTGAGCTACCCTTGACTCTCCCTGTGTAGGACCAAGGAAAAGTCAACTGGGATTCACATAARCCAGCAAAGGGGGTGGAGACCTTTCTCAGCGTGAAATGGCAAACAARGTAGTTCTTGTGGGAGTATAAACGTCTAAATCCAGACGGCGGGAAAGTTCCTGATGCTCTAGAAGATACACAACTTCACCTGTGTTTAAGCACATACTCCTTCAGAAATAAATAATAAGTCCTGCACCTGAGGGCTAATGAACATGTTCTAGGGAATTCTTTTGTCTTTTTTTATGAAATAAAAGCAAATAAAGTTAGCAGCTTTGTCAAGCAGCAGTTGRCTTACTTGTACTTCCCCAACTTTATCTAATGTATGTGAGACTAAGTGACATTAATGCAATCATGCAAAAACTGATGGAAATCCACATGTGCCAATTAGAGAAGAAACTTTAAAAAATACAAAAGGGAGCGAGAATGAAAAAGCAATCTAATATTAATGAGCATTTAAAAATTCCACTCAGCGCTTGAGGTGCCATTGATTAGCCTGCCTAGCAAGCAGTCCTTTAGTGCTCCCGGTTTGAAGCCAATTGGCTTTTTCTTTTAGACAAGGACATCGTATACTCGGTTCTGCTCTCAGTGACACCGGTATATACGAGGGGTAACTCTGCTATCTTCAAAGGAATTATTCTATCCAYATCAGTGTAACTGAGCTCAAATTTTGGGCCTCAGAGTTCTATAATGAAAGGTCAAAGGATTTAGGGGATTTGTATACAGTGTKTGAATAAATTCTGGAGAAAACATGCTTTTAAGACACTGTTAGTTCTTTAGGCTGCTAGAAAAACTTCTTTGTTGTCTTTAAAACCTATTTTAAGTTGRTCACAGATTTTTAAATTGGCACATGTGCTTGTCAAAATATGTTACTCTAAAATTAATTTTCTCTTTGAGAAATGTTTTGCCTAATATCATAATCAATTAAAAACATGCTAACTTCTACTCCCCAAGGCTAGATATCTATATTTAATCTTTTTAATACTTTCTAACACTATTATCTAACACTATCAAGTTATTTCCTCTGCACACAGGAGTAAATAGTGGGAAACCTGAGAGCAGATTTCAAGTAGTCTCTAATGCTTTTTCTTAAACAAACAATGAGAAAATTGCTAATTAATATTTTCCATTTTTGTGCACAAGCTGTGAAATTGCACAACTAGCTGAAACTAATGAATCACAGAAACTCTCAGTTTTGAGGAGAATGTAATACAATAACATTTAGTACCAGTAACTCTCAACTACATAATTTGCACAAACAATAAACTCATCAGAGTCACAAGGATCCAGATCCACATTCATAAAATAAGTTGCAGGTGCAAAAATGCAAGTGGAAACTTTGCTGATAGAGTTGAAAATGAAGCCTTTCAGAAAAATAGTATTTTACATATTCAAACATACAACTGTAAGATGCCTATTAAGGGCATACCCGTTTGAATACATATATAAAACCTTGTTTTGAGGTCCTTTCAGTTACTTGTCACTTTGCTAGACTTGTTTTAATAGAAGTTTCTCTCTTGAAAGGCTCAATATAACATTTTGGAGMACACTGTTTACCATCCAGTCCCTATTAGACTGTAGGAATCTAAGCATACTTAACAGAGGGCTGAGAAGGACTTTCCTTGCAACTCCTCTTTGTTTCCGGAGCTGAATGATATAATTGCATCTATGTCAGAATCATGCAGGGAACATTCCCAGCCGTTGGAGCGTAATCGTCCATACCGTGGAAAAGTCTCTGACGCACYTCTGGCTCTGGGCCAACTATAACACTCCCAAACAATTGCTGTGCACAGTTGGGAGTTACAACAGCCAAGGATTACCCCTATTAGGCAGTTTGGATGATGTCATCCTTGTTGGAAGGGAAAAGAGCGTAAGAGTATGGATGTGGGATGCTCCATTCCAGCTGGCCTCAGCATTGAGAACGGGCCTGGGAATGTTTAATTTATGAGTATAGATGTAGTCTCAGGTGCCAAGAAGAAGAATTGGAAACAGCTGTCCCATGTTGTCAGTGCCCAAACTGCCAACCATCGGTGGTACAGAGAAGCGAGAAACTGCCAAAGTTTAAAGCAGGAAGCAAAGCCTCAGACAGCTGCTCTGTTCCCAGGAGTGTTCGAGGAGGAACRGGATTGTTTAGGTCTGGAATCTTCTTTAGGTGAAGAATGGAAGCAATGGTTAAAACATTTTCTGATATGTAGAAAATCAAGGTTTAAATTTATATTTTGCCTTATTTAGGCCAACTAATAGAGCTTCTTATCCATTGTGCCAAAAAAAAATGCTCTGGAAGCTGCTTTCAATTTCTCCTGTTGATGTTGTCCCACTTTGAAGAAAAGATAAAATTATTAACTGGGACAGGAAAGAGAAGGGCCAGGAGTTGAGGACAGGTGGTGCCAATAATAGGATTCCTGAGCGCTCTGCTGTTCTTGTGCTAAATATTACTATGAACCAGCACAAAAATGACATAATCTAGTATTAAATAAGACACTAAATTTCATACCTTTTCAGTACTTTTTCTAAAATTAATGTCCTCCCTTACACATGATTTAGGGAACGAGACTAGATCTGAATGTTATGTATACAAGATTCTACTAATTTTTCAGTATTACTCTTTTTTGTTTGTTTGTTGCTTGTACTCTGTAGCGAAGTGCGCATACATTATTTCCTTTATATTATTCATACAAAGGACTTCTTCAGCTCGTTCTGACCTACAAACTGTAGTATATTTAACTATGACTGTGTGCCTTCTTCTTACAGTTAGAAAATACAACACCATCCTCTTTGACTTCAGCTTCCACAAGGGAAGTAGGAAATAGCGCTCATGTTAGTAGGAGGTGTGGGTTCCCAGTAGCTGTGAAAATCTGTTCCTGGATTGTAGGGGCCAACAAGAAAAGAGCCAGCAGTGTATATTACTCATGAACATTAACACCCAGATGTCTATTCAAGCTGCAAGCCAATCAGGCTTAAAATGAAATTTAAAATAATATATAAATGTTAAAAAAAAAATCTGACTATTTTTGTCCTCTCCGTTATCTCCAGCCTTATTTTATGGCTGCACCAGGTGCCTCCAACAAAACACAAACGATGTTCGTGCTCACCGAGTCCTTACGGATGTGAAATGACTCACATTCATAACAATTACAATGTTAGCCCTACTGTAACGGGAAGCACCTGTCCCACAACTCATTTTTGTCTTTCTGTCGCTTGGCTTGCAAAATTCAGATTTTTGGCATTTTCCTATTGGATGAATAATAGGTAACTAATCTTTAGAAGCCAGTAAAATCATTGCGGCTGAGCCCGGCAGAGGCTGAGCTCAGAACTCACCCAGCGATTGATTGCTTTTGCAGCCCAAGCAGTAGTTACCAGTGTTTCATCTTAAGTCAAGGAGTCAGTACATCTTGCTGAGAAACTATCTGTTCCACTGACAAAATAATTCTTTTGGATCCTTCAGTGAAAAACCCTGAAGAAACACAGCCTTGTTTTCAAACCTTGTTTAAAACTTAACACTGTGAAATGAGCATCTAGTATTGTTTCTATTTCTAAATATATATATATATATATACACACACTACAGTGACTCTCACATRAGGAAAGTGATTTTCCCATCCCAGAGAGGTGCACATAGGAAATGTCAAAGTGAGGAATMAAACCTTGCAGTAACAAAGTCTGCAGGATGGTGGCTGCAATGAAAACTGGAAAAAATAAAATCTATTGAGGTTAAACTGAAACAGAATATGGGAAGTTCACAAAATAAGGGGGAAAAAAGGACAAATTTTGCACCACTTTAGTATTTCACTTGACTTTAAAGCTTTTTTTTTCCTCTTCCTTTCTTTTAGCTTTTTTCATTTAGTTTAGGAAAATCTTTAGTGCCATTTAAAAACAAAGCATTTCACATCTTTGAAAAGATTAAAGTAAAATTTCTTAGGAGATGCTGGTAGAAATKAAACTTTTTAGAAATGTTTGCACTTAACGTAATTTTTGTTTATTTGTCTTCTGGCAAATTTTGGCTGAATTAGGTTTTTAAAAGTTACATCCCAACCTAAAATGCATTTTTTCCTCAAATTTTGCGCATCTTCACCGAAAAGAATATGTCCAACTCTATTTCATGGTTCTGACTCTCATCCTATATTTAGGCCACTGAACTGTAGCAGCAGAAAGACAAGTGTTAAGAAAAAGAACATTATGGTTCAGAAGATATAGGTTTCATCTGCCAGCTTCAAGCTGGGACGTGTGAAATACTTAGTGGAACTATTACTGCATGGAAGTTGAGATTTGTAAAAGTTGTAACAGTGTGGGAGGCTTAGATATTATTTTAATGATGAACGCAATAGGATCGGCACCTTCGTTTGCTTGATTTCGTCTCCCCTTTCTCGTGCTGCCGTGCGGCGGGCTGGAGCGGGGTCGCTGCCACGTTGCGCTCGGGGCTGGATGTCCGAAGGAAGAGGGGAGTCGACCCCGCGCGTACGGCAGTTCTGTAAGGATGCCTTCGCGCTGCAAGCCGCTGCGCCGGGAAAGCGTCCTTCCGAATTCCCTCCCTTCCGGCACTGCACGTCTCAATGACGTTCGGGGAGAAAATGGTATTTCTTTGCATTCTGAGCGCCCAAGAAGTGGCTGATGAGAACAGCACAGATACGACCGTGCCAGTAAAGGCTGCACACGTACACTGGGAGAAGGGGAGAAGGACTATATCTCTCTGCCCTTGCCCTTCACGGTCCTCGAGTTCTGCGGTATACAAAAATCCAGCCTAACCTCTAAAGGGACATGGTATTTTAAACCGTGCTGCCTGGGGGCCATCCTTTTTACATTTACCTATAAAGACGAGCAGGCAGGTAGTAAATACCATTTAATGAAATGACTAGTAGCAGATTTACTTTTCGAGAATGACTGCTGCRTGTCCCTAGTACAAGGCTTCACTACAGGGCACGCTGAAACCTTGGTTGCTTTGCCGTCTTTTGACCAACTCGGGCCTGTAACAGGGATAGTGTCCGCTGATGCTTATTGTGAACAGCAAAGTTGGCCTATCGCTGGTTAGGAGAGATGAAAAGTACATTTTCCCATRCAACAACACTTTTTATGCCATAAAAGTTTGTGGTAATTAATTTCTCAGAAGCTTTCTGTTATGTAACTGACCACAAGCAGCATGAAGTAAAGAATCATGATGCAGATCCTGGGAAAAAAATGATATTAAAAAAAGATTTACTTTTAAAGCTGCTTTTTCTTTTCTTTTTTTTTTTTTTAAGAAGACTTGTACCAGTAATTTAAAGCTGAGTGCAAGTTCTCTATGTAGTAATATATTAATGAATGCACTCCCACATCTCTTTCCTTGTCAAAAATGCTGCCTCATATGTTCTCAGTGTGACAAAACCACTTAACTTCACTTTGCAGTTCTCACACCCTGAGAAATGTGCAAGCAACATATTTGACAAGCAGTGCAACATGTAAATGAATCCATTGATCCTGATTAAAATTGTGATTCTTGATCACAGAGGCTAATATGAAGGAGCAGAAAAAGAACYGTACAATAACATTGTAAAATGAACTCACTTAAGCCTTGGAATAATCTTACAGACCTTCCCTGGAGCTGTAGAATTTTCAAAGAAATCTAGATACCAAGCTTTTAAGTGACTCTCTCATTAACACATTTAAAATAAGACTTTTTGAGCAGAAGTAGAAATGTTCTACTAGCTCTGTTCAAGTTTCTGAGTTTGAGAGGTGAACGGCATTCGACTGATTTCAAATGGACTGTGTCCCTCATACCAAAATTTGTTAAATATGCTCGACTTTGAAAGTGRTTTCGAAGTTCGGATTGCGAACCCCCTGCAAATATTCCCAGCTGCCTAACATTTTACTTGAATGTGATGGATCTCAGATTGGTTTTATATTGTTGAATTTTAGAGAAGGGAAAACATCAAAACCAAATGAGTTCAGATTCACTGTGCAGGCTGTAGTTAAGCTCCACAAAGCTCAATTACCATAAAATTTTACGTAAAGCTGTGCCAAAGGCAAAGGTGATCCATTATACGTGTTAATTGCCTAGTGGTACCACCACAGTCCTGTGATTCCCAAGGAGCCAGGAGAGTTTCTGATTTGTCTGGCTCACCCAGTCTCCCATCCTCCACTTGCAGGTGACGGCAGAGACAGAGATTTCCTTAGAACTTCAAGGCTTTAAAAATTTGAAACACAACCCATATGTCATGTTGTAAAAAATGCAAAATATGCTGGATCTGCAAAAGTGACACACCAGGCCATATGCTTCAGACAGAACAGCTTGCATACGTCTAGGCCACTACACTAACTTCAGGAACTGAAAACAGTGGCTAGTTTATTCTGCACTTATCCACTTGTTAAATTTGTTTTTGCTAAAATCAGGTTTATATTTGAAGCCCCCCCCCAACAAAAAATGCAGCCTTTAGAAGAAGGTGGAAGGTTGCAATTTGCTGTTCATTTTCTATGTTGTTTTACTAATCACGCTATGACCACGGGAAGTGGAACAACTGCAAGGTTTTCCAGCATAGTTGCTCAAATCCAGAGGTTCAGTCTGCAGTGAGAAACAGGGGCTCAGTTACAGCACCAGAAAAATTCAGGGAACAACATATCACCGTGCAAAAAGTGTCACTATCTCAAACACTTTCTTGGCACTTCCCAAAAAGACTAAGCAATGTTAATTCTCTTACTCAGACCCAATTGCCACAACATTATCTTTCASACAACAAAACCTGCATGAATATCACATTAAAAGTCTGTTTTAGTATGGGGGAAAAAAAAAGAAAAAGAAAAAGAAATTCTCGAGAGTCATTAACCTTCCTTATTGTGCTCAGTATTACAGAGATCTTTGAACAGCAGGATACTTCACGTACAGTATCCTACGTGGTACAAGAGCTAAAATATGTGCAATTAAGCAGGTCAATATTCAGCTTTAACCTCCTTGTTTCAGTGCTCATAACTCCTTTTTATACATCAACAGGCAGTTGAAACAAGGCAGTTTTTATATACGAACAATGCAAATATTCACATATTTTGGGCTTTCTGCAAAAACAGGCATCTGAAGAAAATATGTGAATTCAGAACACACCTAACCTGACTATATTAAATGCTTGTTATAATAGGCAAATAATTGAAACATTAAGTATTTCACCTGTGTGTTCTGCACTCCTCATAAAGTCAAGTGAGCATTTTCAAYAGTGTGCAAGTCAGCTTTCCAAGTGCTATGTGAATTTTGCACAGTTTCCCTCASTTAATGACTGTTAAAAGATATATCGTCTACAGGAAGTCGGACCGCATAGCATTACGGTCTCTTCTGGCTTTAAAGCCTTATGAATCTGTTGCTTCTGAAGCGAATCACTTGRCTCCCAATCTGGGGTGGCTGAGTTCATTTATAAATAGCATCTTTAATATACCTGACGTTGGATGAACATTGCTTCTTTCCCAGAAAGAATACAGCGAAGCATATGTTCCTTGCTTGGGTATGTTCTTTTTTTTTATGTTCAGGGCTTGATCACACATCCTGTTTCTACTGCAGCTCTCAGTGAAAGATTTCATCATCTTGCTCTGTCCACTGGGAGGTTTTCTTCCCCTCCAACCTATTTGCTGAGCTGCTTCGCGGATGCTCCCTTATTTGTTTCTATCAAAATGAATAGTGTTAGCAAAACCTACTAGTTAGACTAATCTGGCAATTTTTGACCGAAATAGGTCAAAGGATGTCCACAAAAGCAGGTYGCCCAGCAGATCTGAGGGAAAACTAATAACTCATGAGGGAGAGAGATGTGGAGTTGCAGGCTGGCTRGCTGAAGCAGGAAATCTCTCCAGCCGCCAGAAGAGAATATATGATCAAGGTCTTGCTCTGTAAAACCCATATGGTGCTTTCATATTGCCGGGGTTTGAAAGGAAGCGTTTGGAGTGAGGCTGATCTTGGTTATCACTGATCACCGGGCTGCCCTGGGGAGGATCTGTCTGGGCCCAGATTGTGTCTTCTGGGTCATAACAAAACCCATCTTCATACACACACAGTTTTGAAATAAATGTACTAATCACAGCAACACTTCAAACAGTCATGAGAATCCCGTCAGGTGACTAAACAAAACATCTCTATTTAGTTAATAGGCATTGCCTATGCAGCTTTTATTTTCCCCGGAAACATATAGAAACATGGATTTTAAAGCCACATATCAAATGTTAGATCTATTTTCACCTCTTAAATAAGAAAAATCAAATATTTCTATTTTAGAAACTTGTACTTTTATGCAAGTAGCATACATTCTATATGAATAAATAAAAGCATTAATATTATAAATAATAAGTAGCCAGTTACTTTAAGTTTCAAAGGAGTTCCTTTTCATTTCAGACAGAATTCAATCAAGCTTGTCAAACCTCACATATGGGCACTAAATCTATCATCATTACTAACTGGAAATTTCTTCCTACTAATAATTGTTAATTTACGGTTCAGTATGAATGTGACAATACGTATATTCTAGTAGATCTTATAGGGGAGTTGCTCAGTACCTCCTGAAAGTAACAGATCAGTGTTTCAGATATGTGTCTATATATTTTCAAATGCTGTCATTAAAGTTGTGTGCCTCTCATAGGACACAGATATATTTTTCCAAGTTGTTTTACCTTAGATTTGACAAACAACAGAAATTCCATTTTGCTTTCATATATATTTTCTTAAAATATTTGAATATTTACAGATTCTATGCTATTTTGTCATGCAAAAAATACATAATTAACAGATTAGTTTTGGTAGGTATATTTCATGCACCATTCAAAATACTCAGGAGTTCCAAAAATGCACCKCTTAGCCTTGTTTTATACAGATATYAACACATAACTGYYTTTTGCTTTTTTATTCCTCACAGTAACTCTGAGAAAACAGTCAAAATGTTCTACACATTTGCAGTGATACGGGGATAAGCATTTCAGCTTTATTCTCWGCAAAGGGCGCCCTAATATTCCTGTTATTTCTGAAGCGCTCTGGACATCGATTTACTTGCATTACGTTGCTAGCTTCTAACTCGTCCCTCTCGCCGCCTTCTTCCACAAGTTTCTGTTGGCCGTCTATGACGTTTTGCTTTCCGAGAATTCCCTTTCTGCTGGCGGTCTGAAAGGGAGCTGAAATGAATTTCAAGCACTAGCAAATGAAAGAGAAAAATGTGGCGTGAAGAAGCCCGTGGCCTCCACGACACCCGGGTTCAAGAACGTAAAGCAAAGCATGCGCTGGAATAACGCTGCATATAGCTGCTCCTCTATGTCCAGAGACCACCCCAAAGCAAACATCATCTGCTCTTTCTGAACTGAGCGAGCCAGTTACGATGGCAAAGCTGCTTTTACGAAGTCCAGGAGATGGTCTGTTCTCGCGGCGGATGCTGACTCATTCACAGCAYTGGTTTAAATTTGTCCAGCTGCAGCGGTTACCCCAGCTCTCCATCCCACTTCCCTGCCATAAATTTACACTCCCCCGGCAGGGGTGGCTGAACAGGCTGTGAGATACACGGATGCTGACGAACCATCGTAGTTTACAGCCCCGTATGCTAACAGAAACCAGCACTAACTTTAATATAGTTTACATTAATATGCCTGGCAGGAGAAGGGAAGGCAGATTGCAGGAATGGTAACTGTTTCAGCTGTCCCAAATTAATTCATTCCATATATGAGTCAAAGTCTTTATTCTCTACAAAACAAACTATCTAGACAGAAGCTATTGACAAGATACTGAAGTGAATAACAAAAAAATCCGCTGCTATCTAACCCCTTCCTCTACACCTCAGATGGAGTCACAGAAAGATGCACAGTAATAAGCCAACTTTTCTGAAAATATGTGCATATGGAAAGACTTCTAAAACTTTTTGCTTATTTCTGAGAGGGAAGAAAGAGTATAGTATTGGAGAAAAGTAAGTTAGTAACAAATACATTATTTATTTCACTGCTCCAATCATAAAAGTATAGGAAGTGTTTGAAAATGTCTCTTCGATACCCAAGTTAACAATATTTTTTAAATCTTTTTTTTCCCCTTTGTGATCAGCCAGGAAGTATCAGATTTTCTCTTACAAAAGTCATCTCCTCCTTCACCACCTTGGGGTTGAATTAATGCTGGTAAGCACTATAACATCTTCAAAAGACAGAGTTTAAAATTAGTCAAAARGTATCACTATTTTAGCAGGTCTTTCCTCTACATTGTGGCCAATAATCTTTAGACAGTGCCRGTGTAATTCTGGGATATATTCAAGATATGAGTTTGGATCTCTGGAACCTGGCTGAAAACTTTATGTTCCTTACATGTCTCCTGTCCTAAGGTATAGAGCARGGGGAAGGTAGCAGCAGGTGGTGGCTTTGATGAACTACAGAGGGCATCTAGCCCCTCTGCATCTACTAAGAAGCACAGAGACTAGACAGTAAATCAGTTCTTTACTCTTAAGCTGGTATAAACTAAATCAGCAACACGGCTCACAAAGCAAAATGATTTCTTTGCAYATTCACTATGTATTCACTACGACAGCAGACAGTCTACATCTGTGAAATGCGTCCATCTAGCARAACCCTGGCAGAGGTAGGAGGTCCTGATGTTTCATCTGAATGGACATTGTACAGAAAACTGCTGCCAGGACACACGCGGTTCTACCAGCAACGAAGGGGCAATAATACAGAGTCTTCAGAAAAAATCTGTACATGTACTGCATGTACAGATTGCTTGCACCCAGGGGTCATATGACCCAACTCTAGACGTCTGCCACTGTAGCGAGATACAACTGTTTTCAATTTAAAATAACACATGTTTGAAACAGAAAATAGGGAAGCMAAAATGAAGGCAAAATTTGTCTTTCCAGAAAAAAAGGTAATTTTTCATATTAACTATTTGTCACAGAGAAAGACAAATTATGTACATTTATGTGCTCAAACTGTTCATTTGGCCTTTAAGCCAATAAACTAGATGAAAAATAATATTATTTATAAAACAGGAAATACCTATCAGGAAAAGGGAGCAAAAAATATTTGGCCAAATCAAACATTGCAATGAAAATAGAACATTAAAAGGTTTTTCTCCCTTAAAAAATGGGGAGTAGTTTAAATTGTTTATTATAAACCAGAAAAATAAATCCTCCATTGTTACATAAAATAGATGAATACAGAGATTTCAATCCAAATCTGGCAGAACAGTTTAAAAGATTGAAAAAGATGGAAAAAAATTGAAATGTTGGCGTTGCTGGGACGATTGTTTGGGTTTTGCTTTTAAACAGTTTATAAACTCTACCAATTCCTCCGCCTAATTTAGTATTTCCTTAGTTTTGCTTGAGGTAGGGGACCTCTGCTGAAGAGGAAGGAAATGAAGAGGTTATATTTCACATCATATTTGTGAATTCTATGAGTTTATCTTGAAAAAACAAGTAAAAGTAACTCGCATAAATTCACTTGTGTGCAGAGAAGGTGTAATAAGCCCAGGTGCTACCTAAATTTGACATATGTCTTCAGCGTGAAATTGGGGCCCCAGTAAAGACTAGTGCAAGGTTCCTTTTAATTTCACGGCAATCAATATTTTATTTTGAGTGTCTATGAATTGGTATTGTGTGAGATCTCAGCTTGCAAACATGTATTGGTTTTTTGTGAGAGAAAAAATTCACTTTGATTCACAGGGTGGAATAACCGGAAACATCTTGCTGCATTTACATGCTGTGYGTCATTCTTTCACCTAGGTGGCAAGTGCATTAATGGACCTGATTGTCTTCCACGCTTCGGAAGGCATTCAAACTCTGCAGAAGTACCAGAGGAGTCCTCAAGATCTTTCTCCAGCCCACTTGTTACTGAATAAAGCCACAGTTAGATTGTTCTTTCAAGATGTTATCTCAACTGTTTCATGATATGCAGGAAATAAAGTAAAGCAGACATCAGAACCGTAACCTTTGGATACCACTAWTAGGTCAGGCTGAGCATAGAAAGGAATACATAGAACTCGTCACAGGATGATGAAGTAGTTTAAATAAATTCCGCAAAGATTACTCTTGCTACACCAAGAAACATTTAGAAAAGATATGTCATCACACATGGCATTTGGAGCTTTTTTTTTTTTTTTTACAGAATCGAATATAATTGTCAGCACACGGTTTTATGAGGACAGCTTTTCATATGCATTGTTTTTGACATTGATATGCAAAGCACAACCACAGCATGCAAACCGAGGACTGGAAACACTTTTCTATTAGTTGCCATTGTTTATTTCAAATAAGAAATAAATTCTACTACTGTTATTCATAATAACAGAGCAAGGAAATTACCTATTATGTCATCAATAAGGGGATATAGTTATAGGTTTAGAATTTAAAATTAATTCAAGTGAGAGAAATGGATGAGGACAAAGGATGCATACTTCTAGTTATACATTAGATAGCATCCTTCTGCCAAAAGCACATAAGAGCTATTTCTTTGGTTTATATATGAATTATCAAATAATAATAATAATAATAATAACAACAACAACAACAACAAYAACAATAACAATAACAATAATAATAACAATAATAATGAAACCTCTTCCCAATGATCCATTTTAGGTCAAATTTATTTTTGAAAAGAGATACTTAGTTTATTGCTTTATCCTATAGAAAGGGAAAAAATAGAAGAAAACTAGGAGAGAGGGGACATGGTTAAGCAGCATATAAGAAATTATATTTGAAATCTCCTTGTATATTTGAGAAGATCAAGTCTGATTTTTCAGAGGAGATAGGGTGGGAAAAAGAGGGTTGGGGCTTAATTTCTTTTTTTTAAGGTAGAAGTTGAAATAACCAAACTGCATCTCTTGATAACAGTTATAGCTATGATTTTCTGTGAATGAACAGAAAAGACTGATTTAGACATTTCTAAAAGAAAGAAAATCCTTAAGAATTGGATATACTCTGGATACAGAAAGAATTCTGCATGAGAGATGGCACCGAGACTTACAGTCTACATCACCAGAAGGGTCCCATAGTCTGAAGTAAATAAAAGGGAGAATATGAAGAGGACTTTCAGGTGGGCAGTATGGCTCTGTTRGTGAGATATCCACAAGAGATGCTAGACAGACCTTTAAAAGTACGGATCAAAGGAAGTAGGTGTGGAATATAGATACATCCATGTGTCATTAGTAAARCTGTTGAATTGTGTCTTAAATAGGATTACTCTGAGATAAAATATTACAGATGACAGAAATGAGGACTAAGAATGGATACCTCACTGAAAGATAGAGGAATGAGTGAGAGAGAGCAAGCATAGGATACACTAAAGGAGCAACCAAAGTGTTAGAAGAGGAAATTAAGAGAGAATGAAATATCGGATTAAGATATAAAGTGAGTAGATATCTTCTGATGTCTAAGATCGCTGATAGTAAGTCAAAAAGTACTGGAATTTGTATACTACTGTCTAGAAAGAGGATTTCAAGGATTTTGATGAAAGCAGAGAAGCTGGTCTAGAAAAAGGTATGGAAAAGGGAGGGAAAAAAAGTGGTACTATGATAGCATTAGAAAGAAATAAGAACCTGAGTAAATTCCAAGAGCCAAATAAAAGGAATTTATGGGTTGTTTTTGGGGTGGGATTCCTCTCTAGGCTCTGATACTGCCATGATTAAATAGAAATTCATGTTTATTTGTTAAAGTGTAGAACTGAATTGTTCTGTAACACATTGTTCTCCTTGAGGCACACCAGCAAATTAATCTACATTCATTTTTTAAACAATTTTGAAATATAGATTTTAATCCTGTAAAATTATGCCTATGCTTGTTTATACAGCTCTTAATTCTTAAAGAGTAGCTGTATTTTCTGCAGCTAAAACTGCATAATTGAATTAATCCAGTTAGAATTCATCTCAAACTTAAATTACAGAATACATACTACTGAAKGATATTCCAAAACCCTGCAATATTTTCATCTGTCTGCATCTCAATCCATCAATGCCAAAGGAGAAAAAGTATATAGGAAAATATCATTGYACACTAGTTCTATGTAAACTTTCATGAGTATCAGATTACTACTAACCTGTTCCTCACCCCCTTATCTAAGAGTGCAGGGGATTGTCTTAGAGAAGCAAGAAAAGCCAAGTTTCCATTGAAGTTGTCTGCTCATTTCAAGTTCACATATGGCAAAGCAATTTCCAACCTTTGTGACTAATATGCTGATGCAGAAGTAACATCTAACATTGCTAACTTAGTACTATTACTAAATAAAGACATTTAGTCCAATGTGATAGTTCCCTGAGAAAGCATTCCTCCATGGCAATAAAGGTGATAGAAATCAAGCCCTCAGTGTATATTTATGGAGTATCTGGAGCAATTGACTTGTCCATTAGGTCTAGGTGCTTGTAGAACTACTGATAATGGTTACCGCATTAGCTAATGATGAAATTAAAGCATATTGCAGTACATCAGTCTCACTAGAAAAAAAGAGATTCATCTATGGTATACTTATCATAGTTCTTGTTGGTCTTTTCTAAAGTAAACTAAGGGTTAAAAATGTTTCTTCTTTTCTGTGTACAATCCAAGACTCCCAATTCTGATTTAAATTAATGATTCATGTACTAATGTATTTATATATTTTTATCCTACAGTAAGTAATAGTTGAAGTTTGAATCTTGAATATTTCAATTATAATTCAGGACTAATGGGTATGAAATATGCTTGCGTTGGTGAATTTCAGCATAAGTATCTCTGGGAATGCTTTATATGCAAAGCAGAGACATTAATTTTATCATACAAACACATTGTCACATTATGTATTAAAATAAAATAACAGAATCTGACTCAGAGGTTCTGCAAGAGGAAGATGACACTGAGATGTTTGCTAGAAACTTACTTTTAATTGCATACTAAGCCATTTAAATACTTAAATTGTCACATTGGTCATTCTGTGCTGTAAAGAAAATTGCCAGAGTAAGGTTTCTTCTCATTCAACTAATTCATAAGTTTAATTTTCTTTGGTTTAGTTTTAAGAGAGAGTGGATGTTGTACTTTCATTTCCTCCTCAAATCTCTGGAAATGTTTCAAAGTTGAAACATCAGGAGAAGTTGTTTCAGGAGACAGTAAAATGCTTAAATTATTGGAAGCTCATTTTGTCTTTTCTGAATGCTGATTTTTTTTCATGATGTTTCCTATGGCTTGTAGTATTTTTAAATTACACTCAAAACCAAATTTATAGCCTCTTCACATCCAACAGTTTCCTTGGATTGGACAAGAAATGGGAAACTGGACTTCAGCAGACAAATTCAAACCCTGACAGCAATAAATTCAGCTTCTGAGCCACAGATCATTGCCATGTAACTCAAGCAGACTATCCATAAACATTCAAGAACAGATGTTCACCTCTGAAAAGTCTAAAATTGCAGGAATAAAATTCACAAGACTTGTTTATGCTGCTCAGATGTAGAATGAGGAAAGTTTAAGCACCAACACCRAGATATGCATCAGGTAGGTTGAATTCAGAGAGAGCAAAAGGGAGTGGTCTCAAGAGAAGGATCTTTCAGCTCATCTCCTGCCTGGCTTAGGCAATTTTGTCCACCCTCCAGTAAGGTGCCTCTCCGGACTTGACCTCCAAGACTGTTTCTTTTCTTTACCCTCATCAGGATCCTGAATTCTCTGTTGAGTAGCTAAGAGTAACTTTGACCCCATRTCTTTGTCTGAGGCATCTCTAGTTCTCCTTTAAAACCTCCACAACTTGCCATTCTGGTTGACTCACAATCCTTTTACGAAAGATAGTTTACAAAATGTATTTGGTTCATGTATTGACTCGATATTGATCTGAGCTGTCACCTTTCCAATGTGAAAGCTTATGTTTTGAACCTCATTTATGAGGGTATCCATTTTTATTAGCATAAATGTGGGTTTTACAAGGTTTCTGTGATTACCTCTGTGCCTCTGTTAGTTCTTGAAAAAATTATAGTCCACTCGGCCCACATTTTTTCAAATTTTTTCATATAGTAAAAGATAATCCCTGATTGCCAGTGGAATTACTTTTAGTACTGTTATTGCCATTTCTGTACATTAATTGAAGAAAAGAAAATGTTCAGCTTTTGCGGGTTGGAATTTCAGTATCAATTTCATCCATGACTAATATATCCAGGTATCAAGACTGAAGTTAATGTCTGGCAGTATATTTCCAAAAGTAGTGATAGAAGTCATAGTGTTATTCTCAAGGACGATATAATCAACAAAATACTTTGAAATTTATCTATAAATGCAATTTAAATTACTATAAAATGTATTAACAGAAGGTAGAAATAAATGTCACTACACACATCACATCAAAGGTATTCTAGTACCTTTAGCTACAAGTGTGCTGTCCTGACATATTGCCACTAACAAACTTTTGAAGCCCAAATCCCTGCCTGGCCGCTACATCCAATCCTTGATGCACATGTGAAGAAACCAGGGGAGCAACCTAAATGTATAGTTTTGGCCAGATTTTGCCGCACATTCTTGTTCACACCTTCAGATAATCTGCATGACCTTATCACTGATAAATCTGTGTCAGGAGCAGTCTCAAGACCAGCAAAATATATTCCAGAAAGCAGTGTGCTATCACTGCCCTGCCCAGCTAACCCCRGTTGGTTCAACGGCCACACGCTTGCTCGGAGTCATCATACTACAGGTCCGTCCAGCCCCGCCACTTGCTGTCCTGGCCCTGATATCACATAAACATCAGACTGAATCCTGCAAATGATTCACCGTGGAAAAGCTGAATGCATAACTGATAGTGGTGTCAAAGCCTGGAGCCACCTATATATTGGCTGTTCCATCTAGGCCATCACCAGGCAGATTTTGCCTTTTTCTCTTTTCCCTGTGGTAGGGAAATCAATAAGRTGCAATGACATCATTGTTGCAGGAGCAGGAAACAGTGCCCCTTCCAACCCAAACCGCACCCTCTCTACAGTTCCCAGGCCAGCAAGGCTATGAAAAGTAATCAGAAGTACAACTCAGAATTGTTTCATTTCTCCTGGGATCATCTCTTAGTGCTCTCTTTCTCCTTTCTTTTCTCTTAAAGAAAACAAGGTATCTTTTTCAAAAGGGATTGCCTCATTTTGTTCTCTCGGTGTCATTTGCCTGAGTGCCTGCGCCGGGAAAAGTGAGCTGTTATCTTCTTTGATGGGATTGTCTGCCGTACAGGTCCATGTGCTGACAGCAGGCAGGTAGCAGATAATTCGGGGGGTGTTTGTGGAAGGCTGGCTTGAGATCTTGTTGCTTGTTCCAACAGCCCCCGTTTTCAGGGTCTGGCAAGCTAGACCCTCTTCCCATTAAGGCTGGGATCATTCCAGGGCAGTTCAGGAGGGAGGTATCACCCTGCCCAATGGCTTTTTATGATTTCTGAATGACGGGAGGATATTAAAGCTTCAGGGATGCTTTTCTTCAMGAACTGTCTGTGAGAACTTGTGCTTTGCTTATAACCCTTGTAAATGACAGGAGTGTTTTATYTAGCTTGGACAGTTATTTACATTAAGGCTCTGCAAAAACAAAATATSTATAGCTTGATATACAGGCCTAATCTCCTGACCTGAGGCTTTGGAAGACAGCTTACCTCGCACACTTCTGACCCTCATTTATGAACCTGAGCAGTGAGTACCATGACACGTTACTGATTTTGGAACTGGAGCTTAGCATCCTGCTGGAAGATATCATCTTAATTACGGACYCTTATTTTACATTATGTCATTCCTCTTATCCACTAGATTAATCTACCAAGTGCAGCAATATAAATACAAGAATATCTACAAATATAAAAGCCCTTAGAAACCTTCAGTGAAAGTTTCCTTCCCATCTACATATTTCCAGTGTGAGGCTGATCCCCTTCCATTGTAATCAACAAAAAAGCACTGTTTTCAATGGGAGAAAGATGTTAATTTTGAGGCTATTCAAACAAAGCTATTCATGTTGACATAATTAGTGAAACATTATGAATGCAGTGAGAGAGGTTAAATTATCCATATTCAGGGAGTTTTATATTCATAAGTGAMTAGCACATCATACACACATTTCTGAAGTAAAAGTACTCAAAACTCCATTTAGATAAAGCCATCTTTTCTAATTAATGCTATCTATTTCAAATGACTGGATTATTCTCTCATATTGAATTACAAAAAATATTTGATCCCGGGAATGTTTTCTCCAAACATTTTATGTAATTATTTTAATTTATGTTGGATTTTATGTTGTCAACCACTTTGTGATAGCTTCTTATGATACTAAAGGCAAGAATTACATAACCATAAAAACAGAAATAAGATATTATGGAGGAGATGTGTTTCATAACTTTGTTCAGCTTCAAAATGTGTATATATTTTAATCAGCATCTGATAAAAACCTGT
This sequence comes from Rhea americana, assembly GCF_003343005.1. NCBI lineage: Eukaryota > Metazoa > Chordata > Aves > Rheiformes > Rheidae > Rhea > Rhea americana. Next base: position 2,227,756 of record NW_028185927.1, read on the forward strand.
CGTTCCTAGCCCGTGAGAGGCAATTTGACAAAACATTGAGCTCTCATGTTATTATTAAAGACCTTAAATAACGTGTTCACAGGTGAAAATTGTAACAGCAATGTCCATACTTGCTTATTTTTAACTATAAATTAAAGTAGCAAAAGATACATAAATGGCAAAATGACAGTTTTTCAGTCTTTTCATTTCAATATTAAATCATATTACATATAAAAAATGTAAAGTCAGACTTCACAAGCACAAGCAAGAAAAGCCAGTCCATAGTACTTGCAAACAAGCCAGCATTATGGACTCCATTACAATAATAATTTGTGCCTTCCCATGATATTCTAAGGTCAATTTTTGTAAGCTTTTGCTTTGTAAGAGGTGTTTGAAAGATTACTTGTGTGTATATATAAATGCCTAAAACAACAGCAAAAGATAATTTGCTTGTTGTCACCTTTCATCAGTTTAGGGGGCTGCAGGTGGGCCTGAACAGGTAACAAGTTGAATCCTGAAGGATGGACTGACTTGGAGGGAATTAGTTGACTGTGCTGTCAGGTAAGAAAAAGTTGAGAAAACAGATTTTTTTTCTACTGAGGGTGAAGTGAAAGTCATTAGTTCAGTGGAAGAATTAATGGAACTTGTAAGCATTTCCGTATCACCATATTTACAAAGAGATGGCATCTTCATTTCTTATTAAAATCTTTTATCTCTCTTCAAACTAAGACAACAGCAGGTTCTCTGGAATCGAATGATTAGCTGAGTAATCTGGCAAAGTGATATTATCAAGAAACCTTCATATTATTATCAGTAATTATTTATTCATGTAAACTTAAGCAATTGATTGAGCATCTAAGTGATCATTATAGTCTGAGCACCAAGCTGACTTTCAATAATTCCTTAATTCACTGGATAACTATGCATGAAGGAGAGGCACATGCTCATTAGCTTTYTTCACACTGTTCAGCATGTATGGGCCAGGAAGTAACAGCAATGTTTTGTTCTCCATATACAGGTCCATAAGATATACAAACCACAGCCCTGAGCTAAAGCCAGTATTCAGGTAGAGCTCTTTGCCTGTTTCTAGTAGAAGTAGAGTCCTTYTTGTTTGCCATCTCATAAGTTTCATAAGTGTCATTCGATGAACTTCAGTAGAATGATTCCTGTTTTACTTTGTTATAATCAAGAGAAATTGATACTATAAATCAGGGTCAGCACACCAGAAAGGGTAAGAAAACAACTTTTTCACACCAGATGCTTGCAACTACTAATTGCRTTATAGCTGYRCAGGTGTTCATCTGTATATAACTTGAAAGTTAGGAAGTTCATGAGAAACAAGGTTGCCAAAATTATTACAAAAACGGAAACAGAAGGAGCTGATATTTCCTATACTAACTAAAACTTGAGCTGGCAGGATCTGCCACCTGTAGTCAACAACCAGAAGCAAAAACATAAACAACTTAATGTACTCCACCTGCATGGAATCAGAGACTCGCACAGCAGTTTAGGGTGGGAAGGTCTTCAGGTCTTCTGGTAACTCAAAGTAGGACAAAAGCAGATCAGGCTGTTCACGGTGCCGTACAGTCAATTTTTGAATATTCCCAGGGGTGGAAAGCCCCTTCCAGGCTTTGATTCTTTCACTGTGATTTGCTCCTATGTTGCAAATTGTGACTGTTGACCACTAGCATATGTAGTGTGCTACAGTCCACGTATACTTATATCTATAGTCTGCACTTATAATTGACGGTTGTGTATGAAACTGAACCTATACACAGACCTGAATACAAAACTGTAGCATGAGTTTTGCAAGAGAACATTAGGAYAATGTGCAGGACTGCTGGAAACATATAGCATTGCTATACATCATATATATCTTTAACTGCCAAATCATACTATAACTTTCACAATTATTTGCATAATATAATCTTTCCTTAGTTTATACAGAAGTGAAGTGCAACTGAGGCAAGATTTGACAAGCCTCAAAAGAGATTTTTTTATTTCTTTTTTTAAAAGCAATTTCTAGAGGATATGATTAACAGTGGATAACAACAAATTATAAGAACAAGTTATAAATCACTGTATTTTCAAATAATTGCCACAAGTTTGACTCTGAATTCCTATATATCCTAATTTCAGGTTTATTGTAACTTGTATCTACTGAAGAAGTTTTCTTCCATAAATCTACAATTTGTTGGGATGTTTTCTTGTTCTTCTGAACTGAAAAAGGTGAGAGGTAGTACCTTTGCAATATGGGTGATGAAGTCACTTTTATACTGCTTTATTTGGCCTCTAAGATTCACAGGTGCCAGAATTATGGCAAACAAAATAAGCAGGCATGCAGTTGTCTCACAGCTTGAGAGACTAAGACAGATGTGCAGATGATATGAGTCTCCTCTGCTTAGGATCTGATTGAGCTCAACGAATATGATCAGGTAATATAATATAACTAGCCCAACACATATTGCTTAGGGACAATGGGAATGCATCTCACTTTATTGTATCACCAGCTATAGACAAAGCCTTGTCATTTCTGTCTGTCACACGTTTTCTTTGCTATTTTTAAAATCACACTTTAGTCTCATCTCCATCTGGGGCCGGAAACAGGGGTGTTGTGATGTTGCAAGAAAAGCTGCTCTCTTGGTATTTTTAGCTTGATTGGACCATGAGAGCTACGAAAATATAATGACACAGGCTGGTCTTTTGATAGTTCTCGAGAAAGTTTGTAGATGCCATAAGCTGACCAACTGCACAGCAAAAAGGAGCTTAGGATGACAAGCACTGCATTAGCGCAGCTCATGTGGGAAATAACATTTTTCTAACAGAGATAGATATGCTCTGCATGCCAGAGCCAAACAGGGATTCTTCAGATCTGTTGTTTGTGTTTTCTTTTTTTTTTTTTTTTTTGAATCTGTATTCATCAATCTTACAAACGTCATTAGCATATTTTGTGGAAAACAGAAGAAATGGTAAATCAAATTATGTCCCAACATATAAATGTAAATGAAGAGTTTGGTTTTGTATATGAAAGTCAGTAGTTAAATAGCTTATWCAAAATGAAAGGGAGATAATTGTTCATTAATTATACTGAATTAGGTTGTCCTTGGAACAGGGTAACAGTAGACRTAAGAAATGATTTCACTTTCACTAAGCATTAAGCTGCAACCTTATAATTTTATTTTATTTGATGATTTGATGATTTGCCGAATTTACATTGAGGAACATATATTTTCCTGTTCCCACATCAGCACAGAAATGGARGCAGCAAACCAATTTCTGCTATTCTTTAACACTGGCATTGTTAATTACCAGCAAAGTCAAGAGCTGAATGGCAGTAACGCGAGGATGGAGCTGCTGTTGTGGAAGAGATAAAGCCTCCCGTTCTGCAGAGATGTGCTGGCTTGCTGACAAGGAGCCTGCTGGATTTTTTAGTCTCCATCTAACCGCTGTCGACGGTGTCTTGAATGGGTCTCTATCCCTGGACCACTCTCTTGCTCTATCAGAGAACAGTGACTGCGCACTGGAGAGCAACTAGCAACCCTCATGCCATGTAAGACGTAGTTGGTGGTTTTACTTTATTTGAAATTATAAGTTTAAATAACATTAAATATACTGTGGCAGAAAAGCAGGATTTTGTGGAATAACAATACTAAAGACTAAACTCCAGCAATGATTTTGTGGTGAAATCTTTTCRAATACTTCTGAAAAATCTCCCTTTAATTCATTTGCCCAAAGTCAGTGGAATTAAAGCTTTTGGCAAGATATTGCTAGACCACATCATGTATTTCACTGATATACTTTTGAAACCTAAAGTACTAAACACAATCACATCAGAACATCCACGTGTTGAATACAGAGCAACCTAACGTTAATTAATAGGCCAAGCCAAACACAGAGAGATGTTTAGTGATTCCTAGACACTTAAAATAAAAATGTGAAAGCAAGAATAGGTAATAATAGTGATAAAGAAATTCTAATGAATGTCATTAAGACAGAAGTGCAAATGATTCAATTTCACAGGTTAGTCTCAAACTGCAGCTTTATAATCAAAAGGAAGACTTTCTCAGCCAGGGATTTTCCTGATTCACTTCCCTGAGCATCAAAGAAAAGAAATTGGTATTGAGTGGCAAAAAAATTAAATGCAATATTTGCTTTATTAGAGAAAAACTGCAGCTACAAAGTTGAGTTATATTCAAGTATTGTCGCTGTTCTTCATTTGATAAGTACCTTCCTAGCATTTATTGCAAAAGATAGAAGGAAAAGTTTTACCAAACCATYGAATAAATAACATTTCCTGAGATGGTAAATATTATATGTCCTTCTGAGCAGTCTAAAACTATTGATGAGATTAATGACTCGTAGAGGAAAAAGCTCTATGGCTCTATTTCATATTGGACAGAAATGCAATTCTTTCCTTTYTTTCTTGTGTAGTCATCAAGCTACATCAAGCTGTTTGCGTAGGAGAAACTGAAACCTATTGTTGCATTGCAGTGGGTGCTCATAAAAAAATTTTACTGCTGTAAAATTTTTTTTATTTAACAATGTATAAACATACATCTTGGAATGACTTATGTCCCTTAATAACTAAATAGTCAGTTTGCTTAGTAAATATTATTTTGTTTAAATAAAGTTTTACTAAATGTTGTGAGAGATTCATAAAAATAAGTCATTATTCAGTCCTAAGTTTAATAATATATCTCTTCATCTACTTCTGCTTAGCCTTATTTTCTCACTCCATCTTTAATCTTTTCTTCATAGTTAATAAAATTAGAGTTATGCAGGAAAAAAAATACTGCCTTGGATTAAYTTTTCTCAAGGACGTCTAGTTTCTTCCCTATCAGCCTTTCARATAGCTCGTACTAAGTTTCAAAGATTCTGTCTGCTATTCAGAACATTTCTGCCTATCACTGCAATACGTGAGAACTTTCTAAATAGAATTACTGTCATTAGTGAAAAAAGAGGAGACAAATTTCTTGAACGTGAATGAGCAGGACAGGACATTTTTATAAACTGTGAATGGTGATCTGGACTTACAGACTATCAGACAATATCCTGAGACATCTCACAAGTCTATCAAATGGCTTCTCTACAGCTTCAGTAGAAGGTGGAAAAAGTACCTCATCTATTTTTCAAAGCTTTTCTCTCCCTTTTTGCCAAGCTTTCTTTGTCTCGCTTCATTTCAGAATCTGAAGTCCAAATCTGTTTTCTGATAAGCATTACCACGGAGTAGTTGTAATTCTACATAGCAGAAAAACTTTCACACTAAGAGTAAATTGCATTTGCTGGTGATTTTAAGAGATGATGAATCTTGATGATTTGTATTTTCACTCGTTAAGAAGAGAAAGATTATACACAAAAATTATGAAAAGAAATGTTTAAGTAGAAAGAAGATAATTTTCACAATTGCCACTCTTTCTTAAAGTCAGTGGAAGATTTGTCATAAATCTAAATAATTCTATTTGCCATAAACTCAACCTGATGCTACTATATTTAAATACATCTCTTATGAAAGTCATATCACTTCTGACAGAGACCGTAGGGTTCAAACACAGCAGCTTTCMCATAAAGAATGAGAAAAAGACATAATTTGTTCCCCAAAAATATGAGAAGGTCAAGTCTGATATTAGCATGCAACAGTACTGAAGCACATAATTCATAATCATAATATGCTGAAGAACAGCTCATAGCAACTCTGTAATCAGCTATTTCTTTATTGTTTGTGGATGGTGCCTTCCTTAAAATCTATATATATGAAAGATCTCTCAAGATAGATATGTTAAGTAAAAAAACTCACAGTTTTAAACAAGCTTTATGTTAATATTAAAACAAGTATGTGAGAATCATTGCATTTGATCAGCAATAATATGGTTATCTGAAATAATCTGCCAAACAATTAGGTATAACCTTGGAAACCACTAAGTAGGAGGGTACAGCTTATGACTGCCTAAGAGCAAATATATTAGGAACAACAAATTTGGTTACTTATAATTCATAAAACTATAGAATTATCTAAAATCTATCCTCAAAAATTCTTCTGTTTTTTATACTTGCTCCATGAAAGTGCTCAAGGAACAATTTTGATCTACTGTGGTATTATGTAGCAAATAAATCCCAGGCAGGAATTCCTCATAATTCTCAAATGGTAAGAAGAAACTTTCTCCTATCGAATGCCTGGGCTCAAAACATTGGAAGAGAAAGGCAAGTAAGTTTGCTCCYGGTGAACTAATCCATGCTTCAGGATTTGGGGGGTTATTTTATTAATTAAACTGTGTTCAGATTTGATGAATAATGTTAGATATCTACTCTGTTTATGTAAGCTAGAATGTCCTCTGTCTATAGCCTCAATATTTAAGAAGTGATCAGCTTTGTCAGACAGGGAAGGGAAGCAAAACTCAGGCATTAATATTTCCAAATATTGTCCTTACATCTCATTTTGTTTTCCACACCGAAAAAAAGAAACACAAAACAGAACAATAAAACATTAGGAAATAATTTTCATGGAGTTTAACATAACTTTAACCAGCCTGGAAGGGAAAATAGCTTCTCTCCCTTTCCTATTCTTAGGCTTCATGACAGTCACACAGTAGCTAGCCTTTTGCAGGGACTCTTGTACTCTAGTGCTGTTATCTTGTCGTACCCTCTCAAAAGTGAGTGCACGAAATGTGAGAGCTATAACACATCAAAGTTTAAAAAATAGCTCAGTGAAATTTTTCTCAATGACATACAGTCAAGACTAGCTGGAGAAACAGAAACAGGATCTGGTTTCCGGAAAGAAAAAAAAGGACTAATTTCAAAAATTGTTTCAGATATATCAGAATCTGACTTTAATCTTTACTGTAATAGGCAGAAAGCTAAAACAACTGCAGCTATTGGTTGCTTAGAAATTAGCTGTTTTATATTTTTATGATGCTTAAATATATATGCCATGGATTATATAATTCTCGTACTCCTTCAGCTGGCAAATGGCTAACAGTGTGATAAATTACCCTTTCTGGTATGAATAATTACGGGTTTTGAGAGGGTAAGCTAGTAAGAATTCAGAGCAGAAAGGAAACAAGCTCTGAAGAGTAACAGGATACGATGGACTTGATGAGCTACTTCAGAATAAGATTAGGACAGAAGTGAAAAATTGTATGAGGCAAGTGAGTTAGGATACAGTCTGGGGAACAAGGAAGGTGCTGGAAAGAACCAACTAAGTTAATTTTATAAAGATGTGTGGGTTAGAGATTAGAAAAGAACATGCTGTCGAATCAACTGTAGCAAAGGAATGTCTAAAACTACACAGCCAGGAGGTTTGTTCTCTTCAAGAATTGTTGGCTCTTATGATTTTGAGGTAATATCTGTTTTCCACCGAGTTGTGGAGCTCAGCTTGTCTTGCCACATTCTCGCTAAGGTCCCACCAAGAACTCCAAYGCATATGTTGTAAGCTAGCAAGGCAGAGTCGATGGGGGCAGCATAATGAACAGAGAGAAAAACCTGAGTGAGGAGAGGAATCTGATATATGTTTTACCTTAGCACTACGTGAACCAACAACTGTCTCTACCATTCAGGTACCAAACAGTGGCTTTCAACCACTCAAAAACTTTTCTTCATTCTCCTGGAAACCRTTCACTGATATAGAAGGTTTGCTTGAACTCAGCAGGAAGGAATACACATCCAACAGACTTTCTTTCCTTAAAGACCTGTGTGACCCAGGCATCAAAATTTCAAAGATTAATTATTCAGGGTASTCAAAAACAAGCAGAAAATATAAAATCTTGTCTTGGGAAAGGGATTAAACTGTGATTGTGGAGGTCTTGACAGGTCTGAGCAGGGGCCTTTTTCTGTTATTCTGCCCCTAGAAGGACTTTTCATATTGATAGGTCAGATGATCACAAGCATTGAGAGTTTGTGTGGAACTACTCTGTCCCAAAAGCATTTAGTTTGATTTTTGGTATATTGAGATAAGCTGCAACTTCTAAGTGTATAGAGAATGTCTCTAAATTTCTGACTCTGCTTCAAACTTTCCCTTTTTATTAAGCCTGAGATTTTTCAGAAGCTCCTTGTTTATCCACGCCAGCCTCTTGCCATCTTTCTTGACTTCCTGCAAATCAAGGTGGACCTTTCTCAAGCCTGGAGGAAGTGATCCTTGAAAATCAGCCCGCTCTTCTAGACTCCTCTCCAGAGCTGTGTCCTCTGAAATTCTTCCAAGCAGGTCCCCAAAGGCTGAAAGTCTGCTCTTCTGAAGTCCAAGGTTGTGATCCTGCTATTTGCCTTGTTCCTTCCTGTCAGGATCCTGAACTCCAACATCTCATGGTCTCTGCAGCCAAAACTGCCCCCAGTCTTCACATCTCCAGCCAGTCCTTCCTTGTTTKTAAGTATRAGGTCCAGCAGAGTGTATCTCCTCATTGGCTTTTCCATTGCCTGTGTCAGGATGTTGTCATCGGTGCACGTCAKACRCCTCCTGGATTGCTTGTGGCCTGCTGTGTTGCCTCTTCAGCATACATCAGGGTGGTTGAAGTCCTCTATGAGAATCAGGGCTTTCAAATGAGAGGCTTCTTCCAGCTGTCTGATGAAGGCCTCATCTACATCTTCCWGATCACACAGTCTGTAGCAGACACCCACCACAACATTGCCCATGTTGGTTTGCTCTAATCCTGGCGCACAAACTCTCAGCCGGCTCATCACCCATCACTAGGCAGGTCTCCATGCATTCCTGTTGCTCTCTCATGTAAAGGGCAATTCCTCCTTTACTGGCCTATCCTTCCTAAAAAGCCTGCATCCATCCCTTGCAATATTCCAGTTGTGTGAACTGTCCTTCTGCAACTCTGTGAAACCAGTGAGACTGGAGTCCTGCAGTTGCATGCAGACCTCTAATTTCTCCTACTTGTTCCCCTTCATGTTTTAGTATACACTTTAGTATACACTTTAGAGAGGCACGCAGTCATGCTGATTTCCAGGAAAAGATACGAGGGCTTCCCCAATGATGCTCTCCTATATGCATGTCCTTATTTGTGAGCTATGCTTGGTGTGTCTCCCTTCAGCTCTATTTCAGTGGTTTCAAGGTCTCTTTTGTCCACATTAGCCTGCACCCTTTGCTTGTCATCTCACTCCCCTGTTGTTCCCAGCTTAAAGTTCAGGCTGACCACGTGGGCCAGCCTGTAAGCAAAGATGCTTTTGCCCTAGCTGAAGGTATTAGCTGAAGGTTTTGTGGCTCTGCTTTCAGTTTTACGAATTTTGGAAGGTATGGTATTTACCATAGCATGAATATCAATATAATTATCCATAGTGAAAGGCAATACAACACACTCTATGTCCTTGGCTGACTTTTCATACTATTTTATATTTGTTACTTCTAGATATTTGGGAGCAAGCATTGCTAAGAGAAATGTTCTCTCTTTGATGAATGTATCATATATTTTCTTCAATTAATACTTACAGCATGTTTTCAATTACATAGCAAAAAATTACGACTGAAGGTTTTCCTTATTTATTTGGAAAATTGTCTGGGATTTGTATAACTTGCAAATGTTTGTCATTTAATGAGACATATCCTTGAAGTATGTTGCCATAAGATTAGAAATATGTATGCATGAAACTCATAGCCACTTGTAAGTACAGTGAGCCACTGTACTGGAAAATTATTCCCCAAAATAATACATATACTAGTTGATGCTTACAGGAACACTGCCACAATAAGAGACATTAGTTTTTCCTTTCTGATAGTATTGTTCCTATATACACCCCAAAAAGCCTCTCCTCTGAATATAGGTGAAGACACAAGTAAAAAAAACCTTTTTTTTAATTGTTTCTTATGCACAATATTCCATGATTTGCTGAAATTATATCAAAATCTTAGATTGCTAGAGACATCTCCACCAAAGTTATTCTTTCCCTCAGAATATAATATCAGAGAGCCCCAGGCAATAGTATGTAACCCCTGAAGCTTCTTGTTATCAGGCTGTATGTTATGCAGGATTACATTTTCATACTTCAGTTAACAAGAGAAAGAAGCATTGGTACCTTGCATCTAGTTTTGCACTCCATTAGAATAGCTTCAAGTGGGTTTTTTTTTTTAGACTTTAAGCTTTCTGTATCCAATACCATTTGCAAGCATTTGGCCCCTAGGTTTCTCYTTGAATCTGTCCTCCACTGTCTTTTTCTGCTCTTGTTTCTGGTGACATTTTGTACACCATAGCTTCCAGCTATCCCTCAACCACAAAGGTAGTTGAAGCAGCTTCCAAAAATACCAGCTCCCAGGAGCAACCCTTCTGTGCTTAGAGTATAAAATGGGTCTCCACTCTGTGTAATAAATGAATTCATGATTCTCGATTCCCAGCTGACATTAATAGCAGCAAGGAGCAAGAAGCGAGTTAATGTTAATTTCTGCAGGTAATGCGTGAAAGCAGATAGGGAAAGCTTGAAAGGTCAGCATCTGCTGTCATGCAGGAAAGTTGCAAAATTTGATTGGCCAGTAAATGTCAACACCATGTTCTAAAATCTACATGCTATCCTTACAATTTGATCTTAGCTTGCAGCCCAGCTAGAGATCATGCAGTATGTTTCAAAAASCCTTGAGTTCGAAAATGGAGTTGTATGATTGCTTTCCCATGGCAATAAGGCACCTGTAAATTACAAAGTTGTCATTTAATCAGCATAGTAGGTAGTACAACTCCTGTGACTTTTTATATCAAATTTCAGGGAACGCTGAAGAACTCTTAATGATTATATACCATAAAGAACTGCAGTTCCCACTGTTGCCATGGTATTATGTACTCCTCTTCTTTAAAAGCAGTGACTAGAATGTAAAACAGATAATGAACCTAATTGATTGTCCCCTGCACCTTGCAGAGATGCTTTATTTTTATCTCTGTTTTGTTCTCTGTTTTGTCTTGCAATCTATCAGATGCAGAACAACATTGTTTAGTGCAATGAGGGTATTAGTTTAGAGGAGAGCAGATACACTCTCTAAAGCAAAAATACGATGACCAGCTCAAAGCAAATGAGAATGAAAATTCTCTCTCTTTTTTTCTCTGTGACAAATAGCAGTGTCTGTTAGAAAGCATATTCTCAGCTTATGTTTACATAAAATATGCTGTAAGGAGAAAGGCAATATTGAATCAGTGGAAGCTTCAGAGTGAGAGAGAGAAGGGGAGAGAGTGCACATGTTTGCATCCAGATAGCATAGAAGATTTTGTATAGGTCCCATAGTAAAATGCGATTGCAAGCTTGTAGTCCTAAGTGCAACACAGAAAATTGTGCTAGGTTTTGTACTGTGCTAATCTTAAAGTTGCACAACACAGAATATTCCAAATTCTTTGGTACAGATAGTTTCATGGTGTCTGTGTGTGTACCCTGTTCTGCCCAGCCTTTCTGGGCTTTATTCCACATCACTCAGCCCTGATTTGTGTCTTCACCTCTCTATGTCTTGCCTCAGAAGCACCCTAATACACCTCTCACAATCTTTCTGGTGCAGTGGCGGGAAGAAGGAGGAAAGCTGCATTCCCATCTAGGTGAGCCAGAGCAGACCTGCTGGGWGAGTCAACGAGGGGAAGGGAGTAGGAGCGAAAGAGGGTTGACGAATCTCACGTACACCCGCATAAGAGGATGTTGGTGCATGAAGCCGTGGTGGACGGACTTTGTGCTGCCACCTCYGTACTGGTGTCGTGTCTCCATGGGGCAAGCTCTACATTCTTCAATTTCCCAGCAAGTGCAGAGCAGCTGAGGAATGTAGAATACTGAAGTAAGAGGGAGAATATCTTAAACTAGCTTCTGGAAATTTTGGGGAGCTTTCAGTAATTTTTCCAAATTAGTCTCTAAAAGATTTAGATTGTAGTACCTGGTGTGATGTTTAAAAGCTCCCCTTTTTGTTTTTTTTTGGTATCAATTTCATGAGAGATTCAGGTATACTGCTCCTCACCAGTAGACAGCTATGCAAAAAAACCAAAACAACTGTTCCCTCTTTGTCCATTGATAGCATATAACAYGTGATGAAGGAAAGCAATATAACCATACATATTCATATACTCATATCAAATATATATATTCAAACTGACCYTCAGCCTGTGTATGGGGCAAAAAGAGATGGTAGAGAGAATGGTGGGGAAATAATGTTTGGGAATTCTAGAAAGTGGTACTTTGGACTATTGCTTAGCTAGTTCCACCTTTTTATTTACTCCTTCATTGATACTCACTCTGGCTTGTAAAAGGGGATGAAAAGTCAAACAAATTACCAAAAGCTTGTAGAATTCTAGTACTTGTACAGATGACTCATCCCCAAAGCTTCCTTCTCATTTTTAAGTGCATGCTTAAAGACTGACTGCTATTACACAATACTAGATAATCTTATTTACTGTGAAAGTAAATGGGGAAAGCAAATGGGGAACTACATACACATTTTTGTGGGCATATTCTTAGGAGAGAAAATAGTCTTCGGCATTTCCCCAGTGCCTCTTTCTGAGGCACTCCTGAGGCAACATATTCCCTATCAGTTGTAGATCCCTGCATACCTTGTAGTCAATGGGACATCATGCCTGAAAGATCACTTAGCTCCCAAAAGTCATTCTTCTCAGAGAGCTGCTCTCCCAGGCATGGCAATGCCAATAATAATTCTTGAAAGGATTGCARCTTACATTGTTCCTGTCATATACTAAATATATTACTTAATAGGTAAGTGGAATTTCATGCTTCCTTTTAGGCCTATCTATTTGTTTTACTCATTCCTTTCTTCTAATGGCATTACATTTTGTGTGCCTCTAGTGAAATGCACTGAAAACAGCAGGACTGAGGTTTTGGCACTAGCTTAGCTCATATACTGCCAGTTATTTTGCCTCTCATTGATCTGGTAATACATGCCAAGTCAATGGTGCATGGTTATTCTAATAGCTCCTCTCATCACTTGTCCTCCTTATCTCAACCACAATCACTGAAGCAAAGTACCTTAATCTACCTTTTAAATATAATTAGATGAGTAATTTGTATAAGGATCTGCTCATTATTGATTTTCTTTAAATCTCCCTCTCCCCCAAAGTTATGTGTAGTAGAAGTGGTACATCTGCTCACACATACATTTAGGTTGTTAATGATTCTTCTGAACATCTGTTATACTGCTACTGAACAGTTGTGGTTTCTTTAAGAAGGCACAAGGGACTGGACCTGTGCCACCTCAATCTTGGCTATTTTTTTTGTGAAAACACCTCTGGGAGCCATTTATTTATATGGTGCTGTGACGATACAAACTTATGGCTCACTGTTTCATCACTTCTTTGCCCGTTATGTTATTGATCAGTCTGCAGATTCATTACTGGAGCACTAACTAGTTTACATTTTAATTTCATTGCTCACCACTCACATGTGCTGAGCATCAAAGTGCCACAAATACAAAGCCCCTTAGCCAAACAGAATACATGGCTGAACAACAAGAATGAGAACCTCACATCAAAAAAATCATCTGGGCTAGAAGATGCTGGTAATGTATGATAATGTATCTAGTAGCAACAAAAAATGACCAATCATAAATACTCGGGAGCATTTCCCATGCGTGTCCCATCCATAAATATGTACGTGGGAGAAGAAAGCAGTCACATTATGTATTCACCAGCAAAYGGTTCATTCAAACTTCCTCAAAACAAAAGAGATTTGACTGAATTCAGCCAGGCTAGCAGCTACTGCACTGTAAGAAGTTTGAGRTCTCACATCCAAACTGGAAAGTGTTATGCTGAGGCAAAGCACTCCAGAATTTCTTTTCATAGCTCTCAAATAAATTCACTGTAAGATATTTTGCACAATAGTGAATAGCTCCTAACCGATCGTGGATTTGTTTTCTAGTCAGTTGTACCATGTGAGCAAACAGTGCCCGGTGATTGATATAGAAGAATCAATATGGGTAGAGTTACTGCTGATTCCTAGGGTAGATTTCTATAGCTAGTAATTGTCCATTAACAGAGTTTTCACTGCATGTGTGCCRTTGCTGCTACTGTTCAACACAGGCCTCAAAATGGAGAAAGTATAGAGGGGGAACAAAAAGCCTTGGCATATGTTGTTTGCCTAGCCCAGCCTCATTCTGATCTGACGTACAATATAGAGAAAATCTAACCTACTGCAAATTCATCTAATAATGAAATTTTGTACTTGGAAGCACCTATTCTTAGGCTAGAACAAAGGAAGGAAACAACTCCAGTAACCCTGAAAAATGGTGATGGGCAGACATCCATTTTTATCTTCTATGACCTTTCTGCAGCATTAACTCTCCCATTATTAAAATAGCTCTTTTTCCACCTGACAGAAATGCCAGGAATCAAGTGGATGACTTAATATGATTTAGTGCCTTTCTGAGGAACATCCAATCCAAAAAGCATGCCCAGACACTTCCAGCCCCAACCTTTCATTTTCTGGAGTTCCATGAGGATTAGTTCTCTTTCCAGTTTGACATCTGTCCGAAATCAATAAAAGAACTGACGAGGTGAAAGATATTAAAACACAGGTAAAATGCAAATAAAGCACAACTCTRCGTATTTTTCACTATGTATGTCTGTGAGACTACAACCAATATGACATAGTGCTCAAATAGGATGAATTATAATTGGTTAAAGCTTATCTCTAGCAAGACAAAAGTCATACAGGTTAAAAAAAAATGGTAGTCCTGAATTACAGTATTTTCTACTGCTAGTGGGTATTAAAGATACTCAGTCCTACTCTGATAGGTCATTTCTTGATGGAAGATATCTCTTTCTTCTTTTCTACAATGATGCAAGGTTTTAGTAAACTTTAACTCAAACTTTAGTGAAATAGTCCTACACCAGAATAACTACTGCTGTAGTACTTCAAAACTAGCTGTTACTATCTGCTATAGCTCCAGATTCAGGAGTCGTAAATAAAAGGTTGCCTAAAGCATTGGTATGAGACTTGAAGTAGACAAACCTATTCTGAGGGTGGAGAGAATGGAACTTTTGGCTCTGTTAACTAGATTCATATTTTAGTCTTGCCAAGACTGAATTTCACAGATGACTTCTAAAACCAGAGTAAAGAGGAAAATCTTAATGGCTKGGAACAACCAGCAATGAAAGGAAACAAAAATCACAAAATTGCAGATTCTCACTTTGAAAGACATTCACAGCCTTTAAAAAAGCCATTCAGATTAAGCAAAATTTGAAAGTAAAGCTTAATTGTATAGTATATGGGTTATTTTGTTAATTCTCTTGCATCTTCTTGAGTAAAATGTGTAGTCATTACTAAAGTTTGGCTGTGTTGCCAGATCCGGAAAAAGTATATAACCACAGAAACTGACTACTGAAATAAGAATAGAGCCGAAATGAAACCATTAAAGATAGCTATAGCTGAAAGCTCCATTAAACTTTAACAACTATTATCTCATGATCTCATATAGATTGCAACTCCTAGAGGAGTTCACACTGCATTTGTGCTACACATAAGTACACACAATGTGCGGTGAAATAATGGAACAAATCATAAAAATGTTTGAGCAAAAATCTCAAGCCAAAAACAAAAGAGCAACAAATAACACCAAGTGGATGAATAAACTAAATAGAGCTCAGCTAATACAAGGAAATAGAAATTGCCAACATTAGAAGTGTTTTGGAACCTAAGAGAGTCAAATGTCTCCGTTCACTCAAAATCACTGAGAATTGTTATCCTAACTCCCCCTCAACTCTTTGACTATGTTGCTTATTTGTTTATTGAATAGCCTAATATTGAATAGCACATATTCTAAAATATACACATCTGAAAGCTTTGAAATAATAGAACACAGATTTTATAGAATTTATAGACGGCAAAAGGGACAATTATTTACCTGGACATACTCTCACAGAGCACAGACCACAGTATTTCGCCTAWTTACTCAAGACCACAGGTATGGTTTGCAACTGAGCCAAAATAAGACTTTTATTTGAAGACTTCCATGAAATACCACATGAAATCCACCTCATTCTAACTTGCCTTTTTTTTACCAGTGATTTGCTACCCTAAAAATTGCACTTCATTACTAATTTAAAACTAGCTAGGCTCAGTTTCAAAGCAATGGACCCTTTAGTTTTGGCTGCTGAATTAGAGGTGTTTGCACCACGTGGGCATTAGTGTTCTTAACTCGGACATGAGCCCTACTGGAACAGTGTAGATACTATTCTGTGTATCTCATTCTAATYTTACATCTGTATTTTTTAGGAGATAAGATCTCACAATTTAGCTATATAGCTATAACTGGGTATCTATAGCTATGGCTAAAATGGCTATTGGTATCTTTTTAAACCTGAATTCCAAGTTAAACATTATGAGTCAAGAAACACTGCGATATCCAACTTGCGTTTCATTTATGGAACTGATTCCTGTTGTGAAAGACTTGCAGCATTATAACGTTTGTCAGATTTCCTGCATGCAGAGACACAGAATTTTAAAGTGGAAGTGGATGATAGACTTTGCTTCATGTGAGAAAAGAAATAATGTTGTAGCTATTCCGTCTTGCAAGTGAATTGGAGAGAAGCCTGATCAGAAAGAAATAGTGAGTTAACAGCTGCTATGTATTTGTTTCCCATTCTACCAGCATGTTTTCTGCTTTCAGAAAACTGTTGCAGTCCATGTTTAATAACAATCTTAGTGGCCAAGCCATCTTCTGTTCCAGAAGGAATTACATGAAATCCTGCCTGAATATACTGATGTCTTCAAGGGAAGGAAAGAATACAGCAGGGAAAGAAAAAAAAAAAAAAAGGAAAAAAAAAAGATTAAATTTGCCAGCATCTTCCCTACAGAATTTTAAATAAGAAACAGTCTGTCTGAAGCACTTTCTATATTGAATTTCTTTTTGTACCTGGTAGTTTGTACTATGTCCCTATGTGAAACATTAATGTAACTCAAGCCATTGTGTCCATATAAATAGCTCATATTTATACGACACCTTTCAGTCATGCAAGCAGCATTGCAGCCTCTGGTGGATGAATGAGTTATGAAACTGCTAGTTCACTTTTTTGGAACTACAAAGTATATGATATATTTCTTTAAAAATAAGAAGTGCATAAAATTTTTTAATTAATCATTATTCATTCCCATGCATATCTCCTGTGATGGAATAAAAGAATTTGAGTTCTGTATTTTTATCTCTATAAACAGCTAGTTATTTGTCCAGATTGTTAAAAATGCTGGCTGACATTTTATTAGAGAAGCAACCAAGCTTCTATTTTGCAATGTCCTCTATAGATGTTGATTAATTTAGTCATGGAAAARCATCTTAGAAAGCTTCATCATACAAGGAGCTCATCTGTGTCTTGTTAACAAAATTAAATGTCAGTCAATTTAGTTGCTGGATTTTTCTCCTGTATATAATGTAATTACAAGATTTGGCATAAAGTTTAACAACTAAACATGTTTTTCTTCTTCCCACAAGTTCTTGAGTAAAAGGAATGTTAAACTGTTAGATTAATAAAATTGCATGAAATTACATAAAATTGCATTTCAAAATTAATAAAAATAATCAAATTGCATGCATATAGATATGTTTTAAGTTGAAAGCAAAGTGCAAAAACTTACCACCCCTCTCCACCACTTCAGTATTTTTGGTAATCATTCTTTTAAGAATCTTTTGGGGTTTTGTTATGTGATCTATGATAAAAGTTCTATCAGACAGAGGTTGAAATTAGTTTGAAATAAATGTAGATTTTGCAAATAGCTTTTATAAAGCTTAAAACCAAGAGATTGTATCCACAAGTTTTATTTTGTTGCAATTTCAAAACAAAGTATGCTTTCTTTTTAATTGTTCTGCAATAGTTACAACCCAGACATTGCACCGCACTACTGAAAACTTAAAAGTGAGTCTGACTTTTAATCAAAATGGAACTGACTTGTTTAATTTTTTCATTGCTTTGGATGAAAGAAGACCTGCATAAGGAGCATTTTCAGAGTTCTATTAGTTTGAATAGATGAAATAGCTATTAGTGACAAAGTAAAAAAGAAATGCGCCTGGTTACAATACAAAATTCATTTAATGATGTCTCTTGCAGAGACAGTTAAACATGAAGCTGATGTTGAAATAAGCTATTGAGACTTGGTGATAGTTCTGTTTCCAGCTATCCACCATAAAATAGAACTAGGCTTGAAGTTTTAACATCTGATGCAATAAAAGTCTTTTTTTTAATATATATTAAGTACTAATGATTCAGTGAAGACTTCAGTGATGTACAAAACAAATAAAATTCCTTTCTTAAAAACATAAAATGAATGCGTATACCAGAGTTTAGGAGAATTTACTCCAATGYAAAGGAGGGTCTTGTGCTATGGCATTCAGAATCATCTGTGAAGTTACACTGAGTTCAACCAAGTGCATAAAACTATAGCTGAAAAAACACTCTCTTCACCATGAATTTTGCACTAAACAATAATAATACAAACRTTGTATTTTTATATGCAATGTTTGTACCAAGGGGGAATACCTACCAGAAATTGGGAACATCTTTTTATTTAAAACTTTTTTTAATATTAAGAATTTCAATAATATTTCTAGTTCACAGACTATTTTACTAGAGGGGAAAAGGAAATTAAATATTTGCATTTTGGTGAAAGCAAACAGATTGTATAAATCTATTTAGAGAATCCTACAACAAGGGCAAAGGGCTAAACCGGCATCCATTATCCTCTCGCATTGTTGCTGTGTAGGATTTGGTTGAATTGTAGCAGAAACTGGCAAACAAAAAATAAAAAAAGGCTTTTACTGATGAACAATCTACTTTACACAAAGAATGTTATTGAATTCAATTAGGACCAGAGGGGGGAAAAAAATAGAAAAGAATAAAAGGCAAAGTCTATGCTCATGAATAAAGCACCAGAGATTACAAACATTCAGACAAGCAGCAGTGATTACAAACAGTGAAAACTGCAAAACAAGGCAATATAATCATCTGCTTGATATATTTAGCAGAGCAGATGGGAGAAGGATCCCGCACCTCCGCGTGTGGGTATTGTTTTGCAGGAGCAGGAGAAGGAAGCCAGTTCTCTCTCCAGCAGCACCTTTGTTTTCTTGTTGCCTTGTTGTCTTCCAAAGCCAATAAACAGAAGTATTTGCAGCTCGGTATTTGTTTGTCCAGAGACGAGCACTGGGCACTTTATCACCTTGCCATGCAAGCAGCAGTTTCAAAGAGGGCTCAATCGATTCCTGAAGTTATTTTTTTTTCCACTGAATTTTCCATGAGAATAGCCATAGAGAAATTTTATATAGCTGCATCCTATCGTTTAATATTTAATAACACCGCATCAGCACAATAATTTCTGTTAATGTGGTAATATTTTAAGACAAAAAGTGCTGAGGATACTCTGATTTYCTCTATGGTCTGTTTCCTCTGTAGTTTCCTGTTATGGAAAAATACTATCATTAATTGTTTTGCCTTTAAAAATTCTGAAAAGAATTATGATGAATTTTACATTTGTCTCATATTGTTCCAACTTCTTTTTCCAAGGCAATAAAATGGTCTACCTAAAATTATTTGGCTAAATATACTTGTAAAGAGGTTAAATAGAGACTAGATATTATGTTTGAGCCCTTCTTATAAATAATTATATATTTTTTATGRATAAAATACAAGATTTGTCTTACTTATACAATATTATAGAACAAATTGAATTTGGCATAAATCTGCACAGACACTTAATATTTCAAGTTGTATAGCCTTTTAYACTGTACGCTTTTGGATCTCTGAACTGGGATTTTTCCTAAAGTATACCATATTTACCACCTTAGTATTAAAATATCTGATCATATTTGTTATAAAGTGCATTTCCTACAATCTCGCTGATAACTGCTGCCTAAGACACATCTTATTTTGTGTCTCATGGAAGAGAAGGGTACAAATTCCTGTCTCCACTAAGCAGCCATAATTTCGTCTAACRTTAATGCATATTGCCCATGCTCACTGTCTCTTAAAATCAGACTACTTAGTAAGTTACTTAGCTATAAGGAGCTTTAAACACTTTTAAAGCATAACAGTGCAGAACATTTCCAGTTCACAATAAAGTAAACACATTGAAGACACAGTGAATAACAGTCATTTTTCTTACCTATGCAAGCACTTCTAGCTATTTCTTTCGCCATTCATTGCTCCTTCTAAGTTTCCTGAAATGCTGGAGGCAAACAAGCTTTAGCCGCTCGGTTAGGTTCGAGTTCCTAACCCAGTGTAGATGTAACTACGCTTGTTACAGGCCCAGAGAAGTGATTTTAACTTTGCTCTTCTCACCGAACATTGTTATTCATCCCCAGCTGTAGTGAGATTTATCTCAACAGACAACTTTTACCAGCTTTTGGTAAAATGTAAACTGGCTGAGCCCAAATTAGACACCTAGGTTGCCTCTGCAGACAGTGGGGAAGGAGACTTTGCAAGAAATGATGGATCCCACCTATTTTAAAATKAGATTAATCATTTTGCCTAAGTGCTTCTGTTGACTAGAAAACCAGCCTACATGACCAGCTTAAAACTGGACATTTAATTATTAGGCTACTAAGTTAGCGGAGATGAATCTCCACTAAGGTCACTTTTTAACCCTGCTTGCCTGACAGGCCATCCAGCTTTGGAAAAAGCCTTGACCTTTTTCGAGTACTGTAATAATCCTGCAAGAGTAAGAACAGCTKAAACATACTGAACTGTAAAAGCAAACTAAAACAAAGACTTTACAAAGGCATCAACCTGGCTAATAATTAAATAAAACACTCATTAAGCTTTACAATGTTGGTTAAAGTTGAGATCAACAGTATTTTCAGTACTACATTTCATTTGAATACTTTGGATGTAGAGGAAATGTGCAAAATTTCCTAGGCAATAATTCAACTTCCATTATATTCGTATATGATATGGATAAAGAGTCTTCTRCTGGAAGACCACTTAGCTTGCGCAGGAAAAATAGGATACAAATGCTTCCAAACACTGTATTCCTCAAAATAACGAATCGAATTAAACTTTTCACCTGACTGAACTGAGACTATTTAAACTACAAATAACTGAGAAAGCAACTGCTTTCCTTCTATTCCRCACTCATTCTCCACTAGATTATACCCAATTGCTTTACATTGACATAGAAGAAATGGTACCACAGAGTGAATAGCAAAAAAAGCCATTAAATAAGTATAATTTATTTGGACTCTCAAGATATTTTTGATAAAATGCCTCACAAGAGATTATTAAGGATGAAGAAGACACAGAATAAATGATAAAAGTTCTGATTTATATTAGAAAATGGGTAAGAGATAGGAAAACAAAGGGTAGATATAAGAGTTCATTTTCAACACAGAAGAAGGTTAATAATGAGATGCCCCTAGATTTCTGCTAACAGTGGTGGTACTTGATACATTTATTACACATTTAATGTCCTGAAGAAAAGGGTAGATAGAAAAATGGACACAAAGTCTCTTACTAAAAATTACACAGGTCAAGAATAAAAAAGACAACAAAGAATTCCATGCAAAAGAAAGCTAGAGAATTAGCTGGTGCAACACCAAATAAAATTACTAAGACAGGAGGAAAGGTGGATATTGTATAAACCACTTTTATTAATTCATGAATGTTGATTGATACCCCCAAATCAACAGAAATCAGTAAGAAAAAAGAACTGTTGTCATGATGGACATTTTGATTTAATGCAGTTAGGAAAACAAAAGAAAGGTAAAGTAAACAAGATGTTAGCTTGAACTGAAGAAAAAAAGAGGATTGAAACATTGTATCTCTGTAAATTGTTGAGATGCCATTAAAAACGTTCCAAAGACACAAAAAGCAAGGAGTAAGACAAGGTGTAGGAAAGCTTTAAAAGGTTAGAACTGTAATTTTAGGATGTAAATGAAAAAGAAATGATGTTGTAAAATGATTTTAAACAATGAATAGAAAAGGTGAGCAATTCGTATTAAAGCTTATTTCTAGGACAATGGCTAGAACAATTCACCCCACGACGTTAAAAGGTGGCAAATGTAAAAGTCATACCAAGAAATGTTYTGTTTCTCTATACAGCATGCAGATAACCTCTGGAACTCATTGCTACATTGCAGATATTGTTAGGATTAGGCCATAAACATAATTAGGTAAAGTTCTCCAATTACAGCCAGGAGGATATTCACTAAAAACTTAGAAAATCTTTCTAACACTAGGAGCAATGAACCCACAGAATACGCTGCCAAGGAAGACACAGGGATCTCCACCACCGGGGATCGCGCAGGTAGGCTGCACAAAGGTCTGCCAGCACCGACACGCTGTTCTTTTGGGCAGGTGTAACACTAAATGACATTCTGAGATTTCCTCCGGCTGCACAATCCTAGCAGATCACATTTCGGTCTGCTATTCTGCCAACATAAACAAAGCTAAACGAGACTCCTCGTACCAGCAGTCACAGGCTCTTCTAGCCTCGTAGACCCTAAGCATACCGACAGCGCTCTTAAAACAATAAGAGAATCTACTTTAATAAAACTGAACAAAAAGAATTAAAATCTTGGGTTTGGGGTTTTTTTAACTGTACTTATCAGTGAAATCTAGAAACAGAATCTGATTCAGGAGAGAAATCACTTTGTATATTTGAAGGTGAATTGTCACAAGGGGATTTAGCGAGACGTTTTTAACTAGCTCAACAAGCTTCATTTTATTATACCCACTAAAGAGTCAGAACTTGTTTTTATGAAGAGGAAAAACTTCAGTGAARTTCAGCGAGAATTTGTTCTGCATAGAAAATGCAGGATCTGCCCCTGCAATGCAGAGGTATTTCTGGTTTATATCACTGGGCAAAGTTTGTCTTTTGATACTTCAAAACTTTGAATACCCTGCAGTACTGCTRTTCTGTTTGAAACACATTTCTATGTAAAATTTCACATTTGCTCTTTACAGGTACTCAGGAAACTCTATACTTTAATTAAGGTCAAAATGTTACCATTCCCAGCAGTGAACACCCTGTAGTAGATATTTTTGGATCTAGAATTTCAAGTAAATTTCAAAAGGCTGCTATGATGCAGCTTGCATTTCCATTTGCATATTTGCCCGATGGCCTTTTGGGTGCTGTTGATACAGATGATTCATAGCTTTTGTTGTCTGGATTGTTTTTCAGTTACTCAGGCGGGTTCAGTTATTTGAATTATTGATGTTGATGCCGTGTGTATTAACACCAGAGGTCCAGCCAAAGGTGAGTACTTTGAATAGCTGGATCTCGGAGAGGCTGGTTGGAATTGTAAATCTGGGAGACCAAAGCAAATCATGCAATAAAACTAATTTTTCTCAGTCCTTGTCCTGTCGAAATTTGTTGGATGTGGATGTAATAAATAGCTAAATAGATTGCTATGAGCCWACATATCCTTTTTTAAGAACTCCTCAGAAAATCTACAAAAATTCTTCTGGAAAAGGGATAAAAAATGGTATAACCTTTCTTTTCATGCATCTTTGTGGAAAAGTTCATTACAAAATACTTGATTGTGAAAAGTGTGAAATCTTAAYTGATTATATTAACTTTACAGGAAATCTGCATTTTCTTGATCATTGTTTGTTTTTTTCTAAAGGTAAACAGACTCTGCCTTTCCAATTTTCATAGGACAGTTAGGAGCAAAGGCTAATATTTTTAATTTAGGGTACCTAAAGCAAGGAACATGAATCCATACTTCACCAATTGAATAACTAGCTTAATTTTCAGAAGAGAAAARAAGAACTGCAGTCTCCATCGATTTCCCTAGTGGTGGTACTTTTCCTATTGCCATTTCTGACATCTTCTCTAATTTACCTGGTATTTGAGTATTCCCTATTACTATTATTCTTACGTAGTACTTGTTGTAATAATTGTACTTGCGTTCTCCCAACTACTTTTTTTATACTTTTCTTACCATCTTACCACCACCCGGGTATAGGAGGAAAAGACTTACCACACTCGTTATTAGGTGCTAAGCAACTGGCAGGATGTGGTCCTCCATGTACCTCCATGAAAGTATTTAGCTTTAGTCTCTGATACACAATACACATCATTAACCAAGAATAAAATAGGAAGTGTAATAATTCATAGGCAAGACGTTATGTGAGTAAGGGTATCAAAATCATCTTTATGGTTTTTCAGCTACATTAATGCATCACTGTGGGCAGAATTTGGCCTTAAAGTTTCTCTTCTTGCTTTCTGACYGACACATTACACAATAGCAGAAAAAAAAAGAAATACTTTTCATATAACCAGTCCTCCATTTTCATTTGACTCTGCTTAAAAATAGCGGATCAAATTCCTCTCCAGGCCACGACCACTGGAGTCAGTGGAGCAAAACCAAGGATGAATTTGGCCCAATATTATTTTCAAACCGAGATTACAGAGCAAGTGAACCAGCAAAAGACAATTAAGTCAGTGATGCACTTACTATCTAGAGTACTCGAGCAATGTGAAAGCCAGCATAATGCAGTTGTTATTCGCCAGGCATGCAAATAAATCAACTTTAATGTCAATAAAGTCAGTAATGACAGATTTTATCACTAAGTTATAACTAAGCAATAATGATCGGGAAGAAAGTAAGTAGCTCACAGCAGCTGAAGTGATTTTTTATTTTGTCCTAGGTGAAGCCAAGAGTAACTGAAAAGACTGACCTTTACCCCCCCTGTTATTAACTGCAAATCATTCTTGTCACGTTAGAAAGCAGATCATTTTTTTCCAAGCGTTATTCACCGTTACGCCGTGCCTCGCACCGTGACCTCCTCCAGAGGTACCGCAGTTCGTCTCCAATTAGCCTCCGCGTGTTACTGAGGCGCGGCTTTATTTTAAAGAAAGCGGCATCAAAATTATATTTCTGTTTCTCCTGTAAACGTAGCCACTGATTTAATTCATCCACCGTCTATGACCACGGAAATCAGAGGACAAAYAGAAAGGCAACTTGAGGGTGATTTAACTCTTCACAAGAAGCAGTCCTGCACTAAATACTGTCAGCGAGCTGCTGCGCTCCACTTGCAGCTGCCGCATTTCGGTGAGGAGTAAAATAAATGTTAGCGGGGATAAGTGGTTTGTTTAAAATGTTTCTAAACCATTTTGACYGATAATAAAAATACCAGCTATTACTTCTCTTGATATGTAGAGGAAGGAAGAACACAAAATATAAATATTTTTAAAATAGTATTAGGTTAAGTAGATAGATGCWCTGCTGATATTTTAACCTCACATAGCCACTTCAAAAAAAAAAAAAAAACTTCTTCAGCTGTTTGCAAAGTATACTTTATGCAAGTTTGTGCAGTTATTTTTTTCTCCACGTCTTGAATGAAAATACGACACATTTTTTATTTTGTATGTAGTTGTTCTCCCTATGGGATATGTTTAACAATGTTCCATTGCCATGTTTCAGTAGTTTTGGCTGACATTCAACAAATGTCTGAGCAGCTAATAATGCACTTAGTTCTGATAGTCCACCCATCTGCCCATCACATCTGCCCGTCCTTAAAAGGCTGTTATTAAGCAACATACCATTTCTCTAACATCCTCTTTATATTCATTATCATCCTGAATGCCTTGAAGGTAAATAATGTACATTCACAATTATTTTAAATCTTTTCATATGCAAAAGAAAAATAAACACTTCTTTACAAATAAGCAAAAAAAAAAAAAAAAACCCTTTGCTTTTACCCTTTTGTTAATGGCATTTTAATCATCAAATTTACACAGTTGTTAGTCAACATTCAATAGAAATACCTTGAAATCACAGGAGAAACTTTCCTATTGTCCGTAAAAATTACACAGTTTTGCAAAAGATCCATGGGAATAGAAAATTCGGAAATGGCTGATGATCCCRGATGTAGGTTGGCTCTCTCTGCCTGTAGTGACAGTAGCACCAGAMCGGGCATTCCTGCCTGAAGGAAAGGCCACGGCCCAAAATTGTTGTGGTCACAATTASTCCAGCAAAATCAAAATTTATAAGGTAGATTACCACTTTTCCAGTGATAACTATAGGAAGTTCTGATTTCAAACAAACATGGGGCAATTGGTTGCCAGACAAGTTCCACAGTTAAAAGCCTCCCATTTCACCACTGCTGTAGTGTCCTTTCCCTTTTCCCTTTTCCCTTTTCCTGATATATCTATCCTCAACCCTGAAGACAAAGGCAGTGATTATATTGTATGCCATAATAAGACTTAATATTAAGTACCTTCTACCAAGCTGACAACCCTTACCTTTACAATTATCTTTTTAATTCACYACTTGAAGAGAAAATGTGCACAATAAAAGGAATGAATCACTCCATTATCTAACATTACGCAGAGAATAGCAAGAGATAAGCAGAGCGTTCAGCTTTGTTATTATTTGCTATTTGTTCCTGTTAAAGCCGTTATCCACAAAGGACTAGGCACTAGACAAACACAAAGAGMTTTGTATTTGGTCATTTCTTGGTCATGTCCATCTGAGAGGCTTACTTGAAGTTTTTACTTTGAAAAAATATATAACATTATTGTGATAAGCGTGTCAGGAAAACATTAACTTATCATGCTAGCCAAACTCCTTACCGCTGGTCAGGAGACACATGAGAAAGAATGCTGCAAAACTAAACTTATAAATGTATTTTCYTGGCAGGATTTATAAATTGTGGCAAAGACCGAAAAGAGAAATTACTTGAAGCCAACCCATACAGATATATTAAGCCTTACCTTTCATTTTCTATTTCCCATATTTCAGAGTTTAAATTTTAGGCAATGTGTATTTCAAAAAAACACAGCCATATAAGTCTCTCTATCAAGAAAATATCAAGCACATCTGTGGCACATCATATTCAATGGACTTACCATGGTGTATTACATTTTCATTCTACTGACACATATTATAAAGGATTGTTTAATRAGATATCTGCGCTCTGATAGCACTGTATCACAGAGTATTATTTGTAGAAAAATATTTAGTGGTAAAATCAGGAGATAAATAAAATAATAGTTTTATAGATATAGCAATAGGTGATCTCAAGGTGAATATTAAGTCACATCATAATAATATTCAGTAAGGAATACAATAATAGGCAATAAAAGTGTTGGGTATTGAAATAACACTCAGTCAGATTCCAGTTTAGTCAGCAGAAAAAGTCCAGTAGTTGAATCGGATCTTAAGAAATAGTTGTGGTTTTAATTAACAGCTTTAGGTTCTTGTTTGTTTGTTGCCTTCTAATTATTCCACTGGAGTCTTCATGGAGGCTCTTGAGAGGATACAGACAAGACTCTTATTTCCCTCCCCAAAAGATTTTATTGAAGCACAAATAAAAGACCTCTACAGTAAAGGTACTCTTTATGCCACAATAAATTATTATATCATGAATGTCCATAATTTGCCATGGCAAGAACTGCAGTGGAAAGAAAAGAGCCAAATTCACTTAAACTGCTTTCACTGAAATTTCTACAGTGTCAATTATTTCAAGGAAGTTATTCCCAATTTACATGTGTGAAATTAAACTTACAACCTTGTGCAAAGAGCATAATGTTAGGAGAAGCAGGTCATGGATTGAGGCCTTTAAGAATGCCAGCAGTATCAGAGAAGAGGAAGACAAGAAAAAAATGCATGTTTTAAAGAAACGAGCATTTGGTTATCTCAGCTGTCTCAATGCCTTAAAGAGAGAGAAATTCTAATAACTCTACTCATAGTTTGAATTCATCTCAAATAGCACAAAGCAGTAAGAAAATTAGTATTAGTACAAATTCAACTGATTTTCAATGGATGTGTTTATTTTTCAGCAGAGTTGAAAAGGCAAGAACACAGCAAGACTCTTTTATGCTTGATGTTTTGCTTCTCATTCTTTCTGTTTTCCTTTGTGCTCTATAAAACAGTTGCAACACAAATGGAGAAGCTAGGGGGAGAAAAAGAAAGGCATGAGAGAGACTGGCCAGTCTATTCAAAAGTACTTTCAAGTTCAGAGAAGTTTTCCCTTTTTTTTTTTTTTTTTTTTTTTTTTGAGTCTCTTGATTTAGATCGGTGCTAATACAGTGCTAATCACTAACCACAAGCCTGGATTGCGGAACTCGTAGAATGGATTAGAATAGAAAACGTACAGGAGTGGCAGTGTCTGATGAGAAGAGGGGCAAATGAACAAAGATCAAGGGAATACAGCCTACATCTGAGCAGAGCTTGTGACATTCATTTCTCCAACACTCAAAAGTTTGCAAAAGCTTAGTTAAAGCACTTGGTCTAATTACACAGATCCTTTCAGTCTGTAAAATTTGACAAGAAAAACACAAAGAAAGAGATAAAGAGATGTATTCACATCTCTGAGMTCAAACAACACCTATCTCAGGTACAACTGGAGTGAGGAACTTCTAGAGTTCCCTCTAGAGCCAGGGGAGAAAGGCAGAAACCTCAACACTTCCAAGGTAGAAGTTTTTAGAGCACCTAATGGCTCTTTAGGTTACCACTGTATTCYCTCCTCTTTTTGCACCGTGTTTATTACTGTTGTTATTGTTGTCATCTTCTTGCTGAAATGTCACTTGCTTTTAAAAGTTCTGTTTTCTGTTCAGGAAAACCTTGACTGCCATTTACTTCCAAAATAATTGCCAGTACCTGTAACAAAACTGAGCTATGACAACCCTGAATTTCTTGTTGGTATGTTCTTATCCTACCTTGAGGCACCCCCCCAAGMAGCATCATTGCAGAAACTCAGGCTTGGCAACCTGAAAAAGCCACCAAGGAAGCCAGATTTTATTCTTTGCACTGTTCCAAGGGCAGTTTGTCCTTTTTCCCCTCCTCTACTGAACAAACCTGTTAAAAGAACAAGGGGAGCTGCTTTAGAGATGACAAGAGCTGAAGAACTAGCAGCATGTGCTATGCACGATAGCAGCAGCAGTCCTGGTGAGAGTCCAGACTTTGAATTCGCCTAATAGATGTTGGATATTGAATGTTAGATTGAGGAAGCTGGTGTTGAAGAGGAAAACCAGTGTGTTCTTCACCCCTTTTAAAAATAAATGTAATGGATATATTGAGATAATGAAGACAGAGGGCTGGTAAGCTCAGCTCCTCTGTGAAGGCAACTCACTCACCTTGTCGGTCACCACAGAAAAAGTCTGATAAATGAATTGCTCACATTAAGACTCATCAGTAGTAGTTATGGTAGCTTTCTAACTCCACAACTAAAAAGTAAAAAATGGCAAAGCTAAAATTTTAGGTGGAACATGTCCACATATGTACRAATTTTCTAAAAGTCAGGAAGGTGCTACAACTTTTCAGCTTGAACACAATCCCACAAAGCCACTATCTAGTTATTCTATGTTAGTCAACAAGAAGGATAAAACTGACCTTTGTACAAAGTCAAAATATTTCATACACACTTAGAGGCTTTTCCAAAACTGTGAAATCAAGAGTACCTTTTTTTCCTTAAATAATGTGTAGTATGGGCACTTTTTATATTGACTGCTTTATTTGTACTAAATGACAAACTATTGAATAGCTGATTGTTATAAAAAGTATACTTACCTTCTCCTTGACCGTAATGGGCTGTGTGGGAGATAAAATAAGCACATTTCAGGGGAGATCTAYGGCTGAAAGGGGCCAGAGAGTTTAGAACGCAGGCAGTCCACAGCACAAATCTAGACATGTTCCAACCCTCAGATATTAAAAATTATGACCTTGGCTTTCTAAAATAATGAGATTTACTAAAATAACATGGAATTTTTAAAAGCATCACRGGTTCTTTTTAGTTTGGCTGCAGGCAGGTTGCATTTTACACTGGTCCTCTAAAGCAAAATATTGTCAAACTAGTRATAACCTCCTGAAAGTAAAGAATATGGTAACAACGTCCATTAACTRATTCGAAAACCTAGCTTGAAAAACAGTCAGAAGTTGGAAAGAACAGAAAGAAGTGTATCATGCAAATATTAAGATATAAAAATCTAGCWAAAAATAAAACCATTAAAAAATTATCTAGGCATACGCCAGTTCCATTTCTCCTGTGTGTGTTGAACCTTTGGTGATGACCTTGCAAGACGCTTTGTGCCTTCAGCTTCAGAAGGAGAATTCTACAGTTTGAAGGAACCGGTCTCACAAAACCATGAAAGCATTTGAAAGTTGTCACTTGTGATCAAAATCAGAAGTGAATTACTTTTTCTTTACAGAAAACAGTAAATATAAGAAATAAAGTAAATATAAGGACATAAAAATATAAAAATAAAATATTTTAAAAATTATGTAATATAAAATAAAATATACATACATAAAATAAAATTTTAAAACCTATGTATAAGATATGAAAAAATATAAAAATATATGCAAAGCCACTCTCCCCAAAGAGCGTATTCCAGAACCACAAAAGTATCTTTGTCATTCTTTCAGTGGAAGAGTAGTTCTGTAATTTAAAATGCTAGATTTCTTGTAGTTCTGAGGCTTGGGGTTTCAGAGCTGTGGAAAACCTTCCTGAGCCTTTGTGGCACTCATCACATACAAACCTTTTTCCTGAGGGCAGGCTGGGAGAGGATGTGATCAGCTGGAGTCAAAGTGCAAAGCACAAGTAAACATGCTTTTGTTTCCGTTGCTTTCTTTTCCCTTTTTATCCTTCTTTACCCAAATAGAACTTTTCCAGGCTTGCAAGTTCAGTCATGCCATTTGGTTTTGTATTTTTCTGAAGGAGAAAAAGGCTCTGAGGACTTTTTTTTTTTTTTAAGGTGATGCAAATGTGCTTAGAAGTCAATTTATGTGTCCAGCAGAGACATTTCCCTAAACAGTAGAAACTTGGGGTGATACAGGCTCACCAAACTTAACAGTTCTCCCCCCCTCATCTCCAACCCAAAGCATAGGCATAGTAAGGAGAGCATGGTCAAGGCAYTTCATGCTTCATAGGTTGCCTACAGAAATCTCTGTATGAAGAAAAACAGTTATGAGACACAGTATTTAATTTCAGTGATCAGGCTGAGGGTAAAGCAACCATCTCCTTGATGACCATGCTATCTAGAATAGCTATAATGTCACAAGTTTCTCAGCTCAAATAATTGAGACTCACTGTGAGTTTCAGATCCTGTTGCAGATGYCTAGGCAGGAACATGGTAGATGTCAATCAATGACCAAATGGTTTCCTTATTTCTTGTATTAAGAGTGCTTCGCTTTGTGCAAAATAAGTGCTAGAACATGGACTGAAGTCCTAGAAGGGCTAGAAAAATGTAACTGAAATTTTTWTATACCAGCTAAATATAACTCTCTTTCCTGAAAAATCCTGTGGTGGAACCTGTTGCCAGTAAAAGCATAATTGAGAGTGGTAAACTCATTCCAAACCTGATTTTGAAGAATCKGGATTTTCTGGTTCAAATATTTTTTAAGGAAGTATCCAACAGTTTTTTTTCTTTTTGGGGCATACTTGGAGAGGGGATCTTGGGTCTTACTAACTCACTTGCCAATTCACATACACATTATGACTCCTGCTCAGACACTGGAATCGCTTCAGTCAATATGTATTTTCTTATCCTTTTAATCTCTCCCTTAATAATGGGTCTTCCTCTTTAGTTTGCAGCAGTTGCATACTTTCCAAGAATATATAGAATAGTCCAATTATTTATTATTTTCAGCTCTTTCAACTTTTTTTTTTTTCTATTGCTTGAGGCTAACCGTCAGGAAGCCTCATTCAAAGGGCTTTGTATTTCAGTTACCTAGTAACAATCTTGGAGAATTCTTCCTTYACAGCTGTAGAGGTGAACTTTTACCAAAACCTCAGACACATATCCCACATACTTTCTGGCATTTTGAGTGAGTAAGACTTTTGAGAATATGGATATCCGTGTTAAATGAAGATCCTATTATTATTTTATATAGAACTACACAACACATAAATGGATTTACTTTGAAAAATAGTTATTCTATTCAATGAGAAACACAAACAAACCTAAAACAGACCGGCTGGCATTTCAAACTCACTTGTTATTTTATTTCTGTAGTGCTTGTTGATTATGATAATTGATCATTTCAACAATTTCAAAGATATAATTAATTGGTAAAAGGAATTTAGTTGCCTTTTATGTAAAATTTTCTTAATTAACAAAGAACATTTAAATAAATTACCATATTATTGAAGGTCACACAAATATTAACTGCAGTAGGGCTCACTGTTGCATAGATACATATTTTTACCTAAACTCAGAAGGAATAAAATAAACAGGTTTTTTAAAATGAAAATGTGTGTTTCTTTCACTGAAATTTGACTACAAGCATCTTATTTTTCTTGGCCTTTTAGCTAAGACCAAGTAATGTCAGTTTACTATTAAATATGGCAATTTAATCTGGGATTGCAATTTTTTGTTTTGGCAATGTTAAAGCAACACCGTGATTTGGTTCTTTCTTTCTTCTATCCTTATTACCATACTGTAATTATTTTTATTTTTTGCTGTATTATCAAGCAAATGTGGTGAGAAATCAGCATACTGAAGTTTAACTGAACTCTTTGACAGACATAACAGATTTGCAGCCTCATATATATTAGATCTGGCCTCAGGACTAATAGTCKAGAACACRGGCACTGTACTGTATTTTCTTGTAYGCTTGGCCTCCAGAATGAAATCCAAGAATCCACTTTAGGTGCCTGGGCTTTCTATATGCATATGAGGAAAATTACAGCTTTAAGAATAATATCTGAAACCACCATGCCACTGAATATTTATCCCTCAAAATCAACAGWGTCAGTTGAAAGCTGCCCAGAACTAGCCAGAAATTTTGGGAAGAGAAGTAAGTAAAGCATCGCTGTTTTCTCCAGGAAGCATTTCAACATAAAACAGAAGAGCTCTTGGAAGCACAGGGGGGAATTCCAAAAAGCTTCCGCCAAGTACCTTAACGACTGAGGGAGATTTACAGTACTTTCTCTTCCATTCTGCCTCCAACCCTCTCTCTCCCTCTCTTTCCTTCGGCACAGCAAATATTGAATTATATTCTACACAGCCACAGATCATGTTCCTGCTGCAGTCTCCTTACAGAACTCCCTGGGCACTAGTGTGCTTTCCTGGAGGACTGCA
Source organism: Rhea americana (assembly GCF_003343005.1). Classification (NCBI taxonomy): domain Eukaryota; kingdom Metazoa; phylum Chordata; class Aves; order Rheiformes; family Rheidae; genus Rhea; species Rhea americana. The sequence continues at coordinate 2,260,633 of NW_028185927.1, forward strand.
AACAAGGACTCCCCAAGCCGTTCCTCAGTTAGTGGTGTCTGACATTAGAAAAGGTGTAGGGAAAATTATCTTCTTCCCCACTGTGTATTAGAAGAAAGTGGTAGTAGCCCAAACCAACTGACATGTTCAATGTGTTCTTAGAATGACTATATTCAGGAAATTTAGGAGAACATGCATTAGTTTCAGGATCCCAGAATCATAGAAATGTCAAAAACGGTGTGAAGTAAAAGCAAAAGATCATGTATTTTATTCTCTAACATCTCCTCTATACATACTAACTAAATTTTAGTCTTTCAAGTCAAAATTAGATTCAATTTCAACTGAAGTTGTGACCTTCTACAACTGTAGAAAAAAGTGTGAAGTTGATGACAAGATTAATGATATTTACATGCTGAATGACAGAACTAAAGCCTTAGCTGGAGTACTGATTAAAGATAATTAGTCAGTGTGATGCCATTTTGAACCTATGGAAAATTTTATAAAATCAACAAATACTCAGAGTTTGGATATGTTCTGAATCCATAAGYAGTAAGGACTTATTTGCAAGGGTGTCATCATTTTTTTTACTTTTTTTCCTTAATGAAGATCTTTTTTTTTCTTCTTGTTTTGTAGTTCCACAATAACTTCAGTGACAGATGTAGAGGGAAAGCATCTACGCAAATCACTCTTGTATAATACATCCTCTTTAAAAAACAAGTCACACTGTTCCATGAGCTCTAGGACAAATGAGGGCACGTTTCCCATAGATTAGAGTCTTGCCGTTGGTTGATCTAAGGAGCTAGGTCTGACCGGAGCTTTTCTTGTGGTATCTGTGATACATATTCTAGGGCGTCTGGTAACTGGTCCTCAGTAAAGGAGCTGACGTAGTCTGTCTAATCAGCTTGCCCACCTATTTCCAAAAWTGGTTAAGAACATAGTTCTCCAGGTCCTTAATAGCCGTGTTAAATCAGGAAGTTTAAAAGGAGAGGCCTCATCCATGGAAAAGTGCATTCGTCTAAGCAGAGTTTGCACGGGAAGGCAGACTACAAAATAATGAGTTTTCAGCAGCAGAAAGCAGAAAGGGAAGGTGCTAGTAGACGCTCGTACTTTCTGATCTACGTCACCTAAATGCGTACAGTCTTAACATGCCATCAATACGAAGGGGATTTTGGCAATCCTAGATCTATTAGCCTTTCCGGCAAAGGATCACTCAGCTATTTTAAAGGTTTTATACAAGTATTTTTAAAGAGCAACAGCTGGATCTTTGCATGCTGTCAAGCAGAAAACGTGAGCCTAAGAAGTGAACACTGCTTGGATGGCGAGCTGGCTTTCAAACTGGCTCACTGCTTGCATCACATGGATTTTCCAAATTTCCTAACAGTGCAATAAAGGCAATATTTAACCGTACACGCATATGTGTGTGTGCATGTACAAGTAAGGTAGTCAAATGCAAAATCAACAAAGCAGACTCAGAACCGCCTCTTTGCTGCTTTTGAGTAATACTATTTCCTATCTAATCCTCTGGATTTTGATTAAAAGTAGAAATATTAAAGAACTACAAAAATGGCACTTTTCAAAATGGTCCTTATGTACGGAATCACTTGCAGAATCTTTCAAAGCATCTAATAGCAGCATATGAGCTGTTTATCCTGCCTTTTTGGAGGTTTAAGAAACATTCCTTTCCATATAGGCCATTTCAGGAAAACACTGATCAGTAACGATCAGTAAAACAACCTATTGAAGTACATTATGTTAAATAGACGTTCCCAGACTATACCATCTAAAAAGCAAAGGAGAGTATTAAAACTATATTATTAAATTTCATTAATCTTTTACAAGCCTAGAGAAGGTTACCAGGAACAAGAAAAACAATTACTCCAAAAAAAAAAAAATATATATATATATATATATAAATTATACTTTGGAATAAGGTTATTTCGTATAGACATCCAAATAGAATTTACTCAGACTATACAACTCCAGCACAAGTACTTAAAAGAAAAAAAAAACTCAGTGCATTCTTAGCTTGCTAGTCTCTTAGGAAATTAATGGTACTAGTAACTAAATAATTAGAAATGGGAATTTGTGAACATCTTTATTAACCTTATATTAATTTGCAAAATGAGAAAAGAAAATAAAGGGARAAATTTTGCTCCCAAAAGTTACTGTATATAATACACAGAGTAAATTGCAGCTGTAATTAAAAAGGGTATGTTTCCCTCATTTATAAAAGAGAGATTTATAGTTCCATTAAACCAGAACTAGAACTGTTAAATCAGCTAAAATACTACCTCCATATGAAACATTTCACTTTCAGTAATGAAGGGTTAATCCAATAAAACTATATCTCCGTAGGTTGGAAAAMCATCTATTTTATTTTCAGTTTACGCAGTAGTAACAGATTCGGTAGGAAAGCAGGTGTGCCTATCGGGAGACATGTCGTTGCAGCTCTACTTGCAGAGCCCTTTGCAAGCAGACGTCCTCGGTCCCGGCGAGGAAGAGTCCTGAGGACAGCGGTACAGCTCTCGGGGCAGGACCTTGCGCCCTGCCTAGGCCTTGCCAAACAAGTGCAAGGAGTCGTACAAGCGGCRCCGGGCGCTGCGGACGGATGCTCGACCGTTGTTCATTCATGCTAGTGAGCAGTCAGACGTCACGTCAGAGCCAGCGCTGGCCCCTGTCCAACACAGCTTCTGAGGACGTGCTGAGTTTGCAAGCGGTGGGGTTTGGGTAGGATTTCCCCGATCGGAAACCCGTAAGAAAAATTGCGTCCTAGTGAAAGCAGACTCAGTTCAGCCTTGGCTGTTGACCGAGTTCTTAGGGAAGAAGCTTCCCTGCGCCGAGAGAAGCGAGGACGGCATTAAGTCAGGCAAACAAACCTCTGCACCTCGGCTAAGTGAGCAAGACCGGGCAGAAAGAAAAACCCGTTCGGCAGAGGGACGGAAACACCGCGGCGCGCGCACCCGAGAGGCGTGCAGCGGCTGTAGGCGTGCAGGGACCGTTTTTAGGGATTCCAACCAATTTCTACCGCTGGCGGAGTAAGGGAGCCCGAGCCCACGGTGCCGCGCGCCCGCTCGCCGACGCTGCCCCGCCATCCCCGCCGAGCGCCCGCCCCGGCGTCGGGCACCGGCTGCCTCTTCGCCTTCCTGCCTCGACGCTCCTCCCCGGTGCAATCTCCTTCTGCCGAGCGMCTCCCGTAGGAAAAGCGCCTCGACACTCTCCAGAATTTTAATACGGCACGTAAAATCCTCCTGCCGGTACCACTCCCAGGAGATGGTATTAATATCTCACTAGTTTCAGCTATGTTTCCGTTTGGCGAGGGTGCTACCAGACAAATTGCAAGTATATTTATTGGCAAATGACAACATTTATCAACAAGGGGTCTCTTGAAAGACGGCSGTAGCAGAAATTTACTGTAAACACATGGCTTAGAGCCTTGTGCCATGTCAGGCAGCGCTTCCTGACACTGGCTTTATTTTAAAATTCCTGGTTTTAATGGGGCCGCTCAGGGTTCGCTCTGCATCGTGGGCACCACAGGCTGGAAGATCTGCCATGAGGTTTCCAGAAGACCAGTAGCCCTAATCCTGCTCACCCGACAAGTCCTCTCACACTTTGCATTGGTTGCAGAATACTACAGCACTGACAAATATTTATTACATTTTTGGAATATATTAATTCCGAATCAAAGCTTTTATGGTAAATTAAAATAACAAAACCTGTAAATCTATACCTCATTATAAATAATGTATGAAATAGGTACTTTTGTTGCAAATGTTTTTAAAAACATATTTTTAAATGATAGCAATRTATTTTCAGAGGGAAGCATCTCGCAGAGACGTACTTTATCCAAGACGTTACGGGGCATTTTAACTCTTTACATTTTTTTCAAAATTACCAACCGGTGTGGTAGCTAAGTTGGTTGACCTTCAAAGCTTGCAGAAAATCTTATTTTCTAAATAATCTTCAAGTTGTAAGCTGACTAAGGAAGATTTTTTAATTTTTGTCGGCAGACTGGAATCCTTTACARGTGGTGCCTTCGTTTGTTGGTTACTCTAATGGAAGAGCTTCCTCGACTGCAGCTTTTGTGCAGCTCGAGCAATTAGAATGAAAAGGTTGTGAAAGTTCAAAAAAGAGGATGATTGCTTCCATTCACCACATTTATGATTATAATAGACACCGAAAGGTTAAAAAGGAACTTTTAATTAGAAAAAAGATTTATCCTGTAAATCTGCTACAATACAATTAACAGCTATCTTGCACTTTCATTGGGTTTACTGTACGGAGGATATTTAACATGAAGTTATGTGATATTTTGTATCATTTTTTGCACATATTTAAATATTAATTAATTATTAAGTATTATTTTGCCGTGGCTTGAATAGACCCACTGAAACAGAAGCTGAAGCAGTAAAATTTGACTTATAGCAAAATGCCCATACCACTTGTATCATAGAGCTCATCGAATTTGGGGAAGTGCTGAGTGTTCTGGAGAGTAATCTGAGCAGTAGGCAAACTGCAGACAGATCAGGACAGCAGAGCTTTGGACTCTGCACAAAATTTCACATTTAATAAATTCACAAATTATTCTCAGGGATGCAGTTTGGAACATCTCTAATGAAAAAGAAATGTTACGACATTCAGAAAATGATCACACTCTGCCTTTAAAATTTCCTTTTTTTCCTTTCCTGTTGCCTTTATGCCTTTACAGAGGAGATTTAGGCATCTCTAGTTTCTTTTTCTCAACAAGAGACAGAAAATATTCCCCTGGATCCACTCTGCCTCAAGAAACAACACCAGAACTTTTACTTGCCTTCAAATCACYGGATTAAAGTGCCTGGACTTTCCAGAATCTGAAGCGGACCATCAATCTCCCCAGCTATTTTCCTGTAGCACCTTGCCATTTCTTTAGGATGCCATAGAATTGCCATAAAATGCCACACATGTTTACTCTAGTATTTTAATCCATCTCTCAAAGGAAAACTGAGGAGGGGGGATTTATGAGAGGAAAAATAATTAGCAGCATGTGTTCTGTCTGGGACTACACAGAGGTCACATAAAAAGAATAAGGTTATTTTCTCCCACAAATCAAACAGGTTGGAGGAATCTATTACATATCCTGCCCTCTGCAGTGTCTGCAATTCTTCATCTTTAATCTTGGCCAGAAACACTGTAGCATTTCTCCAGATATAGAGCCCATAGTTATAGCGATTCCACAGCGCCGAAAGAAAAATATAGAAAAATAATGGAACTTGGCCCCTCTGGGAAGAGAAACATCAGCCTGTAGCCGTTTTCTTCGCAGATTTTGCAGGTACAATCCTCTCCGTAGGGAGGAAACATTTTCCTCTAAACATATATGAAGCATAACTTTTGATACTRAACGTGTTTTCTTTCATGAAGGATTAGAAATCCAGTAAGAGACGCAGCTGTACGGAGAGTCCTGCTCCCGCGGGCCCCGGGAGGGCAGGGCCACCCGCGGAGTGTCCCGGAGCCGAGATATTCWGACTTCCAAAGCAGGTGCTTTATTTTTCATTAAGTTTTCCTTCTTATTTCTGCAGTGACCTGASTATATGTTTCAAACGTTTCGCAGTTCTGTCACTCAGCAGCTACATTGGCAAAAGGACGACGGACCCTCCACTGACTTCAGAAYGATTTTATTGTCTAATTTTGAAGAACTCGGAAAATCATACTCCACAGTCAGAGGCAGCTGGTCGAAACAGGTGTTGCAGAAAATTATAATCCTACTTTGATTAATCTTGGGGGGGGTTGTTAAGGGTTGAGGGTTTTTTTCTTTTTTTCACAATCATCCTCCAGTAATGCATAACAGGTATTCAAATAACCAAATGTACACAGTAGAAATTATCTGAGATATTGTCAAGAGAAACATCAGGAATGACTGAAGTGTGTGATCCAAAATAATTTACTTTTCAGGGAGAAAGGCTTTCATAATGTTCTCCTCAGTTCATGCATTTGCTGGAAGATACAGGTCTATTTCTAAATATGCTGCATGGATTTCTTTTCTTTTTTCGCATTTTTTTGCTCATTTTCAAAGCAGCTTTCACATGAAGAATAAATGGAATACAGATGAAGAGTTATATTAATTGATAATGAACATACTGTAGCAGCTGAGCAAGGGAGATTTAAAAACTAGTTTAATTCAATCTAAAGTCTTTATTCTTTTGTCAGTGAGGATCAAATGTGGACAGCTGCTTGAAGGTAAGGCCTGAATGCTCAACTGGTGAAACTACGTTAGGTATTTTCAACAATTCACAGATTTTAGAAGCAACTAGATATTCTGGCCACCTTGGTTTGCACCAGTTTGGGACAACTTAGGATGCTATTGAGCATCCTAATCCTGATTTTAAGAAAATTGAGCGCTCCCATTTGGATACATTTCAGGAACGTGGCTGTATTGTCACAGTGTGTCTGATCCACCAGCTCTCTTCTGGTATATAAACAAGAGCAGCAATTTTTATGGCGACAGATGAGCATTATCTATTGCATGTTCTTAGATACATCCACACACTGCATTTGTACATAATCTTTTTAAATCTTATTTTTTTTCTCTTAGATTATATCTGAGGAATAAAGGAAAGTCTATCAGAAAATTAAAGATCTGTTTGTTTCATATATGCTCTTTTTTGAGAGACCTTTTGTTAAAAGTCACAGAGCAACTAATACTTACAAATCTTTTTTACTGAAAAACTACACTTTCCAGTGTGCTGCTGAAAACTGCAAGAGGAAATAGGAAAACTTTTCCAACAGGAAAGCAGATACTTTCATTCCCAGCAAAGGGTGAATAGGAACAACTGCATACTCCCAAATAACATTACTAAAGCCATCAAGCAAAATGCAGTTCAGCATGTTTTACAGTTGCAGCACTCACCCAGGGTGCTCTGAAGCTTTGTAAGGCTACTGCTTGTACCTGAACCTACCCCATTTATTTTACCTTACAATATTGCTTTAGATAAGCAGACAAGCCTCATCCTCACAGGGATGAAGGCCTGGATTTCAGTGACTTCAGGCACTCACAATTCCTGCTGAAATCACGAGAATTAAACTTTCTCAATGAGTAAAGAACAGAAGTTGAATTAACTCTGAAATAATCTATCTACATAGATGGGGAAAAGATCCCCTCCACACACCCACAAATTAGAGCAGAAGTTACATAAATTTGAGTGTAAAATGTGCACGAGTTAGGAACACGAAGAGGTGGGGATGTTATCCCCCCTAGCACCAAACACGTATACGAGATAAGCTCCTTGACAATCAATATTTGACCTGTATCTGTAGATTTGTCTCTGAGACTTGTGATTATATGCTCTTGGCAGCTCTTCATTTTAATTACATTTATTTATTTATTTTAGTGGTTAACGGCTTTCTTGGCACCATGCACGGCAGATATCCAGATGGTCATCTGTTGTAAGGTCAAGCAAAATAAACAAAAGGACTTTTATGCATTATCAACTGGTGATGCTTTCCTTCCCTGAAAGCTAAATGCTGTCAGTACTATTGTCCGTCTCTTGACATATCTTTTTAAAAAAATTGTGTTTAATTTTTTTTTATTTGGAATGGTGAAATAAGACCAGAAGACTCAGTTTTCACTGGGAAAGTACATTTATTCTGAAGTGGACAAATCTATCCCTGTGTTTTGTTTGCTGCATGAAAAGCTCAAACCAAATTATACATTATATTTGGATAATGTGTGATATTATGAAGCAGCACAACACGGGCTTACACACTTTATTCTGCCGAACTAATTTGCTCATATTATTAGCATCACAAAATAAATTGATGTTGTACTGATAACGTACTACTCATCTTTCTCTGATACAAATAAGAAACTTTAAAATTAGATTACCTACTCCAACTATCCAAAATAAAAATGACTAGAGTTACACTCTATCAATATAGAGGTCATTTCTTTATAAGAAGCAGAGAGTACAGAGGAACTTTGTTAATTACTCCTTATCAAATTGCATTAAGATCTTATAATTATTTTCTTCTAAACTTGGCCACATAACCAATAAACTGTTCAAGTCATTCTTTTTGAAAAGATCATTATATAATTATTCTGCATCAGAAAAGAAACTTATGTGAAATGAAGTATTCACTTCACTAGTATTTCTAGTGTTTGGCTGAAGCTGTCTTCTCTGCTCAAAAACATGTTCTCATGAGAGGTAAAGGAAAAATAAACATGAATTTTCACCTCCCCACGTTTCTCCATTAACAGATGTACTGGGCTAAAAGCTGCTTTTACTGCTCTAAATATTTATCTTCCTAATACGAGGRAAAAAAAAGAACTGTATAGTAAAATAGCTACTATGAAAATCACTGACTCTATAATCCATACTCTGCAAATGGTAGGCTGCCTTCATATGGCAGGTGTTGACCTGCAGAGATGAGTTCTATCAACTACAGGAAACTAAGCACATAATTCCATCCCAGCTTAATCTCATCCATACCCAGCATGCACGTGCTTTGATCCCTCTCTCCTTCCATAGTCTCATCCTCGATGGTTCCCCTCTCCTCTTGTGCCGACATAAACATAAATGAGACTAGGTGGTGAGATACTTTAGGAAGCTAATCCAGCTCAAAACTAACCTACCAAAAATAAATAATTAMTATAAATTAGAAGGAGTGATAAGCACTTATGGAGAATAAGAAACTACTAGCCTCACACAAAGGTGCAACTGATATTTAAACAAATAGATAATTTGTTTACAACTGGAGTTCTTAAGAGGTTCTAATCTCCCAGAACTGAACTGTCCGATTTCCTACAGTTTATGCTGCACTACTGTTGGAAGTGGCRGTTGCCCTCTTGTGATCCCATTCATTCTCATTCAAAATGGAATTATAAAGTCAAAGATTGTGCAAGTTTAGTTTTGTGTAACTGAACTTGTCAACACTTAGAAGTTCATCCTCAGATGCTGTATGATAGAAAAATTCAAACTTTACCTGGAAGTAAGAATATAGCATAAGGTAAGAATAAAATATAACATAAAAATGGCTGTACTGGATCAGACTAAAGGCCCGTCTTTCCCAGTATCGTGTCTCCAACACAAACCAAAAAGGAATATCAACAGGGAAAGCCCAGTAAGAAGAGAAGAACTTTTTCTCTGCTAGTGCTCTACTATCAACAATTTTCACAGCAGATACTCACTGATCCAGATGTGTTTCTTATGTTCTTAGTAACCCTATTCCATAAACTTGTCTTTGAATCCATGTAAACTTTTAACATCCACAACAKTCTTTGGCAAAGAGTTCTTGAAGTCTACACTATGGGGTTTGCATACAGAGTATGCAAACAGCTGTCTCCTTTCATTTGCTTTGGCAAGGTTCATTTGATAGTGCCAAGTTCTTTTTTGGCAGAATCAAAGAATAAGTGCAGAGAAGGACCTGGGGGTCCTGTGGRCACYCAGCTGAACRTGAGCCAGCATTGTGCCCTTGTGGCAAAGAAAGCCAACAGTATGCTGGCCTGCATTAGGAAGAGCGCTGCCAGCAAGCCAAGTAAGATGATCCTTCCTCTCTACTCAGCACTGGTGAGACACATCTGGAGTGCTGGGTCCGGTTCTGGGCTCCCCAATACAAGCAATACTGGAGCAAGTCCAGCAAAGTGCCACGAAGATAACTAAGGTCCTGGAGCAGCTGCCRTATGGGGAGAGGCTGAGATTGCTGGGGCTCTTCAGAGGAGAGAAGGCTCAAGGAGGATCAGATCATCATTGGYAGATACTCCATGGGAGGGAGTAAAGAAGATGGAGCCAGATTCTTTTCAGTGGTGCCCTGTGGCAGGACAAGAGGCAATGGACACAAACCAACACACCAGAAATTCCTTCTGAACATAAGGAAATGCTTTTTCACTGTGAGGTGGTTGAACACTGGAATAGGTTGCCCAGAGTCTCCATGCCTGGAGATATTCAAAATCTGACAAGAGATGGTCTGGATCAAACTGCTCTGGCTGACCCTACTTGAGCAGAGAGGTTGGACCAGATGATCTTCAGAGGTTCTTTCCAACCCCAGCTATTCCGTGATTCATTTAACAGAAATTTTCTTTCATCCCTCTCCTTACTTAGGGGTGAATCCTTTATGAATTCTCTGGTATTATGGCCAATAACAGGGAATTAAAATTACAGAAGTTGTATTATAATGGGTGAATTACCACAATGTCACCATAATTTAAACTGGGCAATTTTGGTCTTAAGAATCATAAATTGCTCATCTATCCTGTGACTGGCAATGGAATGTCTGACACTGGTGTAAACACATAAATATACTTTGATTCTACTTCAGCATATTTGAAAATGYTGCCATTTAATCATAGAAATTGTGAAATACTTTCACAGCTCTTCTTTCAAACTGGAAAACCGTAACTGTTCGGTTAAAATAAAGCTTATGGTCTACTGACAATATTACACTCAAGTGTAAAGTCCTCCTTATGTGGATTTTAAATGTGTCTTCTAAACWGTGTTTCCTACAAATCAGGCTCCTTTCACTGACGTGTCAAGCATTTTATTGAACCACAGTGAAATTTACTGGGACCCTCTTCATGGAACTATTTTGGGAATTATGGTGTCAAAATCCTATTGTAAAATGGATTTTCAAAATGCAACAAAAAATTATGTTCAATAACCATGTTAAATAACCTGCTTGCATTAAAGATATATATTTTTAMCAGATTTTAGGACTATACTTACTTTTGAATATGATCTACTAACCTATTTTTCCCTAGGTACACATTGTAACTTTATTCTGRGGATCAAGAAATAAAGCTTTCATTGCCATTCCTGCTTGTTTTTCTCTTCCTTCTCAGTATTACATTTCCAATCTAGATTTCCTGCTTTCCAGCTTTGTTCAAAGAAGCAAGAATTTAAACTATGACAGAAAATATCTTTTCATAATATTTGCTTGCATCTAAAATGCAAGAATTTGGGGGGGGATTCAAATTTCTAAAAAATCTGCATCTCTGATAGCAGACATTAAATTTCAAGACAGRGCACTACACAGTTTCAAGTATGATTCTAAAAAAGAAGTATTAAGGAGTAACTAAAAAAGCTCTCTCAGCATTTCCTATTTTAACATGACCATAAATTACTTTGCAGCCTTATCAGCACAGTAATTTGTTTGCCGTTCATATATGTTTGTGAAATATTATAAAGAATAATTAATGTTGATATTTGCCTTTCCTGAAACAATAAGTACTTTGGGATTTATTTAATAAGTCCTTTTATGGATTTTTTTCATTAATTTAATAACTAATATTTTTTCAGGACCAAGATAAGGAGACTTTGAGAGCTCTAGTAAAATATTTATGCATACTAAATTTTTAAACATCATTTAGTGGCAGCTTCAATAAAAAATATGCCAACCACTTTTTCAGAGTCATATATTAATGGACCTCGACAATTTGCAAGCAATTCTGGTGCACACAGTAGATGTTATATACACATATTTTTATACACTTATCTGCTATTCATATATAGTATCCTATTAATGGAAAACAAGGTGATTTCTATTGACAAATAATAAAAGTATGTAACAATATTCTATGTGCATATATATAAATACATACATTTAGTATATGTATGCATTTAGAACTATATGTATAAACTGAAGAACTTACAGATTCTTTGCTGGTGATTCTAATAGTAACTCAAAGCCTTTCTATATGAACTGAGACTAATTTTTCAATGAAAGATATTATGCTGTTATCTATGTATAAACATTATGGCCATTAAATCATTTATATACAGATTATAGCAAAGGTATGGAAAAAAGCTGTAGCTTTATTTGGGGGTAAAATTTAAAAATTCACAACAATTGTAGCAGTTAATAATGTTTATATATATACATATATAAAAATATATATGTATATATATAAAGTTAATAAAAATATTATTCATTGTTGCTTCTTGTGAAGCAACTAACYCTGAACAAACTCCTACCATCAACAAACTGAGATTTCTGTTCTCTCTGAAGGGGATGGGAATGCCTGGAAAGCCAGTTCCTCCCCAAAACAGTGCAATGAATGTACTTCTTGTCCTGCAGCCTTGGTTCGGAGCCCATGGCTGGAAGGAACTGCTGCACAGGCCACCAAATATATCACTCCAAACTCAGTAGTTTCACTCCATCTTTTGAACTGTAAGTGTCCACTAGATTTCATCATGACAACTGCTGAGTATTTGCTTCATTGACTTGAGTTCTTATGCTTAGATGTAGAACTTCAGATTTGATCTTTAAAACATTTTTATTTAGTTATTTTATTCCATCAAATTTTTCAAGTTATTTTGTATTTTATGTTCTTTCATTTCCATTTATGCCACTCTGTCAATTCTTGAGTCAGTCACGGAAGTTATCATCATGATTTGTATATACACTCATGTGTTTAGGCTGCACCTACAAACATTCTGGAGGATGAGTTGCCTTTTGAGATCTATCATCTGATTTTTAATCTATTTAACTTGTGTTTTACTGATAGTACAATATTGCTATTTTTCCGTAGAAAAATACTCTTTTTTCATAAGTGTGGTGTGATGGTATGCAACTCAATATCAAAATCATCATAAAAAATGAAAAATTATKTCTAGAAAAGTTCTTAGGTGACCTACATACAGCAAAACGTGTAATGAATTAAAATGACTGCAGGGAAAAATACCTGCTTACCTACATGACAACCAATATGAGCACACTATATTTCAAGAGCAAAATAGGAAAGTTTAGGAAACAGTTCATCTAATCCAATTCAATTGTCTACTCTAGGATGAGATGCTCATTTTGTTCTTCAATAATAAATCATCTGAATGAGTCGGTCAGATGCAGAGTTATGCGTTTTGTTTAAGATGAATCACCCTCTAACTACTACACTGCTCAACATCCTGAAGAGCTCTCATGCAATAGCCATGCTCTGAGTATGTTTACCATATGTGGGCAAAAATGTTTAATTAAATAAGATTGTGTTCTCATATCTACATTTAATAAAATAGTCCAGAAGCTGGAGCATATACTCACAAAAGTAGGAAAAGCTGTTTCTGTTCCATCTTCAGCATGATAAGGAGCACATACAGATATCTCAGGAAACAGCTTTACATCTCAGGCTGTAAAATAGAGGAGACTAGTCTTCCTTTAAATGCCCTTTTCTGTACACTATTTCAGTTTTTATGAGCTTAGAAATCCTTCCTCCTTGTGGAGGAAGAGACAGAAAGGCGACATACCTGAAGCAACTAATTTACCTAGGTAAGTTCCACCATCTCTACTGCAAATAAGCTGGTGCAACTTTTCATTGCTCCCTTCCAGAGTCATGAGTCAGGAACATCTGAGCGCAGATACAAAATAGAATTTTGGAATAGTGAAAGATGCATTAACAAATGTGAAGATTGCATTTTCTTATTGGATTATGGCAGTGATTAGCCAAGAGCTGTCTACTGAGGAGACTCTTCCCTCAAAATGTGTCAGTTAGCTGGGAAATGACATTTCTTCCAGGCTTAAATTTCATGGACAATAACTCAGAGTTTGATAAGGTCTGGTGTTTTCTTTCTGTACCAGACTCCTTGACAGAGTAATGTCAGGCAGCTGGAGATGTGGCTATGGTCTCATGTGGTATAGAATGGCAAAAATACATAACGCCTTGTAACTGCAAATCTCCAACTTCAAAGTAACCCAAACAAAGTAATTAGAGCTAAAAAAMCAAAAAATTTTGTCAGTCAAAAAGACAAAAACACATACACAGACCCAATTCACCATAGTTCCAAACTTAATTGTGCAAGCTGTTAAAACACTTACAAAATATCAATAAACTAAACTCAGTTTTACTTTTTATAGCCTCTGTTTTGCTGTGCACACACTTGTTTGTTAGTTCATTTACATTGTAATGAGTCTTAGAGACTTAAAGCTTTTCATTTTCGCTAAATACAACTTACAGGCATTATGCCTACTAAATTGAGAAGAAAAAGACTTCTGAAAACTAGAAAAGAAAAAGAAGTTTTAGAGCTATATGATGTATGGATGCAAACCTTCAATTTAATCTGAAACTTTCTAGATATTTGTAGGAAGAGGAGTGCATGTTTCTGCTATAGCTGAAAAGATTCTTTATTGAAATGGCAGCGTTTATATGATATGATTTGCTGAATCCAGACAATTACTACTCTATTGAAAATATACAATTACTGTTTAAGGCTTGAGTCCTATGGAGAAGATCACTTACACTGTCCCAGAGAAAACATCCCAAAACATCTCAATTTCTTTCAGGAAGATTATTAACCTATATAAAATTTAAGCAGTTCTTCCATGGGAGAAGACAACAGCCAGTAGAGGGTCTCACTATGTTTTTCTCTAGTGAGGCTGTCCTTACTAACAGAGTCCACTAGTAACACAGAATGGTGTAGAGCTCCATCCTGCTGGAGGCTTCAGGGCTTTTTTCTTCTATGCAAGGTTCACCGGKCCAGTTTACAGCACGGCTTTAAAAGCAGTTTTACAGATGCCTGTGAGAGAGCAATGCAAAAGCAGGAATGCRTGAGCAGSAGTTTCATCAGTGCTACCACTAGAAACCCTGTGCTGAAGTTGCCTAAAATTGAGTTTATGCCCTTATGCAGGTAAACCAAAGGAAGAACAAACAAGTTGGAGTCTGTGAAATTTAGAGTTCTTCTGCTAATATTATTRTTATTTTTGTAAAAATTGTCTCTAAAACTTTTTTTTCTTCTTTTTTGGTAACTCTATACCATTGCTAAATTATAAAAAGTAGATTGTGACCCAAAAAAATTCTATGGCTGATGGTGGGAGATATTCAATCTTGTATCTATGTATTAGGCCAAGTTTATAACTGTACTCTTTGAACATGACTTTAAAGACGAATGTTTTTAAAAATTTTTGATAATTGTTATGGAATATAATGATGAAGTGGATACACAAATACATATATGATATATACTTGAATATATTCACCTTTGATGTTAAAATGTACTTTTTTTTTAGTTTTCTGTGTATTTATATTTTAAGTTAGTTTAAAAACATTTCTGAAGTATAAATGTATGTATCACTTTTAAAAAAGAAATGTAAATTTATAGGTTGTTTATCTATGCAGATCAGGTAAACCAAATTTATCTTGTATTTATATTATAAATATACTAGCTGCAACATACATATGAAGCATTTTATAAAAAGCATTTTACACAATTGCATTGGGATTTATATTTTTTCATTCTTTTACACATATATGGATATTACTTTTTCTAGAATGAATTTTTTAAGTAAAGAAGTTTTAAAAAGTTACCTGGGATACTCTTTAATGGATAATGACGGATAAAGCTAAGTAGATGCTAAGAACCCGTCCTACATGAGGCCTTTTATTGGGTTACACTGCTGTCATGGTGCTGATATGTTACGTTATATTAGAATCATAATTTTAAAATAATTCCCAAGTTCATATTGGATGAAATCTCATCCTAAAAAAAGGCAAAGGGAGTGCTGCAAATCATTTTGAAGATGCTATGATGGCTTTCATAAATGAATAAAGTAGTGAAAGAATATAAAATACTCTAAACATTCATCATAATCAATCACTCATTCTGTATGTACCATGCCTGTAATACTCATTTTGATGTTTTCATTTAATTTGTTATTTATTTCTTTATGATAGTATTTAATGCTAGTATATAATAGTAAATATAATAGTATTTAAGACTATCCTGAACATATGAAAATCGGTAAACTGAAATCATAACTTCTGAGATTGTGATGGCTTATATGTTGATAATAAGATATATATTTTAACATGAGGACTTTRCATTATTAGCATTATCAGTCTAGAGTTGAGGATATCATACATGTGATTCTAGTAAATATTCAGAGCAACCAATACTCTATACAGTAGAGTATATATGTTCCACAATTACACAGAAGTCTTCTATTCTCAAAATGCACCTCTGAGCCCAACTTCTGTCACCAGAATTTTTTTAAGAAACATCTAGAACTCTGTTCTTTGCAGCCTGTGGTACAGTCACAAGTGAGGCCCTCAGGTAAACACTACCATTAATATTTGTTTGACCAATCCCAAAAGAAGATTTTTTCTAAGTCAATCTTTTCTCCAAAGGCAAGTTCAGCTCCTATGAAACTTCCCTTTCCAGTGCAAATCTGTTTTGTTTATGGAATTTTATTTGTTTATTTTGGGCTTTTTTTTGAACAGTTCTTTCTGCCTCTGAAAATTTTTATTTTCAGCACTGGAAGATTTTGATATTATCTTTYAAAGAGTGAAGATAGTGTCTTGCATTCATGTTGCATATGGAGGCCTCTCTGGTAGTTCTGACATTTGTTATAGACTGATGATTAGGCAGTCACAGGGCTTTGATTTTATAAGGACAAATCTACAGTCTGAACAATATAGTATGTCCATATGAAAGACTCACCAAATAATCTTACCAAAAAAAGCCATCTCAGGACTGAACTTGTTCTTCTAACAGTCCAACACCAACATTCCACTATATGAAAATTTAAAGGTGTCCTTTAAATTGGTCAAGAAATGCRTTTGCAAAACTCTTTTTCTCAAGTTTTCAGGTAAGTATTTGTTTTCAGAAGCTAGGTACTTAGTTTTCCACTTGCAAAAGGACTGTGAATTACTCTGTTTATCACAAGCATTATTGCCACCTGCAAATTCAGCAGTGACAAAACTTTCAAGTTAAGACATATAAATTCAGCTTATCCAAGTTACTTCTGATCCCCAGAARGTGTCTGTTACCACAGTACAGAGTAATGTCTACAGCAGTAAGTTTGATTTTTATCTTCTGACCTTTTAAAYTTTGCTTATAGTGCTGTTTTCCATTCTCTAATCTCCTGGATCTTTTCTCCTTTCCCTAATTCCAGTCCTCTTCCAAGTCACCAAAGCTGAGTCACCGTGTCCTCTTAGATACCCTTTACTGCAGATAGCCCATCTCTGCGTCACAGACTAAATGAGACCACAGGAGTAAACTTATTATACTGCTGCCTGTTGGAGCTGACACAAAACTGTCACATCTAGATTATCACTATCTAAACCATAAGTTTTCATCCTCATCCTTTTTTCAGCTATAGAGAATTCTACGTCTCTAGATGTTAGAAAAACTAACAGTTTTTAATTAGTCTTTAGAATTTTTTGGTTTTAAAAGAACACTTTTATACGTAAAAGTCTATTCAAACATTTGCTCATGTTAACATTCTGCCCGCCAGCACTGAAATGGAGACTATACTTTACCCTACTCCTATCAAACAATAAATATGTTTTAAACTTAAGAAAAGAACTAAATTTAAGCAAAGATCTTTACYGAAATTTTGTATATAATGAATTTTAACTTAGTTAATTATGAAAGAGCTTTATGTGCTCACAGAAATGGTACTATTATCATCACAAAGCAGGAAGATAAAGATGGATCAATAGCAGTAAAAAATAGTGGATGGCCATAAAGAAAGTTTGAGACAGCTCAACCTAGAAACCATTTAAATTTATAGTTCTAACTATCAAAAAATGAAAGGGATGCTGATTATGTAATTGAAATGAGAAGAGRTATATGTGCTTAAATGCTTGTGATTTCCACACCCAAATGAGCATATTCCAGCCAGAGAAATGTATCCKCATTTCTCTTAGTTTAAGCTCATGAGTAGCTTTAGGATAAGAATTTTTGTACAAATTGTAGTCTTAATGTCTACTAGATTTCTATAGGAAATAGGGAACTCATATATTCTTCTTCAAAATGAACACCACTAATGGAGTGACAGTCAGATGCCACTGACGAAACATATTCCTGTCTTGCATGAGAAACGCTCTAAAKCTCGGGAGCTGCCTGTCTTTAAAGCAGACTACTAGATCTTATTCTGCAGCTGGAAACCAGTATGAGTAGAGAAGTCAGGTTCTGGCATTAAGTCTACAAAGGYCAAGACTTTAACCCTACATATGAGTTTGAGCATTTATCCTTTGTTGTATTAAAGCTACAAGGAATTCCTCCTTTGGGGAATTGCTCACTTAMAACTGCAACATAACAACAAATTAAGTCAAGTGGTGGCTTGTTTTGCAAATTCCAACGTATATAAAGTGTTTAGTTTTCCCTCTTCTTTCTTTTTTCTCCCTCTTTTCAAGAACACACAGTTTAAGGAAGCCTGCTAGTCCCTTTCAACAGTAAATACCTTGACAGACTTCCTCTGGAATCCAAACAAGGTCCAGGTTGTTTGGGTGGATATGAAGTATTCTGATGTTCTGGTGAGATGTATTCAGAGTTAAATGCTTCCAAGAGGAATTCTTACAAGAGAACTACAACACAATAACAAATGTTTGAATAATTTTGGGTAGTCGATTAGTTTTAAATCTGGTCTAAATCAGGTAGTTGAGGCTATCTAGGTTTAATACCTATCAGTCCAGCGTGCACTGCAAGCATCATCCAAAGGCCTGACRCAGCCTTATTCTGTCAYGAATACATAATAAATATCTGCTTTTCTTCTGATGATGCAGATAGTCTAAATTGTGTAGCTTTATTCCTGTTAGAATTTTCTTTGTCTATATAATTCCTGGGAAATCAATGCTCAAAATGCCAACCTGTTTATCTAACTCAGCTGAATTACTTGTAATGGGAGAGATGGAGGTTTCGTGTTTTGGCTAAGAAAGTGTTCTTGTTGAAAACAGAAAACTTTGGTTTCAACAAACTGACATACTCCTAATGAAAGGTTTAGGGTGTGAGAGTGAGTGTTAAACAGAAAATTGGCAAACAGATGTAATCACAATCTGGCCTCCACACAAAATGACAGTCTGTCACCGGATAGAGCATTAATCCAGGAGTCCAGGATGTAAAGCAGTCCTACTGACAAAGGAGGCTTTTCATATGAACTCTGTCCTATACTGATTTCTTTGCTTCTAATCAGAAGTTCAGTATTTCCTCTCATTTGTTAAAAACTGAGATTATGTTAAATAATCAGAGTCTTAGTGAAAGTAGAATAATCAGCAGGAGAGTAGTAACATCTAGCAGATAATTTACCTGTGACAATAATAGAGCAAAAAAAAACAAATTTTAAAAAACAAAGGAAAAGCAGAAACTTCAGCATTAAATAAGAGAAGTAAAAAACTGTATTTATAAATAACACAATTCTCACACACTGAAATAAGACTAAATAGGAAGAAGTTATTATCATGGGAGTTATTATCAACTCCCATGTCATAGGCTGAAAAGAATCAAATATATATAAGTAAACAAGTTTGAGAGCCACATTTCCATAATCAAAGTAAAATTAATATGTAGTTAGGTTATTATAGTTATTGTATGTGTGTACATATATGTGTGTGTATACATATGCATCTATATATAGATAATATGTCTATAGGTGCATGCACATCAATAGATATACGTGTACATGCATGTCTACATATGTGTATTTGTATATTATATACATGAATGTGTACACACACATACACACATAGGTATACTTTTTCATCAGCTTTTACTACTGCGATGTATCTTGAATTTCCAGGATTCTAGAGAAATTTGACCATCCTAATGCAAGAACATATACATGATCAAGAATGTATTAATGCTATTTTGCCCCACTCTTGGAAAAATATCAGTAAGAAAATGTATTTTAAAAATATTTTTTATTCTTGATATGAAAAAGCACATCCTGATGGATGGTATGCATATGACCAGGTTATGTGAGAATATACATGTCACAAAGTGAATGGGCTGTCTAAGAAAAAATGCACTGGGGATGGATGGATATTCCACAGAATATATGCAATAGTAAAGAAAACAGAAACKTTCTGTGGGAAAATCAGTTAATCTTATATAAGAACCACATAACTTAACCAAGCTCCACTCAACGGTGCAATGTTCCTTTTCTTCAGAACWGAATACACAGAATCGATCACTCTGATGTCCAACTAGTTAGATAAGTACTTTCTTATCGTCATTAAAATGAACTGTGATTCGGTATCTGGTCTAAAGATTTGTTGATTTTGTTTGGCTGGGCCTTGGGAAAATGGGTCAGAGAATTGATAACAGGAGAAACAACTCTTGATTATTTCCTCAACAGTTCACAGAGCTTGTTTCAAAATTTTCAGTTTTGAGCCATTTTGCAAAAGTAACCAAAATGCATTCAAATTCATAATCATTTAAGACATAAAACCTTTACCATTAAACAGTACAGTAATAATTTACTACAAAAATGCAAACTGCATCCAAAATAAGAAAGTCTGTTAAAAATTAAAAGGAGTAATTGAAAKGGTAAGCTTTTTGTAGAAAGGCTCTAGATTGTTTAAACCAGTATGMGAGAGATTCATAAAAGGTATATTACCTCAGGAAAAAAAGGAAGAAAAAAATACATAGAAAGGTACATGAACAGTTAAATAGCATTGCAAAAGAGCCAGCTAAAAATAAAAACTGCTGTTTAAAAAGCAGAAGTTGCAACCAGATGAAGACAATTGAATAGAGCATAAACTCTGACTAAGTCCAGGTGCTATTCACTTAAGACTTCTAAAGAAATCAGTGAAATTTCTGAACAATTAATTTGCTTCACAGCCTCTTGCTTAAATCGTCCTCAGCATCAAGGTAACAAAAATAATAATCTTTTTAAAAAGGCTCTGACTGAGATCCAGGTAACAGACCGGGAAGCATGGCACTTGCACCTGTCAAATTAGGACAAAATATAATACYGAGCAGAGCCAGTGAATACATGGGAAAATGTAAGGCATCAGGGAGGAGTGCCTTACTTTTGTAGATTTACTCAAGTASTAAGCAAGAAAATGTATAAAATGATTAGATTTTTGTTTCTTGTTTCTATAACCAAAAGGCTTGTGATAAGGTCTCTTATCAAGAGGTCCTCTTATAGACAACAATCTGTCATGAAATTCAAGATATTAGAGGCAAGGTCATTTCATGGAYCCATCATTGATTTAGGAGTGGAAAACAAGGAAAGAAATAAATGGTCAGCTTTTACAAAAATGAGAGGGAGGGTTTTGCCTCTGGAGTTCTGCATAGATGAATGCTGAAGCTTTTACTACTCAAAATATGCATCAAATATGTATAAGCAAAAGCTAACAAAAGCAAAAGTTGACTACAAATAGTTGTGTAAGGATCTGACAGTACTGAACAGCCAGATAACAAAATGATACTAACAGAGCTAAAGAACACTRACAGACATATCTTTTGTGCCCTGATAATTAACTTCCTCTCTTCTCCCCCATCTGTTGTTGTTGTTGTTGAGCTGTAATTTTCATTCAGGACAAAAATGCTTTCTTCGAGCAAAAAGCTTTGAATTAAATTTTCAAGGAAGGTGTTATTATCCAAAAGGTTTTTCAACAAGCTTAATTCTTTCTCACTTATTCTCTTTCTTTTGAAAGATTTTTTTTCTTTTTTATCTCTAAGACTGTACTTGCATTTTGTTAGGATTTTTTTGTTTTGTTTGTTATACAAATGAAACCTATCTGAAGCTCCATTTGCTCCATCTCCATTTGCTGGAATAACTTTTTTTTTCAAATTGAAAATTTTTTTTCCTTCTCTGCCAACACACTAGGAAACTGGCTTAGGCAACACRGGGGAGCTGTGTCCCAGCGCCAGAAGCAAACAAGCAGGGTTATGACTCTAGAGCTACGCTAGCAGATGGAGCTAGAGTTCATTGACTATCAGTGCTCGAGCTGCACAACCTTCTGAGGTGGAAAGAGGCTGCTACCATCTTCGATCTGCTGATCTGGCCGTCCACAACAGCTCTCAGAAGGAGACTTGTATTTAAATCTCCTTGGCCTGAGAAGGGCACCGARCCCTACACTCTCCCTGTGTGAGTGCTAAGGGTTCCTGGAGAAGCTCTGGAGACTTCCAGCAAGTTGCAGATACCTCCCAGGTTAGGCAATATTCCAGGATGGAGTAACGCCAAATGCCTAAACTGCCTTTAATCTCACTTTAGACACCTAACGGATCTGAGTCTGCTGAGTTAAGAGCTGCTATTTTTCTCAACACCTAAAGAAGGAAATTTGGAAGAGTATTTGACTCCACCATTTTGTTTTGTATATACCCCCGCATTTTGATATCTGTCTCTGGTACAATAGCTGTAATTCTAGACCYGGATGGGTTTTTGGCTTAAATCCGCTCACAGTTTTATAGAGATCCAGTGATTAATCTTATCTGAGGTTTTTACCTTCCTTTGGTGTTTTTCACTGAGCTATACTAGCAATAAGGAACAAACAGAGCAGAGAAACAAAAATCTTAGTGCAAGGAAGGAAAAGGGAAAAGGCTGAAATAGCTCATGCAAAACTTACATCAGTGCATTGATTAAGTCTTCATAAATTCAGCAGATATAGTTGGTGATTATAAATAATCTTTTCTTTTAATTTACATAATATGGCTATTATCCTCCAACCATTCAGATACAAATGCTTTCCAGGTTTCATATGAAGACTAGAAGGGAGGACACCAAAGTCACTTTCACAGTATTTTTTTAATTAAGATTTTCTATAGACGGCATGCAAGCCATTAGCACGTTTCAACACACAAGACATGAACAAGGTCCCGAACCTGCTGTAACACTTGGAAAGAATTTTAGAAAAGCAGAAAATTTTAATTATTAAAAGGTTATATAGGTGGTTCTGCTCTGTTTGTCCATAACATTCTCAATATGGTGTGATTGTCTCAGCRCTCTAAAACACAGCGGCGGCGGCGGCAAATTGTGCCGCTAACACACTAAACTAGAGTGTTTTCAAGCAGTCAGCTAATTGGAAAATTGTCATAAAGTGTAAAGCGTGTACTACGGCCCCATATGATATCAGCCTATGCCAGCACCTCCCTTGCTGCTTCCTCATTTGTTACATTTTTCTTTTCACAGTCACTGGTATTCATAAACTGATCTCACATATACCCACATTTTAGTCAGTTTGAACGTTCTTTTATACGAAATGAACACAGTATTTTACGGTTAATCATCTTTCTATACGCTTTACTCTTAATGCACATTCCAGTGATTATAGAATGCACAATCGTAATGATAAAGGGTTGAACATGTAGCCTATAATTTATATGAACTACATTACCATGTAGAAAAATTGTTGAATATGCTGTGCTATATTATCTGTTACCATGACTGCCCTTGCAGTAGTTTCTTGGCTGCAATTTTTTAACTACTCTGGAGGTTTAAAGTTAAGCATTATAGTTCCAGCACTCCCTGATGAAGCAAATGAGTATCCAAAACAAGAATTCTCCAGTCATAGCTAAAGAAAGAGTTATCCTTTAGGGGTAAAWTACAGTATCAGTTTTATAGCACACAGCAGGAATTTACATAGGTAAAATGTGGCATAAAGAAGCAAAAGAATGAGCCAAAGCTGAAAACTATCCAGAACTGGATTTAACCCATTATTTTTATAGAGATAGATGAGATGGTACCTGACCACAATTGACAGGTTTTGTGCTGTATATCCTGAAAGTGGTTTTGAACCTACTTGGAATGCTACTTCCCATGTTACCAAATCTATTTCCAGCTGCAGTTAGGTGTTATTTAGATTTCTAACCTCAAAGCAAAAATATTGATCCAGCCATGGCCTTCTTGACTTATAAAAGCTGAAGAGACCACAGCATACGGTGGTCCCACAGCAACAACTCAACAATTTTACTGCTCAACAGATGAGTCTTACTTTTTCCATATCTTTTCATTTGTTTTGAATTATTCCATCTTGCTAAAATTCTGTAAAYGGTCTGTGTTGTGTCCAGTCTTTTTCCTCAACAGTACAGAGACCTGCGCTTTCAAACATCAGGTGAAGCATCTTTGAACTGCTTGCACATTATCTTCAAGAACAGCTTCTTCACCTTTGTTCACATCCTTATCTAATTTAACTGACCTTGAAAGCCTGGTCATGTTGATCTGCTTAATCAAGAATTGGCAAATATTATAAACGACACACACCGTGGATGTACTAAATCTATGCTATTGACATCTTATTCACCTTCCTATACTGAAGATCACTGGAGCTTGAAAATAGCCCTGAAGAAATTGCACAAACAATAGGAAGCTGGTGTTACTACTAYTCATTTTGGCAGGTCGTATAGAACAATAATATTGATTTGTATACTGCAATTATGAAAAGAGGCCTCCTTTTACTCAGAATGTATCTGGAATTTGTGATAACAGAACAAAAGACTTTCCTCTATCCCTGCTGGGAGTATGGCACAGTGAGTTTACAGCAAATTTGACATCTCCATGTCAYGATCATTTTGACATAATCTGCATTTCCAAATTACTGGGAGACCTCACTGTAATTTAGTGACTTAGGCAAGCACTATCTCCATTTTGAATGACTTAGCAAGAAAATATGCAGGAGAGATGGAAACCGAATGAGATCAAGTCTTGTTCTAATGGCCCTTTCACTAAATCATCCTTCTTGGCCTTACAGACATGAAGCATCTTAGATCTACTAAAATCTAATTTAGATTTAGTGTGCTGTGTAGTATTACAATATTGAGAAATGTATAGTATATAGTATTAAAGAAATATATAGCATTATGTAACTCTTGCTTGTAATGTAGAAATGTGAGTACAATATAACTAATGGTTTATGCTTTTCTAGGAATACATTTATATTTGAAGACAACCTGAAGAGTCATCTTTCCCACTCACTGCTAACTTCAGTGGAAGCTGAATACACTTATGCCAATTTTGAATTAAGTTCTCTATCTTCATTTTCAAGTGATTAGCATGCTTTTGTGCTACTCTATTAATTGCAAAATCAATCAAAGAAGCTTTTCATTCTTTTCCCTTTTTCTAAGCCAGAGACATTCTCCACAAGGAAAACAAAGAGCAGTTCTACCTCTTTTSTCTTGCCTTCTTTCTTTCATATGCTGTCCATTGTCCAATCTAACTTTCTCTTACACTTTCTCTGTGGAAAATAGATATGTCCTACTCACAAAGTAGAAAACCTATGCAATGAAATTGTATTCTACTTCCTTAGCAAAAGATAGCCAATATTTTCTTTCTTCAAAAGGAACAAGTAATACTTCCATCATACTCTACAGACAAAATTAAAAATAACAAGTACATTTCCGCTTTATTATTTTGATGATGGTTACTGCATATAGCCAGGAAATCCCATTAAATGTTTGTTCAGCTGTTCTCATTTCACAAAACGCTTTATCCAGCAGAAGTCAGAAAAAGTGGTGCTTAAGTAGAAATAGATATGTAAAAACATCAGCTTAGATTCTGACAGATGTTCCATCAATACCTCAGGTTTGATGTTAATACCTCCATGTTCCAAACTGTACATGAGCAAAAACACGTCAGTTTTTGTCAATGCAAACTCTCACATAAGTACCCGCAGTCTAGAGTGTCCTCTGCTTACGGTCCTGTGGGGTTAACCTGAGTCCTACACAGCACAGAGCAGCTGCTGGCGCTTTCTTTTTAAATGTAGTGATTGGCATATAGAGTAACTTGGTGATTAGTGGAAACACTATAACAAAACTAAATCACCTTTTGCTTTTCTCTGCCTAAGTGTATTTGAACTTTGTTTCCCATCTGACAAAATTCCCTGAATGGTGAGATCTCTACAAGCCACAATAATTTACTCTTCTTGTAGTTCTTCTGCTAGCTAGATTTAGTGGAAGTAGAAAAGAAAGCAAACATTTTCTCAGATTTTTCCACAGAATAGCATCAGAGCCASATACACTAAAGGTGGTGTCCACAACTCAAGGGCTCTGTAGATTTAAAGAAACTTAGTAGAAGGTGTTGTTTCATATACGAGACTACAGAGCTCTTGGAACAAAGCCMATCAGTCAGGACTTCTCCTCCTGGACTTCTCATAGTCAGTAGACTAGAGAGTCCCACTTAGCTTGCTCATTGCGAAGTCACTAGAAGTTACACAACGTTCAGCAGCGTGGTAAGTACGGTCCTCTGTGCAGCTCAGTCCGGTGGGTTTGCAAGCCCAAGGGACTGTATGCATTCTTGAGCACCATCTAGTGGTATTTGCATGGCTTACAGAGATTTAGATCCCCTCTGTCGCAGATCTTCGTAACATAGGACATGGCTTAAAACATAAACATCCTTTGCGTGGTTAAACCCTTTTCTTTTCTATTGACGCTAGAGAGTAATTTTCTCCTGATTGTGCAAGGCAGAAAAGAAAGCCAAGCTATTATGGCATTTTTGGCACTTCTGAACCAGTGACTAAAAACAACATTTGTCAGAAATCTGATCTATAACTTAATTTATATACATTTCCAGCTTTGTTGCTATTTCCAGCTATTTTTCAAGACAAAAATATAAGGAAGTTATATAAGCAAGTTGATACTTTAACTGCAGACTTGCAAGCGATCCAATGAAGTAGGATATACTGTTTGGTTTATTTTATGGTAGTTTTACAGATATATTTGTCTGCACAATTCTCTTCATTGGAGTAGGGATATGGTTGTTTCCTTCCTAGGTATAGTCTGTTTTAATAATCTCAAAATGGCTTAGACTTTTAGAAAAAAATATGTGAGGATAGGTTTAACTAACATGACAAATAATCTGTAAATTAGTTAAAAAGCAAATTTGGCTTCTTCAGAGTCATTTTTCAGGCAAGCAAGTGTTCTGTGTGTGGTGAGATGCTTAGTCTACTTATAAACAAAGTCTCTTTACTCTGTTTACAGTTAAGGTTTTCTTCTGTCCAAGGTAATGAATTTGTGATATATTCTAATAGTGAGTCACTTAAAATAGTCTCTTTCCCAAAACTATACATTTAACAAAATTAACATTTTTATTTTTATTTTCCTTGCACTTTTTATTATTCCTTATGTAATTTAATAACTGTAGGTTTATTTTTATAATTAAAAAAAAAAAGACAACCCTGGGAAAACATTGATTAGTTAAGCTATGTCATTATTTCTTTGAGTTAAACTGAGCTAATTGATTTACTTTTCTTCTTTTTATTCTCCATCAATTTTCTCCCATCCTTGAATAGTAGATTTGTATACCAATTTAATCCAGCAACATTCATATTATTTTTCTTCCTGTAAAATTTATAGGAAAATAAAAAATACTAGGAAAAAAACTTCAAAAATCATATCATTCTATTATACAAAGCACCAAATTTTCAAAAATAAACACATTCTGCACTCAACTTCATACTTTATATAGTGTTTGCAATAGGATCTTACCTAAACAGTCTTGAAGAGGAGTAGTAAATACAAGCTTCCAAAGCCTCTTGCTTTTTGCCTTTATTTAGGCTCTGTTTTTAAAGGGCTGAATATAGCTGGAAGTTCATCAGAATCTGTCATYATGATAACATGCTAAAATATATCTTATAGCAGGAATAATCTTTTACTTTAATATTCTCATGTTATGCTTGGAGAGAGTAATTTCTGCACATGAATAGGAGCCCCTTCATGACCCTAAAAAAGTCTATTTTCTCAAGTACAAGAAGGAATCCGTCAATTTTTTCTTGCCATAATTCCTCTCTGGAATGCCATAAGACAGCTCTCTTGTAGGGGAAAAGATATATACAGAAAGGGGATACRATAGTCTCTGTGTTGGAGTGAAAGTCAAAAGTTACAGGGAAAATAGGTCTACCAAATATATAACAATATTATTCCTCCTGCAAAGACCTTTTATTCCTTAAAAGAGCCTGCTAATGTGAGGGGAAGAGAGGAAGACAGATGTTTCCTGGCAATCTGTAGTCCGTGGATAACTGACTTGTCAAAGTCCATCAGTTCCCTGCTCTCTTCTGGGGAAACAGCACAAGCTTTCTGAAGTTCTCCTGCACCAAGACTTTAYATTACAGGTGTGCAGAAGGGGAGATGTACAGGCCACAGACGTGAAATTTTTGTTATTACTGTTACAAAAACAAATGCTAATGCCAGAATTTTTATTATTTTGCACAGATCTGCTTTATGATTACTTGCACATAGAAACATCCAATTGAACTGATGAGCTCCATCAGAAGATATAATAGAGGTGTTTATCATKTCTATTTCTTGAATTTTTAGAGGTGTTTTGCTGGTAAGGCAAACTAAATATGGATTCTCTTAAGATAGATTTTAATGAGCTTTTCCCTGACTTTGAATGTGGTAAAAATGAAGAACACACGAGTTTTATTTCAACACTCTTATCCTTGTTAAAAAATATTTGCAGTCATTTGGCTCATTGGTCGCTACTTCGATACTTGAGAATGTAGGTGCTCTCCTTGTGTTGAGACTTTCCTGTTTGATGTAAAAAATGAAGTTCTTCATTATCTAAATTGGCCTTTCATTTCAGGTACCCTAATTTCAAGAAGCTGGATAGAAAGCTCCTGARCTGCCCAAGGAGCCAGCATAAATTTCTCCAGGGCACACTGTCCTCCGTACACCTATCTTAGSTAACGATCTCATTTTACTACTCTAGCTTTGTAATGACTGATCTCATTAGTTTCTTTKCTAGTCAATAAAAAGAGCAAGTCAGTGAGAAAGATGATGTGGTCTATAGTTTGTCATGAAATAAGAACTAAGGGGTGCCCAGGTAAAAGTTCAGGCAGCACACACAAAATGAAACAAAAACCTCATGCTCAATCTATGAAACTTACAGGCTATCAAAGATCTAAAAAGCTAAGTTCAAAAACTTAGCAGAACTAAAAAGATAAGTTCAAAAAGTGATTTGATAAATTCCTGCAGGTTATCAAGAATTGCTTGTTATTAAGCATGATAAGATGGRTGCATCTTCTCAAGGAAGAAGTCTCCAGACCATTAATCATAGAATGGTAAGGTTGGAAGGGACCTCCAGATCCATTCAGATCATCTAGTCCAACCCTCAGCATAGCCCCTTACAGGGATTGAACCCACAACCTTGRCATTAGCAGCACCACGCTCTAACCAACRGAGCTAAACCTGCCAGATACTTCAGAAGGAACAGCAGCAGAAGGATCATTAG
Source organism: Rhea americana (assembly GCF_003343005.1). Classification (NCBI taxonomy): domain Eukaryota; kingdom Metazoa; phylum Chordata; class Aves; order Rheiformes; family Rheidae; genus Rhea; species Rhea americana. The sequence goes on from NW_028185927.1 coordinate 2,289,451, forward strand.
GTGCTAGTCCTATATCTTCCAGTCTTTCCTTAAACAGCTGGACATTTACAGAGATAGTATATAGAGCTCACTGTACGACACACTTTGTACTAGCCTAAGCCAGTGCAGCTCCTTCTGTCATTAAGCTCRGACAAACTGCCATATAGAGTTGAATGTCTGTAAAACATTGATTTAAACTTGCGCTTACGTCTTCCCTAGGCAGGACATCCTTGTCTAAACTTACAATGGTCATGGCTCATTCAGTCACTTTATCTCTYTCTGTGCAACTGTTCATCCAGACAGGTGTGTTTACCTCAGACACATACGCACATGTCACAAGATGTTAATTTGAGACCACATAATGATTCATATTTGTCTCAAAAAGATCACGTGTTAAGAAAAAAATGATCTTTTTCATTTGTCTGGTATTGTTCTTAACAGCTGTCATTGGTGGTAGAAATATTTAACCATTAATCTAGTAACCATTAATCCATCTGTGTGTAAGTACTGTACTTTCCTTTCTTGGCTTTGATGCTTAAGTACAACAACATCAGAGAAAATGTGATCTGAGTAATTTCTGTTGTCTAGATATGGCGTCTGCCATTATTTGTTTCAGCTTTGGAAAGGAGATTATTTCAGCTAGCCACATTTTAATCCACACAATAAATGTTATAGGTAAGCATAAAAAGCTTATGTAGTTCAATACTTATCTTTTATTAATATTCTCACTATTAGCCCATCAACATTACTAGAGAAATTAATCATTTTCATGTTTCAGAATAATCTTCTAGAGTTCCTGACAATACATAATTAGCTCTACTCAGATTCCTTGTAGACTGTATTTCAACTTCAGCACAGCGGAGGGGCTGCTGTTCTACACATTCCACTTCTTTGAACAGTTGTTTGATACCACCGATAYTATCATTCCTTTGTGTGCCCAAATATTACGTCTCTTGGAAGCCCAGGGTATGCTAATTAACTAATGGAAAGAAGCAGTAGCATTTTCAGTAGATACATGTAAACGGTGTCTTCAGGGAAAGGTGGTTGATTTATGATTTTTTCTTGTAGACAACAGAGTATATTGAACAAAGGATATTTGTTATGAGAAAGCCGGGGTTATGTAAGACAGTGTCCTTACAGTTAAACTGTTTTTTATTGAAAAATTCCCAATCATTTTTTGTTGGAATAGGGGCTGGTGAAAGACAAATTCTCTTCAGTGTTGAAGAACTGGTTTCAGTAGCTTCAAAGTAGCCCTATATTACACAACARTTTTCAGGTGCTCCAGGCTCCCGTCATGGAGCCAAGAGCCTGGAAACTCTGTTCTGCATCTTGAACTCCCAACAGCTCCAGTATAATAACCTGGAAGTTAGAAAGTCCTCTGGCTTCTTTAGAAAAACAAGTATATCAGCCTCAGGCAACCACAGCCACAGGAAACATCATTTAACTATGGAAGAACTAGTTTCAGTGACTGCTAAACAATATTCCTTAGACTGTGCTGCCTGTGAGGTGTTTTTGAAAAGCAGAACTCTCAAGTTCAGGCCTTAGAATTGCCATCAGCAATTCTAAAATTTCTAACTCTAGCCTGAATAGAAAGTGAAGAGTAGAAGAAAGAAGAAAGAAAAGTCACTTCAGAAAAAAACTAGAAACAGCTGACTTTGAAGGAAAAAAATAAGCAGGAATTGTATTTGTGTTTCATGGTGGATTTCCAGRAAAATGAAAACTCAAAAAGGATAAACTATTGTAACGTATTTCTGAATAGGTACAAACTGTTAGAGGGGGAAGTGAATATAAGCCACCATTTATTGCTTAAATTTGGGGTTCCAAGATCTCTCTGTGACCGAAGCACTATTTGTCAAAACTAGAACAGTTCTATACAAAATGGATTATTCCCGTCTATAACAGCTTAACTATTCTCTGTTGATAATCGTCATAGTCTTCACTGTGTGAAGACAAAATATTTTAGCCCTTCTCATCAGTGACTCTTTTCWGAGGATGGAAGGTCTTGTAGGACTGATAATTAGTTGACAGAGGAGCWCCCCAGAACACCATCGATGCAAAATTTGGTTGAGAAGAAAGAAAGAAGAAAAGTGAAATGTTCAGTTATGATATAATTCTCTTGTGCTGCCCAGGACAGAACAAAATGAAAGCTATCATGTATATAACCTATTTAGAATAATCTGGGAAATCCTACTTCTAATGTCCACTTTAATAAATGGTATCTCAAGAGCTATCCACTTTAGCCATCTATATGGAACAAGAAACATAAATTTCTGATTACTGCAATATGAATAAAGTTACAGTCCTACATGCTGACCCACCTCCATTCATGTGAATGTTTCTTTCTTGCAATAGGTAGTACCACTGCCTTTAGTAGGATTCATGTAAGCCTAACTCAATGCATAAAAGCTTAAAAGTCCAAAATAGCTGTAGACATAAAAAATTAACCAACCTTTGTATGTTGTTTCTTTTATAATATCTACAAATCCTGAGCATATTAAACTTAAATGAACCTAAAGGTTTTAGCTGCACTCTTCATTGTTTTTTCCCTTTGTGCCTTTGTGCCACAGCAGGAGAGTTGCATGCTTTTGCAATATTAATATTTCTAAACATCTGGCATCTCCTATATGAGTTTGCAGAGTATTTGTGGTGAAAGCCTGAGGGGAGAAAAAAAAAGTGAAACTCTAGTTTAAAACAAATTTCCAGAAAAAAATCTCAACTGGGAGCATTTTTTGCAATGTATCTGTTTCAATAATGTGCCTATTTCRATTGAGGGTATTTTAAAAAGATGCCTTGAATGAAATCGAACAGATAAACTCCAGCAGGATGGAATGGTCCAGTTGAGAACCTACATAATCTTTGCTGTCATTCTTATAACTAGATTATCACACTTACAAATTTTAAACTAACCCTGTGGAGAAATTTAAATATCGCATACACAAACACGCATGTACCTGCAGGCACTCAGCTCTACCTTTGAGGATTTAAACAGAAGAATATAAATCTTTGTTATGTAATAGCGCAGTGTAACCATTTCAGCTAATACTTCAGAAATTCACAAAACCAGAGTTCAGAGAGTCCTCATCACTGATAAATAAAAAAAAAAAAAGGAATTCAATTCTTAATTCTTATTTCAAAGAAGGATAGGCACATAATTCCCTTTTCATGAAAGGTGTAGGAAGAGGAAGAAAGTAGAAATACCTATTTCAGAATTTCAGAAACAATTATGTGCTTAATATTTAAAATGATGTCTTTATTATTGGATTCAGAATGGATGTTTTTATTGTTCTCTGAGTATTCAATTCAGGTATATGAAAACTACATACCCTGAAAAGTAATTATAGATTACTTTAAGCACCAAGCAAGTGTTTTTCTCTTTTGTGTATTTTAATTAGTTTAGTGGTTTGGTTTTACTGCTTTTCGTGAAAACTGGTCAATGACACATCGACTGCAGACATTATTCAATTCCCAGTGTCCATTTCTTTCAGGATGATTATATTTAGAAACCACAATATTTCATCCTACTGGACCATGTCTCTTCAACACATCTAATTTCAGAAAAAGTATCTAACTATTAAAATGTTATGGAAATAAAGGACATCTGGAATTAACAGATATAAGCTTAGGTGTTTTAACGCTCACCTAAATCAAGATAAAGCTTGCAAGAAATAAGCATTTCTTGCACATGTGGCTTTTGAAAACATAGCAATAATTATTCTTGGTGCTGCATTGTTTACTGTTTTGACTTCTGAGGGTTTCTTTTGTTTTGTTTTATACAGTTCTAGCCTGTTTATCTGCCTGTAGTAGACTCTCGTTATGTAAACATTAGGCTGCTCTAAACAAGAGTGCAGTCCTAACTTGCAAATAGCTACAGCTGTGCATGCTGGCAGAATTAAAATGTTATGGTGGAACTTTAGTTTTCTATTACGAATGAAAATTAGGGTGAAAGTCTTGCAGGTTGCAAAGCAGTTGAGTATTTCATACTTCTTCACTTTTAGCAAGTGACAGATTTTCAAAAATAGSATCCGCAAATTTAGTGTTAAGTAGCTTGCTCTCACCAAATAGATCAGTCAAAAACTCTCTCATCTTCTAAAGCAAGAATTGTAGATTCAAGACTTAAAGGAGATCTGTGTGGTTCATACAGCTCCTTAAAATAAGCAATGCAGTCTGCAGTTTCATTATCTCCCTCACCTTCTCCCCTCCGCTGTTCCTTTGGTGAGTCATGTTCAGATTACTTATATTATCACCAGAATGCACTTTTAAAATACAGCACTAAACATTTCAGGCTTCATTTACTTGATTGTGGAGCCGAGGAGAATACAATAGGAATAACTCTGGGGGAAATGGTAGTTCATAGTTCTCAAACTTCAGTTTTATAGGACCACAATTTGACATCAGAAAAACCAAATTATTCCTCCCAATAAAAGAACATTTTTCACTGCAGAAATTATGCAGTGGTTTACAGATGAAAACATAGCAATTGCTTTCCAAGACCTCACAAATGCATGCTTTGTCAAGCACAGGCAGCAAACAAGACAGCACAATAAATTTTGCAGATCTCCACCAAGCAACTGAATTCTTTCTTCCAYACACACTCTGAATGCAGTCTGTGAGCTATCATTACTCCTTATTCTCTTCGAATGTTTTGATTAGCAGAAAAATGGCTAATTTGTCATTTGAATAATCATAAGGCTTTAAAGTTGCTACCCTAATTGAACTGAACAGGGGAAACTTACTCCTCCCAAAGCTACTGCTCCAAGCAGTCTTTGCACTTTGCCTGCTTTGCTCCACTCCAGGTAAAACAGTTATACCTCAGCTGCAACACTTCTATCTCCATTCATCACCTTTGATGCAGCTGCAAATCCTAGGAAAAGCCATCTTTTCTTTCACTGGCAGTTCCCAAAGAGTACAGGGGCCTGAAGCAGGTCTCAAGGAGAGAGCCAAGTGTGGCGCAGCACTCCAGAAGTGAATATGATCAGACAGATGGACCACCACAAYCGAGATATCTTAAAAGCTCATTCTCTTTGACAGAGGACTTCCTCTATAATCACCCTGGGAAGTATTTAAAAAAAAMCCGGCTAGTAAACTCTCCTTATGAGGAAGAGAACAGCAATATAATCTAGGGAGTCCAGTGAAGTTATGTGTTATCTATGGTTCACATGTGCATGGGGAAATTAAGGTGTAGAGCAGATGCCTTGACTGATTCATTTTAATTCTATGTTTCTCATGAATATATCGAATTCTGCATTATTTAGCTGACATAGAGACATTTTAAACTTTTAGTTTTGATCAATCAAGTAGAATTATGGACATATCCCTTGCAGCTATCAGTTTTGCAGTTAAAACACAGACTCGATAGATGCAACCTCACACACAGATGTCTGTGAGAAAAACAGTAATATTCCCTAAATTTATTTTGTATAAGGAGAATAGAATTTGATGAAAGTTCAGCAGTAAATTGGTAGCTAACTTAACATCACATTAATTATAAAACTGGCTTCCTGGCAGAAAATTGGTGCTTTCTTATTTTTGAGCCAGATAACAGTATTGAAGTTGGTTTGTATAAAAAAAAATGCATGTATATATACTTTGATATGTATTTGTCTCATATCATATAGACATATATCAAATGAAGGAGATAATTACCAAGAATTTATTACTCCTTAGAACAAAAAAGAATAGGAGATCCAATTCTAAGGCAAGAGAGCTAAAACAAAAAGTGATACTATTTCATATCAGCTGCAGCTACAACGTGGAATTCATTACCACCAGACTGGCTATGATCAGCTGAATGTGTTCTTTGGGCCATGTATGGCTTCCTGTCTGGAGCACAGAGCAGGAGAGRGGAGTGGGTGCCAGACCCAGCGTTCAAAGTGTGTGACCTGCAGTTGGAGMCAAAAGAAGAGGTAAGAAGTTGCTTGTCAATTCAGAAATGTTTCTCGGGGAAGAGCCAGGTTGAGKCTGGTTTCCTATTTGACTAACACTAGGGAGCAGCAGCAATCAGGAGTACTGCCTGGATGTGTGGTCAAACTAGGCAGTTAAGACCGCAGCAGATAGAGAAGGGACACTTTGTGTCCCAGAGGCATAGTTCACAACTGCATCTTACTGCTAAGCTCAGCACAACGGTGGTGGTGATGCTCCAGAGGTTCCTTGTATTTTCTGGACTGATGACCAGGTTTGGAGGCCTCAACCCACACTGAATTCCTAGGGCCAGATGTGACTGTCCAGCCCTCAAGCTGCAGGGTGCTCCTGCACCTGGTGCTCTTTCTTGAGGCTGGGGTGGAGGGCAGCAGCAGCCTGGCCTATGAGATGTCAAGGCACTGAGCAAAAAGATGGAGAAGCAGAGGAAGGATTGCATCCCCYCAGGGAAGATAAACTCTTCATGGCTATTCTGAAGGGCAGGGCAAGAGCCCAAGCCCAACWTTGYGCAGAAGAAGGATCAACAAGAGGCTTAAGCAAGCAGAGGAGTTGGTTAGRGTGTGGTGCTAATAATGCCAAGGTCATGGGTTTGATCCCTGTATGGGCCAATCATTTGAGGGCTAGACTAGACGATCTCCAGAGGTCCCTTCCAACCTTACCAATTCTGTGATACTTCTATGAGTCCTGCAGCCAGGAGTTTGTGACTTCCAGGACCTGGAAGAAGGCTCTTTCTACTCCTTACATGTTCAGCTGGAAAACAGGTGTGGAGCAATAGGAGATGGGAACAAATTCTGTCGGGGAAGCATTGAGGCTGCCTGTGCCTGATCCACAATCAGATCAAGGTGACAAAGAACATTCAATAAGTGACAGGGGTCAGAGACTTGTTTCTGCAGGAGACCCATGTGTCGCTCATTGGCCATCAAGACCTTTTGTCTCAGGGGGTTTACTGCTGGCTACTTACTAGCTTTTATGGTTCTTGCTTTTCCTCAGTTCCCCAAAGGGGTCATCTGTCCTGAACATCATGTAGGGATCAACTTAGAAGCACCTCAGAAGGAAAGGCACAAAAAGCAGTAGAATGAGCAGAAAGTGCCAGAGGCCAGTCAACAGGAAACTGAGGACAAAATGTGCTTTAAATTCCATTTCTCTCTGTGGCTTGGATACTTTGCACAGTAAAAGCATGGCATGAGTCCCTTCCCAAAGGTAGACACCTTAGTTATTTCTTTCAGAAGAAAGCTGGAAAGGTGAGAGTGAGTGAGATCATGAAAAGTACATTTACTGGAGAAGTTCTGAATTTCATTCCTTCATCCAACATTTCATTGTAGAGTATATTCTGAAGCTTCCTGATGTTTTCTGATTAAGCCCTTCGTGCAAGTTAAGCAAGGGAAGGGTTTGCAGAACTTAATATGGTTTACCTGCAAAGTCATTTGTTGCATTCTTGCTATAATCCTTCAGAGAAACAATATTTTAGGTGGTAAGATGTCTGTATTATCAATAAACTATAAACATTTTTGTGGATTTGGATCTAAGAGTAGAAGCTTCCAAGCTATGTTTTTCCTCTTAAAATTTGTCGATCTGCGGAGACTTTCCAAAGAGTCGTGATCCAGACTGGGTTTTGCAAATTTCAACACGAGGGAGTTTGCCTTTTGATTACAAGGAAAGTTCTCAGAAGAAAATAAATTCAGGAGGCATTAACAAGGACACTAACCTCTACACCAAGCTACACATTATGAAGAGAAGGGCAATTCAGCTATATCCTCTGACACTATTTAAGTGAAATTACCCTCTCTCCCCTCTCCTGACAGTCTTTGATGGACTTCATTTCACCAGAGGGATACATTTATAGCTCAGAAAGGCTGAAAAGTGTTATTACCACTGAAAAAAATCTAATGGCACAGGATTAAGCTGAATGAATCAATGCACTTGAATTTCAACAAATCAATGGGCTTTGTTTCTTCAAATTAAAACTAGTGAGATATGGTGTCGCTTAAGACATCCTAAATCAGCTTTAATACTTCTAAAGGAAGCTCGTTACTTCTGTAAGCAGAAACTCTGCAGAAAACATAAAATCTCAATTACAAATCAAGCCAGACTTATTGAGAACACCCAATAACTTTGTGAATTGCTCTGTTAGTCAAAAGATTTTAAAGTTACATTTAGAAATGGAATAAACAAGATTACACTTTTAGCTTTGAGCAAGAATCCTAAGACTTTCCCAAGTAATATACTTTTACCATCTGATCACAAAGCAGAAACTTAACAGTAAATCTCTGTGCTGATTTCAAGGATTTGCARCTAAAGTGCCCATAGGGATTGTCAGGCAACTTGAAAATAAGCACACAAGAAATCTAAATAGCCAGACTCATCATTGATGATTTTCATAYGAGTTTATGGCTCTGATTCACAAGAGTTACTTATAAGTAAAGTAATAAAAGATAATGTATAGATTTGTTTTTCTCTGACCAGAAGGAAAAAAATAAAATTTTTCTCTCCTTCCCAGTGCAATACTTACAGTTGAGTGGGCTAGAGGGGGGTGGTCTTTTCAACTCTGCAGGTGCAGATTCTCATTATACACACCAGAAACTGAGAAGTGATCAAAATAAAAGGTGGGGATAGCACATGGTTATGAAAAACTTGGAATATTGACAAACTAGGATTTGCAGGTGGGTGGTCTCTCTGAAGATTTTAAAATCCAAACTCTCRCTACATAACCACACTGTTAAAGATTTGGTCTTGGAACTACTTGGAACCTTTTCCTTAACAGGCTCCATGTTCAACGAGTGTCGAAGGCTATTCAGAAATAGTCAATGTTTGTGACATAAAATGTGGTGTGAATGCAGTATCTAAATTTAAAATAACATGATTTAGACCAAGCTACCTGATGAAGAGTCCTCAGAGGTCACTAAAGCTTTGATTTTCCAGTTAGCTTATTTTATAGCTAGTGCTTTAGAAGCCATCAAAACCATAACGAGATAGATCAATCAGATTGCTTTTATTGGTCTACTGCGTACAATTCAATACAGGCAACAAGAGTATCCAYTGAATCAGACTTTGGGGGAATTTGCATTGTACTGTAGAACAGTTTTAACCTTCAGACTACTAGAAAAATCAACAGCTTGATAATTAACTATGTGAATGATATGTATTTTAATCTGAATTGTATATCTACTTAGAATTTAAATTATTAAAAAAAAAAAGAAAGAAATTAAGAGCATCAGTAGATAATGGATTTCTGTAGGTCTTCAAATCTGCTGCATTATTTTTACTGAGAGCTCCCAAAGATGGCTGGTTAAGACAGAAGGAAAATAGTGCAAGTTTTCCTCATATCATTCACTTTATATTTTAATTTCTTGAAAATAGAGAATAATATATTTATTTATCTTTTAAAAAAGAGTTGTATTTTTCTGCCTTCTTGTGGTCTTTTTCGTGTTTATCTGTAAAACTTGCCCAAAACAGTCAATGCTTCTAAACATACTCTAAGAATCAGTGCCAGTAGTTTTAATTATACTGTATATGCCAGCAAATGCTGATAGTACATTCCTGTATCTTTAAATTACCTTCTTGCTTTGATACCATGTCTGTCTCTGGAAAGTATACGTGCTGCCCTGTCCATCTGTGCAACAAGAAGGAGGGAAGAAAGTCCAGGTGGCCTGYTTTTACTGCTGTATTTAAAAGTGACAACTCCAGTGAATGATTTTATGATAAAAAAAAGGAAATACAGCAGGGGGCAGATATTTCAGAGGCTAAAAAAAAGAGTGTTTTGCTGAGTCAAGACCCAGCAAAATACTTTTCTCTTTCTGAAGAACAGGAAATGAGACTGGAGCTACAGCCCTGCATAGACTGGTACCTGAGCTAGGGGCAGGAAGGACGGCCGTGCGTTTTTGCTTACCAAGGACCCTCTTTGTAAATTACTAACCCTGTTTCACCCTCTTGGGAAACAATTTGCTTAAATTAGGAACTAGCTATGCGAAAAAGAACCTCTGACTAGTGACAAGTTACGAGTGAATTCTGTGAGATATGTTCATCCGCAAAGGGTTCAACAGGGAAATCATATGACCAGGTGGGGAAGGTGGATAACGTACCACATACAAGACTTATTACATACAGCCACAGGTGTAAAAGAAGAAATCAGTTTCCTTAAAGGTATTAGCTATTAACTGACAATCTCAATGTTATTCCTTTATTCCAAACAAAATACTTCCAGAACTTGAGTCCTGGTAAAGCAGTTTAAATAAATATCTAAATATGTACCTGTCTGTGGTGCAAGCTACTTGCTATTTTCATAGGTAAGATGAGCAGTCTCCTGTACAGGTCCCATGCCAGATGATGTTCATACACAAAGTGGAGGAAAGGCCAATAGAAAAAGAGTTACCCAAGCAAATATAAGAAGTGTCAAAGTGAAATTAGGAGTGCCTCATATGGTGGGGCCATCATCAGTGTCATCATGACATGAACGATGGATCTGAAGAGCTTCTGAGAGGTTTGTAATAAGTCTAGACACGGACAGCTAGAAAACAGTTGTGGATTTGAAAATAGTCTTTCATATTACCAAAAGCAAATGCTAAAAAGATGGTAAAAATTTATACAGCAGGATATAAAACAGATGACTTGTATTTATTAGTTAGCCTTGAAAACATTAAAAATCCAGCTATCACAATATACAGTTCTTTTCCACATGAAATTAACCTTTGTTACAGGAACCAGTACATTCTGTGAATGCATTAATTTGGAGGTATCATTAATGTACTTACACTGTTTAGAAAAAGCCTTTTTTTTTCTTACTAGGATTTTCTGCTGRATATATATCTCCAGGGAAATTTTTGAGGATATATCATCCCTGCAGATGACTTATTCCCTACAGTAGCTTCAGATGTTATAGTGGTATAGATCATTATGCAATCAATGCAATCACACTCCTAGAGGTAAAAGGAAGTCTGATAGCTTAAATATCCCAGGAACAACTGACTTTTATCAGAATTCTATTTCACCAGRACCAAAGACTGAGGAGTAGGTAAGACCAGTCAAACTCACGGAGTAGGAGAAGCTGGTAGAAGTCAGTTTAGCTATGCTAGAAACCATCTCCATGTTGCCTCCGAGAAGAACAGAGGTTAAAAGCTGTGAATCACCCACTTACTAAGAGACCTACGTGTTGAATTAACAGAAACTGCCCTAGAGACAATGAGAAAAAGTAATATGAATATCTGCTCTTATACTGTGCTGACGTACTCTCCAGAGATAAGGAAATTTGACAGATATGGTCAAGTGAGATACTAGATTGTGTTAAAACTAAGCAGTATTTCTGTGAGAAGTATTTCTGTCTCATATCAGATTTTCCCTAGTAAGTCAGGTAGCTGTGCCAGTCATGGTAAATTTTAATGTGTTATAGAATGGTCTGATTAAACAATCACCTTGGGCATCTTCAGTTACAGCTGTAAAAATTGCTCAGTGGAGACTTCTGGCTGAGAGAGTTTTAATTTATAAAGCTGTCCAAAGAGCTCCCCACTTCCATGTATTAGATGTGAGGAGCAAATATTGTCATACTTCTTACTTTATACTTGACTATCACTTGATGAACGTATCACCTAAGGATCAAGGTAAAGCTTCTTTCCTGATACTCTATATGCTGTTTCAGGATACCTTTTAGATCACATATTTAACAGGAACATTGTTAGGATAGTAAGTTAACTAAGGAACTAATTTATATGATTTGTCTAAAGAAAGAGAAAAGAAAAAGTGAAAATGAAGACAAAAGAAAAAAGGAAAAAGGAAAAGAGTCATTTGTTGTAGAAGAGTGCTAAAGAAAGTTTTTTTTTAAAGAGTTGTGATTTAAGCCTTCAGGAAGCCTGTATCACCTTCCTAGTAAACACAATATGTGAAAGCAGATGAAGCTTCAAGTCTAAAAATTCCCTGCTAAGATGGAGAAAGTATAACTTGCAGGCACAGTGATTTGAGGTACCTGCCTATACCGCTCACAGTTTCTGGCTGATCTGTCAAACATCAGAAGCRTTTCTTACTGAGTCTGGTCATTATGTATTCACTGGGCTTTCAGACCTTTAATACATATCTCTATTAATAGTCTACCATGGAACTAATATATCCAGACTAATAGTCTGGATAATAGTCTACTATCGAACCTTCACATACATCAAGGAGGCAGTTAAATCAGACCTTGGCAAACCAACTTACCTTTTTAAGTTTATTTTTAGAAACTGGAAATTAAATAGGGGAAGGTTGAGAGCAATATTATAGCCCCAARAAAGAGGCTGAAAAGGGGACCGAGGAGAGCCTGAAAGAAGTTACAAAAGGGTTCCATGGGAAAAGTTTGAATAGACACCAAAACAGCTTATGAAAGGAGTGGTTGAGCTTTCTTTTGTAGAAGAGAGTATCATGTAGATTCAAGACCAGTCGAGGTGAGTGAAGACAAGCAACACCTTGTCTATCATCTTCAAAATAAGAACTCACAACCCTTTAAAAATGTGATCTAGATAAAGATCTTGCTTTTACGAAATGTGGTTTTCCAGTAATTATAATCTTTGCTGTTTATCCTCATAAGCACAATGATACGTTCCAAAACTTTGTGGAAGGGTTATTTGTATATGCCCTTTGCTTGCAACTACTAGCTACCATCTGAACAGCTTTAGCTATAAATCACAAGAAACATGCCTTCAACAGGAGGCTGAGCAAAGATGCACACATTACAGTGTAAACCTGGAAAGCAAGTATTAAACACAAGCAGTTGAAGAATTGTCTTCAGGACCAGCGCCACATCTTTATAGATTCTGGAAAGGTAGTGCTTGAATTCTGACCAAATTCAGGCACCTTTTCCCTTCTGAGGGCCTATTAACTGGATATTTAGCCAAATACTGTCACAATACCTTCCTGTAAAATTACCCAAGAAGTTTRTTCAAAAAAAGCCAGGGAATATTAGACTAGTCAGCTTGGCTTCCAGTTCATAGAGAAATTATTGAACAACTCTTGTACACATCTGAAACACAAGCAGCAACCAGYGTGGGTATGTCAAGAACAAATCAAATTTTGTTCTTGCAACAGATAGGCAGTAATAGATTTCATGATATTAACAAGACTTTTGACAAAATCTCACATGACAATCTTCAGCTTTCAAATAGTTAGTTCAAACAAGATCTAGATCAAACAGTTCTAGAGTAGATGCAAAACTGATGGACTCATCATAAGAGAAAAGATTATGGTTCATTGTCTTGGAAAGGATGCAGCGGGCAGTTCTGTAGGTAAATATGCTAGRTTTGATCCTCTTTAATATTTTTWTTAATGAGCTTGGTGATTAAAAGAGACTATATTTATTAAATTTGTAAGTGATAAAGTTAGGAGGGACACAAATTATGTTGAAAGATGGAGGTAGAATCCAAATTATCTGGACAAATATTCCTAAAAAAAATAAACAGGGAAAAGTGCAAGATAGGAAAAAATATAGACTCTTCAAGATCAGAATGGAGAAAATCTGGCTAACTATCAGTTCTGATTTGAGGCTTTAAGAAGTGACAACTTAGGTCAGCATAGGTCAGCATTGCCATGCTGTTCTGAGAAAYGACAAGTATTGTAATGGGACATGAAAACAGGAGTAGGCTCTGCAAAACTCAGAAAATAATACTGCTCTCTATTCAGCTTCAGTATTGCTTGGTCTGGAAGAGAATGCAAAGTTTTGGACACCACATTTCAAACATATTCAGATGAATTGGGAAGAATCTAGAGGAGAATACTGTAAATAATCTGAGGTCAGGAGCAATGTGGTTGGTGATGGAAAGAAGCTGAGGTTATTAGGCCTAAAATACAGCAGTCTAAAAAAGGATATGGTAACAATTTGCTATSTTCTGTTCAGAAATACCCTTTTTTCATTTTGTTCTTTAATACCATGACAGACAAGGCAAGAATTAATTATCTCAAATTTCACCAATAATAATTCAGTTTAGATATTAAGGTTTGTGTAATGTAGACAGTTTAGGTTGCAATAACTCAGATAAGCAAACTTTATCTGGATAGAGAAATGTCAAGAAGTTTTTGAATGGTAAGATGTATTTGTATATATTTCAATGTATAAATTAAATAAGTTTAAAATTACACATTTGATTTTAAAAAATCCTGATTTTGTATAAAAAATAATGAGCTATCATCACTCATAAATGAGATCTTGGTGTAATAGCACTAGTAAAGTGTCTGTGCTCAGTAGTGATCAAAAATGAATTAGATATTATTAAACATYGGGTGCATGAAAGATTACAGCAAAAAGAAGCATGGTCATGCTTCTGAATCAGTCCATCACTCACCCTCATTTTAAGCATGATATGTTATTCTACACCCATCTCAAAAGCAGATATAGTCAGAATGGAAGGTGTTCAGCTAAGGGCTATGATGATGATTAAAGATGCAACAACTTCTATAAGAAGAGCCTTAGTCCATGCAGTTTTTCAGGTAGAAAAAGAGCTAAGGGGGATATGAATGAGATCTATAAAATAATGAACACAGCAACCGACATCACTGTCTCTTCCAGCAAAGGAATTGTAGATTGTCAAATGAAACCATCAGGAGCAATTTCAGAGCAAGCAAAAGGAGGTGATATGTCACGTAATACCTACCTTGAAGCTAACTCCTGGCCACAGGGCACCCTGGATGTTAGAAGTTTACTGGGGTTCAAAAAGCCTCACAAATTAATAGGAGAAAAAAATAAAAAGATAAAAATCAAGCAGTATAAAAATACTCTTCTTCCTCCTCTTCCTCAGAAAAATCTCTGAACCAAGAGTTATTGAAGACTAGAAAAGTATTCTGGGGWTATATCATTAAATTCTTTCCTTAGAAATAAACTGTTGCCTAATTAAACTAGATCAGAGAGTCCAACACTGCAACTATTATTCAATCAGAGTAACATAAAAAGCTATGTTAAATGTAATGACGTTGCTKATGGAGGTGACTGCGTAATTGTGGTTGCACACTAAATGAGGAGGTCCTTATACGTTAGAAGGCTGAACAAATGGCACCRTATAAACATCTACAGGAGCGAATGAGATGTAAATACTATTTGTTTCTTGGGAAAGCCAAGAAGTTTACTTTAAACTTTATTAAAAGATGCTCATGGCTTCTGCTGTAGCAAATAAAGCTATGAAATTTTCTTTAAAAAAATTAGTCACATATTTGGGCTCTTCAGAGTCTGTGAGGCAGCTAAAAGAGATATGACAGCTTATACTCCAGGTAATACATACAATTTTTCTGCAACAGTAAATTGTTTTTCAATTACTATTGTAAGATCCATGAAAATAAGTTTAACCATAAAACTCTCTATGCTTCCCTATCAACAGGGCGTGAAAACCACTTGTATTTATATTCAGTAAGAAAAAGATTGCAAATTGAGAAATAGAAGGTCWCCCAAGATATTACCTATTGAACGGCCAGAAGAATGCCTTTGTAAGGTAGTTCATCTCAGTTGGCTTGGATATTTACATTAAGATGGAAAGAACAACCTATTTTTCTCCAATTACTATGGAAGGGAGCTTAGACTGAATGGAACTTAGATGACAAGCTTACACTAAATTGCCCGTCTTCTGGACTGCTTATCGTAGCTGTGATGAATACGTTCCTAAATTAAAAGTCTAAATAAATTAAACTATAAGAAAAGCTGTATGTGACTGGTTCATGATTTGATATCTTGAAAAAATATTAATTTCCAGTATATATACTTCCTATCTGATAGGTTACAGGATGCCTACATCTATGGCAGTCATTACTTGACACAGTAACACCACTAGGTCTATAGAAACCAAGGTTTTAATATAACAGTTCACCTGAGATTTGAGCCAACAAAGCTACTTACATGAGCACAGAGYGGCAATATGAAAGTCAGGAATAAGCTATTATGATGGACAGTGCATATTAAAGCCATGTTGCAAATTCAGTCCATACTTAATTTATCATGGAACTTGTATACAGCTCTTAAAAAAAAAAAAAAAAGTGATATGTCACCGAGATTCATCCAATGAAGGATTCTTCCTTCTGGCAGTAAATTTAACTTTTCAAAGGCATAAAGTGCAATTTTAAGTGAAAAGTTAAAACTGGACCATGGACCAGTTGTATCCCTCTCTGTAAAAGGAGTGAACATAAAAGGAATGCAAAGAAGTATTTATGAGAAAGTCCATTGCACTTGAAGAACTTTGGTTATTCTGTTAAAATGGGTCTCCTTGGATCACAAACCATAATTAACCATCTGCAGTTTAGACGTTACAAGTAGGGCACATGCTGAACCACTGTTCAGTAAGGTAAGCAAAGACTAT
This sequence comes from Rhea americana, assembly GCF_003343005.1. NCBI lineage: Eukaryota > Metazoa > Chordata > Aves > Rheiformes > Rheidae > Rhea > Rhea americana. The sequence goes on from NW_028185927.1 coordinate 2,305,638, forward strand.
CATTTACTCATCAATTCACTATTTTAAGATCTATTAGCAAAAGGATGCTGTTATTAGAACACTAACCTTATTTTAAAACACACACACACACACACACACACAGAAAGCAGATTGCCAACCCATCTTTCCGAGTCTGGCAGTACATATGCATTGCTGATATATTTATTGCACTATAGTATTCTTTTTCAACTTTTTTTAATAGCCATGAAGGACTACTAGTTCAGTCTTTATTCATATTAAAGGGCCTTGAAAGCCCACAGCTTTGGGGGAAAGACCCTAAAATTCAGAGCCTGGGTGACTAGATAACATCACATTCAGCAAGTGCAATAAGAAGAGAAAAAATTCTTTTAGAACTGTTGTGTCTGGCACAGGTCTCTCTGACAGGCACAGGCATACAGCATGTAAAATCTAAAAGCTGCTGGAGTATAGCTAAACGCTGTTATCCAAGCTGTCATAACTGTATTGCAGTTTAAGGATATTTCCTGACAAGAAAATTGAGAAAGCTGTCTGGCTAGTAAATCGAAACCTTCCGCCTCTTCTAGTGGCCAACCGACAGATGCAGTTTAGGTCACAGATGGTGTTTTCTCCATTTCGATCTCCCCTCACATCTTCAGCACAAACACGTTCTTCTTCACCACGAAGAGTGAGAAGTTCTTTTAACAATCTTTGCCAATGCACCTCAAAAGACAAGCGCAAGCTATCCACAAACTGCTGCTAATTTCAGAAGGAGAAAAGCTGCTGAGCAAGTAAGGTTCAGAAGTGTAGCCTGTTTTCTAATGATCTCATAATTTAAGATGACAGTACATTTTACTGTGGGATGCGTTATTATGCAATTCCATCCCCTCAGGCAGATCTGAGAGAAGCAGAAATACCATCAAATACAAAAGGTAAATACGGGCTTGAAGGTCAAAAGACAGAATATTTGCTCAAGAGCTTAATTGGTTTAAGAGTTTCAGCTGAAGATTCAAAGGAGTAAAACACTCATTTATAGGTGTCACTTTTTTCTCTCGTTTCCCTTAAAGCTCCCAGGATTATTTCTCCGGTCTTCTGCGCTCGCGGCAAGGGGGCTGTGCTCAGCGCAGATGGTAGTCACGGGCGTCAGCGGGTCAGCTGCTCGGCACAGCGTGCGCCGCTGGACGCGTGCCTCGCCGAGCCGCAAACCGGCCCCTTCCAACGGGGCGGCACAGACCCAGCACGACACTCCAAAGGCAGTTTCTGCTCTTCGGAATTTGTATTTTCAAGGATTTCAAATTCTGGACTGGAACTCTAGTCGAGATATGCTAATCACAGCGACACTAATTTCAGAAAATCATGACCCAGAATACTCAACTTAAAAGGAATTACTGCTTTTTCCCCTCCCCAAACCAATGTGCAGTGATGAAATCAAACAAATATATTTTCATTATTATTGTAAAGAGTAACCAGGAGGCACCATGTTATTTAAACCAGAGGATATTTTGGGCAAACTATGTGTAAAGTGTCCACAAGAGAATGAATAGAACAGCCTGGAGAAAATCAGAAGCCAGTATCTATGCACAAGACCAGTGGGGCTCTGCAGCATAGTGGAATCAAATGTTCAAGTGTTAAGAGTGAGCTCAATACATCAGTGGAGCTCAACAAGTTTGTGGGAAGATTCTTTGATAACAGAAGGCTGAATTCAGTGACTTGATAAGCACCTTCCAAATCTATATTTCAATGAGAGGAAATAAAAACTGCTAAGGAAAATATTAACACAGATTTGAACAAGCCTAGAACAAATTTAATAAGTTAAACATCTTGTTCTGTATGAGGAATTAATTATTCCCACTCTCATTTATAGTAATTTCAGTAAGACAGATGACCTAATAAGCAAAAGGAAGATCACTGATGAGCTATCAGGCCCAGCTCACTTCCACTTAAGAATGATGGAAGGATTAAATAAGAGGAGGAAATCTAAATATTGCATTTACCAGCCTGAAAAAAATGCACTGCCCAAACAGTGCTGGTTCTTGTTCTTCTATATATGGCTGCTTATGCACATTCATTCTTTAACTAAACTTGTAATTCTGTATCATCAAGTATTCTGTATATTTTAATGGAAAAAATARCATTATTCTGAGAATTTTTATTTATATAGAATCATAGAATCAGTAAKGTTGGAAGGGACCTCTGGAGATCATCTAGTCCAACCTCCTCGCTCAGCAGGGCCACCTAGGGCATGTTAGACAGGGCTGCATCCAGGCTGGCCTTGAAGATCTCCAGAGAAGGAGACTCCACAACCTCTCTGGGCAACCTGGTCCAGGGCTCCGTCACTCTCACAGGGAAGAAATTCCCCCTCACGGTCAGGCAGAATTTCCTGTGCTTCAATTTCTGCCCATTGCCTCTTGTCCTGTCACACGGGACAACTGAAAAGAGTTTGTCCCCGTCCCCTTGACACCCTCCCTTCAGGTAATTGTACACATTGATCAGATCCCCCCTCAGTCTTCTCTTCCCCAGGCTAAACAGGCCCAGCTCTCGCAGCCGTTCCTCGTAGGACAAGCGCTCCAGCCCTCGGATCATCTTTGTAGCCCTATGCTGGACTCTCTCCAGTAGCTCCATGTCTCTCTTGTAGTGGGGAGACCAGAAATGGATGCAGTGCTCGAGATGAGGCCTCCCCAGGGCTGAGTAGAGGGGCAGGATCACCTCCCTCGACCTGCTGGCAACACTCTTCCTAATTCACCACAGGAGACCATTGGCCTTCTTGGCCACAAGGGCCCATTGCTGGCTCATGGTCAAACTGTCATCCACCAGCACTGCCAGGTCTTTCTCTGCAGAGCTGCTGTCCAGAAGGTCAGCCCCCAGCTTGTACTGGTGCCTAGGGTTATTMCTCCCTAGGTGCAGGACTCTGCATTTGCCCTTGTTGAACCTCAGGAGGTTCCTCTCCACCCAGCTTTCCAGCCTGTCCAGGTCTCTCTGAATGGCAGCACAGCCCTCAGCTGTGTCAGCCACTCCTCCCAGCTTGGTATCATCAGCAAACTTGCTGAGGAGGCACTCTGTCCCCTCATCCAGGTCATTGATGAAAAAGTTGAACAGGATGGGACCCGGTACTGAGCCCTGGGGGACGCCACTAGCTACAGGCCTCCAACTAGACTCCACACCACTAATGACGACCCTCTGAGCTCTGCCTTTCAGCCAGTTCTCAATCTCACTGTCCACTCATCAAACCCACACTTGCTGAGCTTCTTGAGGAGGATGTTATGGGAGATAGTGTCAAAAGCCTTGCTGAAGTCAAGGTACACAACATCCACTGCTCTCCCCTCACCTACCCAGCCWGTCATTCCATCATAGAAGGCYMTCAGRTTGGTTAAGCAGGACTTCCCCTTGGTGAATCCATGCTGGCTACTCCTGATCACCTTCGTTTCCTCCATGTGTCTGGAGATGACATCCAGAATGAGCTGTTCCATCACCTTWCCAGGGATGAGGTGAGGCTGACTGGCCTATAGTTGCCTGGGTCCTCTTTCTTGCCCTTCTTGAAGACTGGAGCGACACTGGCTTTCTTCCAGTCCTCAGGCACCTCTCCAGTTCTCTGTGACTTTTCAAAGATGATGGAGAGCAGCCTGGCAACAACATCCACCAGCTCCTTCCGTACCCATGGGTGCATCCYATCTGGGCCCATGGACTTGTGGATGTCTAGCCTGCCCAGAAGGTCTCTAATCCTATCCTCCTCAACCAAAGGAAAGTCTTCCCTTCTCCAGACTTTCTCTCTCAGGTCCAGGCTGCAGGATTCCTGGGGGCTGCCCTTAGCAGTGAAGACAGAAGGAAAGGCGGCATTCAGTAATTCTGCCTTCTCTGTATCCCCTGTCACCAGGGCCCCTGCCCCATTCAGTAGTGGGCCCACATTTTCCCTAGTCGTCCTCTTGCTGCCGATGTATTTGAAGAAGCCCTTCCTGTTGTCCTTGACATCCCTTGCCAGACTCAATTCCAGCTGGGCCTTAGCCTTCCTCACCGCATCTCTACATGCTCTGACTGCATTCCTATAGTTCTCCCAAGTAGCCTGTCCCCTCTTCCACTTTCTGTGTACTTTCTTCTTCTGTCTGAATTTGGCCARGAGCTCCTTGCTCACCCATGCAGGTCTCCTGCCCCTTTTGCTGCACTTCTTACTCA